>NC_135418.1:332500-665000 GCF_051991245.1 Festucalex cinctus
TGAACCTACCTCATATTTGCTCAGATCAGGGTTTCGGCCTTCATGATGTCACAACACGAAGTTTGTGATTTTTCACGAATTGCTGTGGGTGTGGCTAAGCGCTGTTCGCCAAGAAAACAACGCCAGTTTTGAGGGTCTAAACATGCACAGAAACTCATGAAACTTGGCACACACATCTGGCCTGGTAAAATGAGCAATATTTTATTGTTGATTGTGCTATTTTTACAAAAATGACTCAATAGCGCCCCCTAGAAGTTTTTAACGAAGCAGCCCCGGTTGTACGTTTAAGCAAGAACGCCGAATATTTTTAGGTGTATGAGGGAGCCCAAGACCTACAAAAAAGTCTCTTGGACCCATATGCTAAAATGAACAGGAAGTGAGCTACGAATTTTTGAATGTCCCATTTTTGACGATTTTTGCACATTCACAGGGGGCAGACTTTTGCCCACTTCTCCTACACGTTTCATCTGACTGAGTTAAGACTTGACCTGGACCATGTCAAGACCTGAGCCAACGACAGGGGGAAAAATCTTGACCTTTCGAAATACTATATGATGAAGGCGGGGCATCAAAATTTGTGTTTCGCACTGAAAAAGGATATGCTTAATAACTCCCCGGTACATGCTCCAAAAAATCCCAAACTTGACATGTATGTTTATCGTCAAGGCCTGAAGCTATCTCTATGACAACATTCAGTTATATATGCAGCGCCACCTAGCCCTTGAGGCATAAAAAAAAAATACCCCACATACGGTATTTTGTACAAAAAATGTAAACTCATTCTAAGTGTGATAACTAAGTCATTTATGAATATTCTTTTAGTTTCCACCACTCAAAATGTTCACTGGCATCAGACTTATCCAAACATATATATATTTTTATTTATTTTTGATAGCCTCTGTGGACATTAAAAGCAATATCGTGAATGAAGGATATGCTTAATAACTCCACGGTACATGCTCCAAAAAAAATCCCACACTTGACATGTATGCTTATAATCAAGGCCTGAAGGTATCTCGATGACAACATTCAGTTATAAATACAGCGCCACCTAGCCCTTGAGGCTTATATAAAAAAAAAAAAAACCCACATACGGTATTTTGTACGAAAAATGTAAACTCATTCTAAGTGTGATGACTAAGTCATTTATGAATATTCTTTTAGTTTCCACCACTCAAATTGTTCACTGGCTTCACACCGATCCAAACGTATGTACGTTTCCATTTTGTTTTATTCATTTTTGATTGCCCCTTTGGACAATAAAAGTAACATTGTGCAATGAGTACAACGAGCGATGATGTATATATACACTTTTACAAAAAATACCAATCAGGGCAACTCATTGCCTAAAAATAAAAAAGGACGCTGATTTTTGCAGGTCTTAACAATCCCCAAAACCCGTTGAGCTTGACACACACTGGCAAAAAAAATATTCTACATGTAAACGTTTATTATGCCATTTTCAAAGAAATTTTGCTTCCAATATGCCAGTACCCCAACGTGCCAGTACCCTAACGTGCAAGTACCCCAACGTGCAAGGACTCCAACGTGGCCCGGGCTGCGAGGGCCCTTTATAGCTGCTCGCAGCTCTAGTTATTATTCTTCTTCTTCTTCTTCTTTATTCTCCGCAAACGATCGCGATTTTGGGTACCTAAACATTCACGAAAACTCACCGAACTTTGCACACTCCTCAGGCCCGGCGAAAAATTTGATATTATTAAGTCGTCATAACAATGCGACTCGATAGCGCCCCCTAGCGTAGAAAAATAAAAACCAAGCCCGGCACGTTTGAGCTAGAGCAACAAAAATTGGCAGGCACGTTTAGCACCCCGAGACGCACAAAAAAGTCTATTGGGACCATGTAGCTAAAATGTACAGGAAGTGAGCTATGAATTTTTTAATGTCCAATTTTGGCCTATTTTGGCACATTCACTGTGGTCATGCTTTTTCCCCCTTTGCAAACATTTTTCATCCAATTGACTTCAAACTTGGCATTTATCATCTCAAGACCTGAGAGAACAACTGGGCAAAACATCTTGCCTTTTTGAAATACTATATGACGGGGGCGGGGCATCAAATATTGCCTTTAAAATTTCATTTGTCCAGAAAGAGCAAATGCTTAATAACTCCCATGTTCAAGCTCCAAAAAATCTCAAACTTCTCAGGCAACGTAATAGTCACGGCCTGAAAACATCTATATGATAAAATTCAGTTATACATATAGCGCCACCTAGTGGTTACAATAAATGTCATACTTTACGTTTTTAGCTACTGTGCTGAGCTCGTTGAAGGGATCCATTTGAAAATTGGTCAGAAAAGCCTTAAGATGTTGATCATGCCCCACACCGAATATTGTAACTTTTCGCCAAAGGGCGTGGCCGCTACGGTGGCGCAAAGTCTGAAGATTTTTCGTGAAAATAAAAGCTGCATTAACTTGACCGAGATGATCCTATCTTCTCAAAATTTCACACATTTGATGAGAGTCCAGCCCTAAAGACATCTATTGACTTATATTTCATCTAACTGATAGCGCCACCGAGTGGCAATTTCTTTTCTTACGAATTTTCTTCTTCGTTTTTCTCCAAACACGTTAACTGGACCTACCTCATATTTGCCCAGATGAGGGTTTCGGCCTTCATGATGTCACAACACGAAGTTTGTGAGTTTTCGCGAATTGCTGTGGGTGTGGCTAAGCGCTGTTCGCCAAGAAAACAACGCCAGTTTTGAGGGTCTAAACATGCACAGAAACTCATGAAACTTGGCACACACATCTGGCCTGGTAAAATGAGCAATATTTTATTGTTGATTGTGCTATTTTTACAAAAATGACTCAATAGCGCCCCCGAGAATTTTTTAACGAAGCAGCCCCGGTTGTATGTTTAAGCAAGAACGACGAATATTTTTAGGTGTATGAGGGAGCCCAAGACCTACAAAAAAGTCTCTTGGACCCATATGCTAAAATGAACAGGAAGTTAGCTACGAATTTTTGAATGTCCCATTTTTGACTATTTTTGCACATTCACAGGGGGCAGACTTTTGCCCACTTCTCCTACACGTTTCATCTGACTGAGTTAAGACTTGACCTGGACCATGTCAAGACCTGAGCCAACGACAGGGGGAAAAATCTTGACCTTTCGAAATACTATATGATGAAGGCGGGGCATCAAAATTTGTGTTTCGCACTGAAAAAGGACATGCTTAATAACTCCCCGGTACATGCTCCAAAAAATCCCAAACTTGACATGTATGTTTATCGTCAAGGCCTGAAGCTATCTCTATGACAACATTCAGTTATATATGCAGCGCCACCTAGCCCTTGAGGCATAAAAAAAAAATACCCCACATACTGTATTTTGTACAAAAAATGTAAACTCATTCTAAGTGTGATAACTAAGTCATTTATGAATATTCTTTTAGTTTCCACCACTCAAAATGTTCACTGGCATCAGACTTATCCAAACATATATATATTTTTATTTATTTTTGATAGCCTCTGTGGACATTAAAAGCAATATCGTGAATGAAGGATATGCTTAATAACTCCACGGTACATGCTCCAAAAAAAATCCCACACTTGACATGTATGCTTATAATCAAGGCCTGAAGGTATCTCGATGACAACATTCAGTTATAAATACAGCGCCACCTAGCCCTTGAGGCTTATATAAAAAAAAAAAAAACACATACGGTATTTTGTACAAAAAATGTAAACTCATTCTAAGTGTGATGACTAAGTCATTTATGAATATTCTTTTAGTTTCCACCACTCAAATTGTTCACTGGCTTCACACCGATCCAAACGTATGTACGTTTCCATTTTGTTTTATTCATTTTTGATTGCCCCTTTGGACAATAAAAGTAACATTGTGCAATGAGTACAACGAGCGATGATGTATATATACACTTTTACAAAAAATACCAATCAGGGCAACTCATTGCCTAAAAATAAAAAAGGACGCAGATTTTTGCAGGTCTTAACAATCCCCAAAAGCCGTTGAGCTTGATACACACTGGCAAAAAAAATATTCTACATGTAAACGTTTATTATGCCATTTTCAAAGAAATTGTGCTTCCAATATGCCAGTACCCCAACGTGCCAGTACCCTAACGTGCAAGTACCCCAACGTGCAAGGACTCCAACGTGGCCCGGGCTGCGAGGGCCCTTTATAGCTGCTCGCAGCTCTAGTTAGGGCCCGAGCAGCGACCGCTGCGAGGTCCCTATTGTTTTTGTAAAAATTCTTCTTCTTCTTCTTCTTCTTCTTCTTCTTCTTCTTCTTCTTCTTCTTCTTCTTTATTCTCCGCAAACGATCGCGATTTTGGGTACCTAAACATTCACTAAAACTCACCGAACTTTGCACACTCCTCAGGCCCGGCGAAAAATTTGATATTATTAAGTCGTCATAACAATGCGACTCGATAGCGCCCCCTAGCGTAGAAAAATAAAAACCAAGCCCGGCACGTTTGAGCTAGAGCAACAAAAATTGGCAGGCACGTTTAGCACCCCGAGACGCACAAAAAAGTCTATTGGGACCATGTAGCTAAAATGTACAGGAAGTGAGCTATGAATTTTTTAATGTCCAATTTTGGCCTATTTTGGCACATTCACTGTGGTCATGCTTTTTCCCCCTTTGCAAACATTTTTCATCCAATTGACTTCAAACTTGGCATTTATCATCTCAAGACCTGAGAGAACAACTGGGCAAAACATCTTGCCTTTTTGAAATACTATATGACGGGGGCGGGGCATCAAATATTGCCTTTAAAATTTCATTTGTCCAGAAAGAGCAAATGCTTAATAACTCCCATGTTCAAGCTCCAAAAAATCTCAAACTTCTCAGGCAACGTAATAGTCACGGCCTGAAAACATCTATATGATAAAATTCAGTTATACATATAGCGCCACCTAGTGGTTACAATAAATGTCATACTTTACGTTTTTAGCTACTGTGCTGAGCTCGTTGAAGGGATCCATTTGAAAATTGGTCAGAAAAGCCTTAAGATGTTGATCATGCCCCACACCGAATATTGTAACTTTTCGCCAAAGGGCGTGGCCGCTACGGTGGCGCAAAGTCTGAAGATTTTTCGTGAAAATAAAAGCTGCATTAACTTGACCGAGATGATCCTATCTTCTCAAAATTTCACACATTTGATGAGAGTCCAGCCCTAAAGACATCTATTGACTTATATTTCATCTAACTGATAGCGCCACCGAGTGGCAATTTCTTTTCTTACGAATTTTCTTCTTCGTTTTTCTCCAAACACGTTAACTGGACCTACCTCATATTTGCCCAGATGAGGGTTTCGGCCTTCATGATGTCACAACACGAAGTTTGTGAGTTTTCGCGAATTGCTGTGGGTGTGGCTAAGCGCTGTTCGCCAAGAAAACAACGCCAGTTTTGAGGGTCTAAACATGCACAGAAACTCATGAAACTTGGCACACACATCTGGCCTGGTAAAATGAGCAATATTTTATTGTTGATTGTGCTATTTTTACAAAAATGACTCAATAGCGCCCCCGAGAATTTTTTAACGAAGCAGCCCCGGTTGTATGTTTAAGCAAGAACGACGAATATTTTTAGGTGTATGAGGGAGCCCAAGACCTACAAAAAAGTCTCTTGGACCCATATGCTAAAATGAACAGGAAGTTGGCTACGAATTTTTGAATGTCCCATTTTTGACTATTTTTGCACATTCACAGGGGGCAGACTTTTGCCCACTTCTCCTACACGTTTCATATGACTGAGTTAAGACTTGACCTGGACCATGTCAAGACCTGAGCCAACGACAGGGGGAAAAATCTTGACCTTTCGAAATACTATATGATGAAGGCGGGGCATCAAAATGTGTGTTTCGCAATGAAAAAGGATATGCTTGATAACTCCCCGGTACATGCTCCAAAAAATCCCAAACTTGATATGTATGTTTATCGTCAAGGCCTGAAGTTATCTCTATGACAACATTCAGTTATATATGCAGCGCCACCTAGCCCTTGAGGCATGAAAAAAAAATACCCCACATACGGTATTTTGTACAAAAAATGTAAACTCATTCTAAGTGTGATAACTAAGTCATTTATGAATATTCTTTTAGTTTCCACCACTCAAAATGTTCACTGGCATCAGACTTATCCAAACATATATATATTTTTATTTATTTTTGATAGCCTCTATGGACATTAAAAGCAATATCGTGAATGAAGGATATGCTTAATAACTCCACGGTACATGCTCCAAAAAAAAATCCCACACTTGACATGTATGCTTATAATCAAGGCCTGAAGGTATCTCTATGACAACATTCAGTTATAAATACAGCGCCACCTAGCCCTTGAGGCTTATATATAAAAAAAAAAAAAATACCCCACATACGGTATTTTGTACAAAAAATGTACACTCATTCTAAGTGTGATAACTAAGTCATTTATGAATATTCTTTTAGTTTCCACCACTCAAATTGTTCACTGGCTTCACACCGATCCAAACGTATGTACGTTTCCATTTTGTTTTATTCATTTTTGATTGCCCCTTTGGACAATAAAAGTAACATTGTGCAATGAGTACAACGAGCGATGATGTATATATACACTTTTACAAAAAATACCAATCAGGGCAACTCATTGCCTAAAAATAAAAAAGGACGCAGATTTTTGCAGGTCTTAACAATCCCCAAAAGCCGTTGAGCTTGATACACACTGGCAAAAAAAATATTCTACATGTAAACGTTTATTATGCCATTTTCAAAGAAATTTTGCTTCCAATATGCCAGTACCCCAACGTGCCAGTACCCTAACGTGCAAGTACCCCAACGTGCAAGGACTCCAACGTGGCCCGGGCTGCGAGGGCCCTTTATAGCTGCTCGCAGCTCTAGTTAGGGCCCGAGCAGCGGCGGCGGCGGTGCCGCTGCGAGGCCCTATTGTTTTTGTAGGAATTCTTCTTATTAGGGCCCGAGCAGCGGCGGCGGCGGTGCCGCTGCGAGGCCCTATTGTTTTTGTAGGAATTCTTCTTATTATTCTTCTTTTTCTTCTCCGCAAACAATCGCATTTTTGAGACACTAAACGTGAACGAAAACTCACCAAACTTTACACGCACATCAGGCCTGGCGAAAAATTTGATATTTTAAAGTCGCCATACATGATAACAGAAAAATGGCTCCTTAGCGCCCCCTACATAGGTTAAACGGATCCCTGTCCCGCTACGATTGTCCGACGGCTATGAAAATTGTGTGGCACCTGTAGCACATCCCAATGAACAAAAACCTCTTTGAAGTGTGTACCCTAAAATAGACAGAAAGTGAGGTATGAGTATTTAAATGTCCAATTTTTGCCAATTTTTGCACATTTACAGGGGTCATACTTTTGCCCGCTTCTCCTACACGGTTAACCCGATTGACTTCAAACTTGGGATGTACCATCTCAACACCTGGGACAACATCATTGTGAAAAATGAAAAGTTTTTGATATACTATATGACGGTGGCGGCGCATCAAATTTAGAGTTTAAAAATTCTTACTTCACGAAGCATTGCCGGTTGTACGTTTAATCTAGAGCTACGAAAATTGGTACACATATGTCACAGGCTATGACCTACAAAAAACTCTTTTTGAACCATATGCTAAACCTAACATGAAGTCCACCATTTTGATTTATTTTGGAACGTGTTGCCATTTTTTTGGCCATTTCATTGGGGTCTTATTTTAACGAACTCCTCCTACAGTGTTTATCCGATCATCTTCAAACTTGGTGTGATTCATCTTAAGATGTTGAAGATGAAAAGTTATTGAAAGCTTTGTATTTCGTCGCACACTGTTGTCATGGCATGCACTGTTTTTAAAGGAAAAAAAATATCCTTAAAGAAGCATTCCCATTTGTACGAAGCAGCTAGAGCTACGAAAATTTGTAGACATATGTAACAGCCCAAGATGTACAAAAAAGTCTCTTGGTGCCCTGTGCTAAACCCAACAGGAAGTCCCCCAGGGGCCGGGCATCACATTTTGAGCTAAAAAACTCCTCTTTAACAAAGCATACCCGGCTGTACGTTTCACATAGAGTTACCAAAATTTGTAGAGGTATATAACAGCCCTCGAGGTACAAAAAACTCTTTTTGAACCATATGCTAAACCTAACAGGACGTCCGCCATTTTGATTTACTTTGGAATGTGTTGCCATTTTTTTGGGCCATTTCATAGGGGTCATATTTTAACAAACTCCTCCTACAGAGTTTATCCAATCATCTTCAAACTTGGTGTGATTCATCTTAAGATGTTGAAAATGAAAAGTTATTGAAAGTTTTTTATTTCGTCACACGCTGTTATCGTGGCATGCACTTTTTGCAAAGGAAAAAAAATCTTATTAATGAAGCATTCCCAGTTGTACGAAGCAGCTAGAGCGACGAAAAATTGTAGACATATGTAACAGTCCAGGATGTACAAAAAAAGTCTCTTGGTGCCATGTGCTTAACCTAACAGGAAGTCCCCCAGGGGCCGGGCATCACATTTTGAGCTAAAAAACTCCTCTTTAACGAAGCATTCCCGGTTGTACGTTTCACCTAGCGCTATGATAATTTGCAGGCATACATAAGAGCCCACGATGTACAAAAAAGTCTCTTGGAACCATGTGCTAAACCAAACAGGAAGTCTGCCATTTTGATTTATGATGGGATTTGTTGCCATTTTTTGTGGCCTTTTTCAGGGGTCATATTTTAACGAACCCCTCCTACAAAATTTATCCGACTGTCTTCAAACTTGGTGTGTTTCATCTTAAGATGTTTAAGATGCAAAGTAATCGAAAGTTTTTTATTTTGTAACACGCTGTTGCCATAGCAATGCATTGTTTGTCAAGTGCTGCTTTTTTTTTTTTATACACATGAAAACTCATGAAACTTTGCAAACACATCAGACTCGTCATGAACATGAATTTTCAGAGATTTATTGTGCAATTTGCAATAAATAGCGCCCTCTAGACATTTTTATGAAGCCTTTCCGATTGTATGATTATGCTAGACCTACAAAAAAGTATTATGTAGCCATTTGCCAAACCAAAGAGGAAGTCCGCTATTTTGATTTTATTTTGGGAATTATACATCATTTTTGGCCTTTCTCATTAAACTTTGCACAGACAAGCCATGGAAAAAACTAACATTTTAAATGGTCCTTGTTCCATGTAACAGTACCCCAACGTGCCAGTACCCTGACGTGCAAGTAACCCAACGTTGTGCTCAATAGCGCCCTCTATGCAATTTTATGGAGCATTTCCAATTGTATGATTCAAGCGATACACAACTAAAGATGACTTGACCTAGATTTATGAAAACTGGGAGGCATACCTATTAGCTTAAGACCTACAAAAGGTATTCTGTAGCCGTATGCTAAACCTAAAAGGAAGTCCACCATTTTGAATTTATTTTGGGAATTGCACACCATATTTTGCGTTTTGATTAAACTTTGCACACACAAGGCTTGTCAAAAACATTTTAGATGGTCTTGTCCTATTTGACAGTACCCCAACGTGCCAGTACCCCGACGTGCAAGTACCCCAACGTGGCCCGGGTTGCGAGGGCCCTTTATAGCTGCTCGCAGCTCTAGTTATTCTTCTTTTTCTTCTCCGCAAACAATCGCATTTTTGAGACACTAAACGTGAACGAAAACTCACCAAACTTTACACGCACATCAGGCCTGGCGAAAAATTTGATATTTTAAAGTCGCCATACATGATAACAGAAAAATGGCTCTGTAGCGCCACCTACATAGGTTTAACGGATCCCTGTCCCGCTACGATTGTCGTATGGCTACGAAAATTGTGTGGCACCTGTAGCACATCCAGATGAACAAAAACCTCTTTGATATGTGTACCCTAAAATAGACAGGAAGTGAGGTATGAGTATTTGAATGTCCAATTTTGGCCCATTTTTTCACATTTACAGGGGTCATACTTTTGCCCGCTTCTCCTACACGGTTAACCCGATTGACTTCAAACTTGGGCTGTACCATCTCAACACCTGGGACAACATCATGGTAAAAAATCTAAAGTTTTTGACATACTATATGACGGTGGCGGGGCATCAAATTTACAGTTTCAAAATTCTTACTTAACTAAGCATTGCCGGTGGTACGTTTAATTGAGAGCCACGAAAATTGGTACACATATGTAACAGACTATGATCTACAAAAAAGCCTGTTGGTGCCATATGCTAAACCTAACAGGAAGTCCGCCAGAGGCGAGGCATCAAATTTTGTGTTTCAAAATTCTTATTTAATGAAGCATTCCCGGCTGTACATTTCACCTAGAGTTACCAACATTTGAAGACATATGTAACAGCCCTCAAGGTACAAAAAACTCTTTTTGAACCATATGCTAAACCGAACAGGAAGTCCGCCATTTTGATTTACTTTGGAACGTGTTGCCATTTTTTGGGCCATTTCATAGGGGTCTTATTTTAACGAACTCCTCCTACAGAGTTTATCCGATCATCTCCAAACTTGGTGTGATTCATCTTAAAATGTTGAAGATGAAAAGTTATTGAAAGCTTTTTATTTCGTCGCACGCTGTTGCCGTGGCATGCACAGATTGCGAAGGAAAAAATTCCCTCTTAATGAAGCATTCCCAGTTGTACGAAGCAGCGAGAGCTACAAAAATTTGGAGACAAATTTAACAGCCCACGATGTACAAAAAAGTCTCTTGGTGCCATGTGCTAAACCCAACAGGAAGTCCCGTAGGGGCCGGTCATCACATTTTGAGGTAAAAAACTCCTCTTTAACGAAGCATTCCCGGTTGTACGTTTCACCTAGCGCTATGATAATTTAGAGGCATACATAAGAGCCCACGATGTACAAAAAAGTCTCTTGGAACCATCTGCTAAACCAAACAGGAAGTCCGCCATTTTGATTTACGTTGGGATTTGTAGCCATTTTTTGTGGCCTTTTTTAGGGGTCATATTTTAACGAACTCCTCCTACAAAATGTATCCGACTGTCTTCAAACTTGGTGTGCTTCATCTTAAGATGTTTAAGATGCAAAGTTATCGGAAGTTATTTATTTTGTCGCACGCCGTTTCATGGCGATGGATTGTTTGCCAAGTAAAATGCTGCTTTTTTTTTTTGGGTCTAAACATGTGCAAAAACTCATGAAACTTTACACACACATCAGGCTTGTCATAAGCATGAATATTTTAGAGATTTCTTATTAAATTTGCAATAAATGCTTCAATAGCGCCCTCTAGACATTTTTATGAAGTCTTTCCGATTATATGGTTCAGCTAGATGTGTGAATATTGGCAGGCATGCCTAATATATTCAAAAAGTATTCTATATAGCCATGTGCCAATCCATTTTGATTTTATTTTGTTAATTGTGCATCATTTTTGGCCTTTCCATGAAACTTTACAAACACAAAGCATGGCAAAAACGTTTAAAATTTAGATGGTTTCCTATTTGACAGTACCCCAACATGCCAGTACCCCGACGTGCAAATACCCCAACGTGGCCCGGGTTGCGAGGGCCCTTTATAGCTGCTCGCAGCTCTAGTTCTTATTATTATTATTATTCTCCGCAAACGATCACATTTTTGAGACACTAAACGTGACCGAAAACTCACCAAACTTTACACACACATCAGGCCTGGCGAAAAATTTGATATTTTATAGTGGCCATACATGACAAAAGAAAAATGGCTCCTTAGCGCCCCCTACATAGGTTAAACGGATCCCTGTCCCGCTACGATTGTCCGACGGCTATGAAAATTGTGTGGCACCTGTAGCACATCCCAATGAACAAAAACCTCTTTGATGTGTGCACCCTAAAATAGACAGAAAGTGAGGTATGATCATCTGAATGTCCAATTTTGGCCCAGTTTTGCACATTTACATGGATCATACTATTGCCCGCTTCTCCTACACGGTTAACCCGATTGACTTCAAACTTGGGCTGTACCATCTCAACACCTTGGACAACATCATGGTAAAAAATCAAACGTTTTTGACATACTATATGACGGGGACGAGGCATCAAATTTAGAGTTTCAATACCTTTACTTAACAAAGCATTGCTGGTTGTACGTTTATTCTAGAGCTACGAAAATTGGTACACATATGTAACAGACTACGACCTACAAAAACGTCTTTTGGTGCCATATGCTAAACCTAAGAGGAAGTCCGCCAGAAGCAGGGCATCAAATTTGTTGTTTCAAAATTCTTACTTAATGAAGCATTCCCGGCTGTAAGTTTCACTGAGAGTGACCAAAATTTGAAGACATATGTAATAGCCCTCAAGGTACAAAAAACTCTTTTTGAACCATATGCTAAACCTAACAGAAAGTCCACCATTTTGATTTACTTTGGAACGTGTTGCCATTTTTTTGGCCATTTCATAGGGGTCTTATTTTAACGAACTCCTCCTACAGAGTTTATCCCATCATCTTCAAACTTGGTGTGATTCATCTTAAGATGTTGAAGATGAAAACTTCTTGAAAGCTTTTTATTTCGTCGCACGCTGTTGCCGTGGCATGCACTTGTTTGCAAAGGAAAAAAATTATTCTTAAGGAAGAATTCCCAGTTGTACGAAGCAGCTAGAGCTACGTAAATTTGTAGACATATGTAACAGCCCACAATGTACAAAAAAGTCTCCTGGTGCTATGTGCTAAACCCAACAGGAAGTCCCCCAGGGGCCGGGCATCACATTTTGAGCTAAAAAACTCCTCTTTAACGAAGCATTCCCGGTTGTACGTTTTACCTAGAGTTACCAAAATTTGAAGACATATGTAACAGGCCTCGAGGTACAAAAAACTCTTTTAAAACCATATGCTAAACCTAACAGGAAGTCCGCCATTTTGATTTACTTTGGAACCTGTGGCCATTTTTTGGGCCATTTCATAGGGGTCTTATTTTAACGAACTCCTCCTACAGAGTTTATCCGATCATCTTCAAACTTGGTGTGATTCATCTTAAGATGTTGACGATGAAAATTTATTGAAAGCTTTTTATTTCGTCGCACGCTGTTGTCGTGGCATGCACTTGTTTGCAAAGGAAAAAAAATCCTTCTTAATGAAGCATTCCCAGTTGTACGAAGCAGCTAGAGCTACGAAAATTTGGAGACATATGTAACAGCCCACGATGTACAAAAAAAGTCTCTTGGTGCCATGTACTAAACCCAACAGGAAGTCCCCCATTTTGTGCTAAAAAAAAACCCCTCCTCCTTAACGAAGCATTCACGGCTGTACGTTTCACCTAGAGCTATGATAATTTGGAGGCATACATAAGAGCCCACGATGTACAAAAAAGTCTCTTGGAACCATATGCTAAACCAAACAGGAAGTCTGACATTTTGATTTACTTTGGTATTTGTAGCCACTTTTTGGGGCCTTTTATAGGGGTCATATTTTCTGCAAAACTTATCACATCGTCTTCATTCTTTGGCATGTTTCATCTTAAGATATTTAAGTTGAAAAGTTATTGAATTATTTTATTTTGTCACACGCCTTTGCTGTAGCGATGCATTGTTTGCAAAGAAATTTTTTTTTTTGAGAGTCTAAACATGGGCAAAAACTCACAAAATTTTGCACACAGATCAGATCTCTCACGAACATGAATATTTTATAATTTGTTGTGCAATTTGTAATAAATGGCTCAATAGCGCCGTCTCGATATTTTTATGAAGTATATCCGATTATATGGTTCAGCTAGATGTGTGAATATTGGGAGGCATACCTATCAGCCTAATACCTCCAAAAATTATTCTATAGCCATGTGCCAATCCATTTTGATTTTATTTTAATTGTGCATAATTTTTGGCCTTCCATGAAACTTTGCAAACACAAAGCATGTCAAAAACATTTACAATTTAGACGGTTTCCTATGAAACAGTACCCCAACATACCAGTTCCCCGACATGCAAATACCCCAACGTGGCCCGGGTTGCGAGGGCCCTTTATAGCTGCTCGCAGCTCTAGTTATTATTATTATTATTCTTCTCCGTAAACGATCGCATTTTTGAGGGCCTAAACATTTACGAAAACTCACCAAACTTTGCAGTCTCTTCGGGCCCGGCGAAAAATTTGATATTATGTAGTTGTCATAACAACGCGACTCTATAGCGCCACCTAGCGTAGAAAAATAAAAACCAATCCCGGCCCGTTTGAGCTAGAGCTACGAAAATTGGCAGGCACGTGTAGCACTATGAGACGCACAAAAAAGTCAGTGGAAGCCATTTCCTAAAATGTACAGGAAGTGAGCTATGAATTTTTTAATGTCCAATTTTGGCCTATTTTGGCACATTCACTGTGGTCATACTTTTTCCCCCTATGCAAACATTTTTCATCCCATTGACTTTAAACTTGGCATTTATCATCTCAAGACTTAAGAGAAAAACTAGGCAAAAAATCTTGCGTTTTCGAAATACTATATGACGGGGGCGGGGCATCAAATATTGCCTTTAAAATTTCATTTGTCCAGAAAGAGCAAATGCTGAATAACTCCCATGTACAAGCTCCAAAAAATCTAAAACTTCTCAGGCATCTTCTCAAAATTTCACACATTTGATGAGAGTCCAGCCCTAAAGACATCTACTGACTTATATTTCATCTAACTGATAGCGCCACCTAGTGGCAATTTTTTTTCTTACGAATTTTCTTGTACATTTTTCTCCAAACACGTTAACTGGACCAACCTCATATTTGCTCAGATGGGGGTTTCGGCCTTCATGATGTCACAACACGAAGTTTGTGAGTTTTCGCGAATCGCTGTGGGCGTGGCTAAGCACTGTTCGCCAAGAAAACAACGCTAGTTTTGATGGTCTAAACATGCGCAGAAACTCATGAAACTTGGCACACACATCTGGCCTGGCAAAATGAGCAATATTTTATCATGTATTGTCCTATTTTTACAAAAATGACTCAATAGCGCCCCCTAGAAATTTTTAACGAAGCAGCCCCGATTGTACGTTTAAGCAAGATCTACGAAAATTTTTAGGTGTATGAGGGAGTCCAACACCTACAAAAAAGTCTCTTGGACCCATGTGCTAAAATGAACAGGAAGTGAGCTATGAATTTTTGAATGTCCCATTTTTGACGATTTTTGCACATTTTCAGGGGGCATACTTTTGCCCACTTCTCCTACACATTTCATCCGACTGACTTTAGACTTGACCTGGACCATGTCAAGACCTGAGCCAACTACAGGCAGAAAAATCTTGACTTTTGGAAATACTATATGATGAGGGCGGGGTATCAAATTTTGTGTTTCGCACTGAAAAAGGATATGCTTAATAACTCCCCGGTACATGCTCCAAAAAATCCCAAACTTGACATGTATGTTTATAGTCAAAGCCTGAAGGTATCTCTATGACAAAATTCAGTTATATATGCAGCGCCACCTAGCCCTTCAGGCGTGAAAAAAAAATACCCCACATACGGTATTTTGTACAAAAAATGTCAACTCATTCTAAGTGTGATAACTCCCATGTTCAAGCTCCAAAAAATCTCAAACTTCTCAGGCAACGTAATAGTCACGGCCTGAAAGCATCTATATGATAAAATTCAGTTATACATATAGCGCCACCTAGTGGTAACAATAAATGTCATACTTTACGTTTTTAGCTACTGTGCTGAGCTTGTTGAAGGGATCCATTTGAAAATTGGTCAGAAAAGCCTTAAGATGTTGATCATGCCCCACACCGAATATTGTAACTTTTCGCCAAAGGGCGTGGCCTCTACGGTGACGCAAAGTCTGAAGATTTTTCGTGAAAATAAAAGCTGCATTAACTTGACCGAGATGATCCTATCTTCTCAAAATTTCACACATTTGATGAGAGTCCAGCCCTAAAGACATCTACTGACTTATATTTCATCTAACTGATAGCGCCACCTAGTGGCAATTTTTTTTCTTACGAATTTTCTTCTACGTTTTTCTCCAAACACGTTAACTGGACCTACCTCATATTTGCTCAGATGAGGGTTTCGGCCTTCATGATGTCACAACACGAAGTTTGTGAGTTTTCGCGAATTGCTGTGGGTGTGGCTAAGCGCTGTTCTCCAAGAAAACAACGCCAGTTTTGAGGGTCTAAACATGCACAGAAACTCATGAAACTTGGCACACACATCTGGCCTGGTAAAATGAGCCATATTTTATTGTTGATTGTGCTATTTTTTACAAAAATGACTCAATAGCGCCGCCCTAAAAGTTTTTAACAAAGCAGCCCCGGTTGTACGTTTAAGCAAGAACGACGAATATTTTAAGGTGTATGAGGGAGCCCAAGTCCTACAAAAAAGTCTCTTGGACCCATATGCTAAAATGAACAGGAAGTGAGCTATGAATTTTTGAATGTCCCATTTTTTACGATTTTTGCACATTCACAGGGGGCAGACTTTTGCCCACTTCTCCTACACGTTTCATCCGACTGAGTTAAGACTTGGCCTGGACCATGTCAAGACCTGAGCCAACGACAGGGGGAAAAATTTTGACTTTTCGAAATACTATATGATGAGGGCGGGGCATCAAATTTTGTGTTTCGCAATGAAAAAGGATATGCTTGATAACTCCCCGGTACATGCTCCAAAAAATCCCAAACTTGACATGTATGTTTATCGTCAAGGCCTGAAGTTATCTCTGTGACAACATTCAGTTATATATGCAGCGCCACCTAGCCCTTGAGGAATAAAAAAAAAATACCCCACATACGGTATTTTGTACAAAAAATGTACACTCATTCTAAGTGTGATAACGAAGTCATTTCTGAATATTCTTTTAGTTTCCACCACTCAAAATGTTCACTGGCATCAGACTTATCCAAACATATATATATTTTTATTTATTTTTGATAGCCTCTATGGACATTAAAAGCAATATCGTGAATGAAGGATATGCTTAATAACTCCACGGTACATGCTCCAAAAAAAATCCCACACTTGACATGTATGCTTATAATCAAGGCCTGAAGGTATCTCTATGACAACATTCAGTTATAAATACAGCGCCACCTAGCCCTTGAGGCTTATATAAAAAAAAATCAAAATACCCCACATACGGTATTTTGTACAAAAAATGTACACTCATTCTAAGTGTGATAACTAAGTCATTTATGAATATTCTTTTAGTTTCCACCACTCAAATTGTTCACTGGCTTGACACCGATCCAAACGTATGTACGTTTCCATTTTGTTTTATTCATTTTTGATTGCCCCTTTGGACAATAAAAGTAACATTGTGCAATGAGTACAACGAGCGATGATGTGTATATACACTTTTACAAAAAAATACCAATCAGGGCAACTCATTGCCTAAAAATAAAAAAGGACGCTGATTTTTGCAGGTCTTAACAATCACCAAAACCCGTTGAGCTTGACACACACACTGGCAAAAAAATATTCTACATGTAAACGTTTATTATGCCATTTTCAAAGAAATTTTGCTTCCAATATGCCAGTACCCCAATGTGCCAGTACCCCAACATGCAAGTACCACAACGTGCAAGGACCCCAACGTGGCCCGGGCTGCGAGGGCCCTTTATAGCTGCTCGCAGCTCTAGTTATTATTATTATTATTATTAGGGCCCGAGCAGCGACCGCTGCGAGGTCCCTATTGTTTTTGTACAAATTATTATTATTATTATTATTATTATTATTATTATTCTTTATTCTCCGCAAACGATCGCGATTTTGGGTACCTAAACATTCACGAAAACTCACCGAACTTTGCACACTCCTCAGGCCCGGCGAAAAATTTGATATTATTAAGTCGTCATAACAATGAGACTCGATAGCGCCCCCTAGCGTAGAAAAATAAAAACCAAGCCCGGCACGTTTGAGCTAGAGCAACGAAAATTGGCAGGCACGTGTAGCACCCCGAGACGCACAAAAAAGTCTATTGGGACCATGTAGCTAAAATGTACAGGAAGTGAGCTATGAATTTTTTAATGTCCAATTTTGGCCTATTTTGGCACATTCACTGTGGTCATGCTTTTTCCCCCTTTGCAAACATTTTTCATCCAATTGACTTCAAACTTGGCATTTATCATCTCAAGACCTGAGAGAACAACTGGGCAAAACATCTTGCCTTTTTGAAATACTATATGACGAGGGCGGGGCATCAAATATTGCCTTTAAAATTTCATTTGTCCAGAAAGAGCAAATGCTTAATAACTCCCATGTTCAAGCTCCAAAAAATCTCAAACTTCTCAGGCAACGTAATAGTCACGGCCTGAAAACATCTATATGATAAAATTCAGTTATACATATAGCGCCACCTAGTGGTTACAATAAATGTCATACTTTACGTTTTTAGCTACTGTGCTGAGCTTGTTGAAGGGATCCATTTGAAAATTGGTCAGAAAAGCCTTAAGATGTTGATCATGCCCCACACCAAATATTGTAACTTTTCGCCAAAGGGCGTGGCCGCTACGGTGACGCAAAGTCTGAAGATTTTTCGTGAAAATAAAAGCTGCATTAACTTGACCGAGATGATCCTATCTTCTCAAAATTTCACACATTTGATGAGAGTCCAGCCCTAAAGACATCTACTGACTTATATTTCATATAACTGATAGCGCCACCGAGTGGCAATTTTTTTTCTTACGAATTTTCTTCTACGTTTTTCTCCAAACACGTCAACTGGACCTACCTCATATTTGCTCAGATGACGGTTTCGGCCTTCATGATGTCACAACACGAAGTTTGTGAGTTTTCGCGAATTGCTGTGGGCGTGGCTAAGCACTGTTCGCCAAGAAAACAACGCCAGTTTTGAGGGTCTAAACATGCACAGAAACTCATGAAACTTGGCACACACATCTGGCCTGGTAAAATGAACAATATTTTATTGTTGATTGTGCTATTTTTACAAAAATGACTCAATAGCGCCCCCTAGGAATTTTTAATGAAGCAGCCCCGGTTGTACGTTTAAGCAAGATCTACGAAAATTTTTAGGTGTATGAGGGAGCCCAAGACCTACAAAAAAGTCTATTGGACCCATATGCTAAAATGAACAGGAAGTGAGCTACGAATTTTTGAATGTCCAATTTTTGACGATTTTTGCACATTCACAGGGGGCAGACTTTTGCCCACTTCTCCCCCACGTTTCATCTGACTGAGTTAAGACTTGACCTGGACCATGTCAAGACCTGAGCCAACGACAGGGGGAAAAATCTTGACTTTTCGAAATACTATATGATGAAGGCGGGGCATCAAATTTTGTGTTTCGCACTGAAAAAGGATATGCTTAATAACTCCCCGGTACATGCTCCAAAAAATCCCAAACTTGACATGTATGTTTATCGTCAAGGCCTGAAGCTATCTCTATGACAACATTCAGTTATATATGCAGCGTCACCTAGCCCTTGAGGCATAAAAAAAAAAATACCCCACATACGGTATTTTGTACAAAAAATGTAAACTCATTCTAAGTGTGATAACTAAGTCATTTATGAATATTCTTTTAGTTTCCACCACTCAAAATGTTCACTGGCATCAGACTTATCCAAACATATATATATTTTTATTTATTTTTGATAGCCTCTGTGGACATTAAAAGCAATATCGTGAATGAAGGATATGCTTAATAACTCCACGGTACATGCTCCAAAAAAAATCCCACACTTGACATGTATGCTTATAATCAAGGCCTGAAGGTATCTCGATGACAACATTCAGTTATAAATACAGCGCCACCTAGCCCTTGAGGCATAATATATAAAAAAAAAAAAAAAAACACATACGGTATTTTGTACAAAAAATGTAAACTCATTCTAAGTGTGATAACTAAGTCATTTATGAATATTCTTTTAGTTTCCACCACTCAAATTGTTAACTGGCTTCACACCGATCCAAACGTATGTACGTTTCCATTTTGTTTTATTCATTTTTGATTGCCCCTTTGGACAATAAAAGTAACATTGTGCAATGAGTACAACGAGCGATGATGTATATATACACTTTTACAAAAAATACCAATCAGGGCAACTTGTTGCCTAAAAATAAATAAGGACGCTGATTTTTGCAGGTCTTAACAATCACCAAAACCCGTTGAGCTTGACACACACTGGAAAAAAAAATATTCTACATGTAAACGTTTATTATGCCATTTTCAAAGGAATTTTGCTTCCAATATGCCAGTACCCCAACGTGCCAGTACCCTAACGTGCAAGTACCCCAACGTGCAAGGACCCCAACGTGGCCCGGGCTGCGAGGGCCCTTTATAGCTGCTCGCAGCTCTAGTTATTAGGGCCCGAGCAGCGACCGCTGCGAGGTCCCTATTGTTTTTCAAGGAATTCTTATTAGGGCCCGAGCAGCGACCGCTGCGAGGTCCCTATTGTTCCTGAAGGAATTCTTATTAGGGCCCGAGCAGCTACCGCTGCGAGGTCCCTATTGTTTTTCGATCGGATTATTATTATTATTAGGGCCCGAGCAGCGACCGCTGCGAGGTCCCTATTGTTTTTCGTTCGAATTATTATTATTAGGGCCCGAGCAGCGACCGCTGCGAGGTCCCTATTGTTTTTCAAGGAATTCTTATTATTCTTCTTCTTTTTATTTGTTATTATTCTTTTCCGCAAACAATCACATTTTTGAGACACTAAACGTGAACGAAAACTCACCAAACTTTACACACACGTCAGGCCTGGCGAAAAATTTGATATTTTAAAGTCGCCATAGGTGATAACAGAAAAATGGCTCCATAGCGCCACCTACATAGGTTAAACAGATCCCTGGCCCGCTACGATTGTCCGACGGCTATGAAAATTGTGTGGCACCTGTAGCACATCCAGATGAACAAAAACCTCTTTGATGTGTGTACCCTAAAATAGACAGGAAGTGAGATATGAGTATTTAAATGTCCAATTTTGGCCAATTTTTGCACATTTACAGGGGTCATACTTTTGCCTGCTTCTCCTACACGGTTAATCCAATTGACTTCAAACTTGGGATGTACCATCTCAAGACCTGGGACAACACCATGGTAAAAAATCTAAAGTTTTCGACATACTATATGACGGCGGTGGGGCATCAAATTTAGAGTTTCAAAACTCTTACTAAACGTAGTATTGCCGGTTGTATGTTTAACCTAGAGCTACGAAAATTGGTACACATATGTAACAGACTATGACCTACAAAAAAGTCTGTTGGTGCCATATGCTAAACCCAACAGGAAGTCCGCCAGAGGCGGGGCATCAAATTTTGAGTTTCAAAATTCTTACTTAATGAAGCATTCCCGGCTGTACGTTTCACCTAGAGTTACCAAAATTTAAAGACATATGTAACAGCCCTCAAGGTACAAAAAACTCTTTTTGAACCATATGCTAAACCTAACAGAAAGTCCACCATTTTGATTTACTTTGGAACGTGTTCCCATTTTTTGGGCCATTTCATAGGGGTCCTATTTTAATGAACTCCTCTTACAGAGTTTATCCGATCATCTTCAAACTTGGTGTGATTCATCTTAAGATGTTGAAGATGAAAAGTTATTGAAAGCTTTTTATTTCGCTGCACGCTGTTGTCGTGGCATGCACTTGTTTGCAAAGGCAAAAAATTCTTCTTAATGAAGAATTCTCAGTTGTACGAAGCAGCTAGAGCTACGAAAATTTGTAGACATATGTAACAGCCCACGATGTACAAAAAAGTCTCTTGCTGCTTTGTGCTAAACCCAACAGGAAGTCCCGCAAGGGCCGGGCATCACTTTTTGAGCTAAAAAACTCCTCTTTAACGAAGCATTCCCGGTTGTACCTTTCACCTAGCGCTATGATAATTTGGAGGCATACATAAGAGCCCACGATGTACAAAAAAGTCTTTTAGAACCATATGCTAAGCCAAACAGGAAGTCCGGCATTTTGATTTACTTTGCTATTTGTAGCCATTTTTGGAGGGCTTTTTATAGGCCTCATATTTTCTACAAAACTTATCAGATTGTCTTCATTCTTTGGCATGTTTCATCTGAAGTATTGCCGGTTATACGTTTAATCTAGAGCTACGAAAATTGGTACACATATGTAACAGACTATGATCTACAAAAAAGCCTGTTGGTGCCATATGCTAAACCTAACAGGAAGTCCGCCAGAGGCAGGGCATCAAATTTTGCATTTCAAAATTTTTACTTAATGAAGCATTTCCGGCTGTACGTTTCACCTAGAGTGACCAAAATTTGAAGACATATGTAACAGCCCTCGAGGTACAAAAAACTCTTTTTGAACCATATGCTAAACCTAACAGGAAGTCTGCCATTTTGATTTACTTTGGAACATGTTGCCATTTTTTTGGCCATTTCATAGGGGTCTTATTTTAACGAACTCCTCCTACAGAGTTTATCCGATCATCTTCAAACTTGGTGTGATTCATCTTAAGATGTTGCCGATGAAAAGTCATTGAAAGCTTTTTATTTCGTCGCACGCTGTTGTCGTGGCATGCACTGTTGGCAAAGGGAAAAAAAAATCCTTCTTAATGCAGCGTTCCCAGTTGGACGAAGCAGCTCGAGCTACAAAAATTTGTAGACATATGTACACATTTGTCCACATATATATATTTACATATGCATGTAAAAAAATGATGTCAGGCTAAACTAAATGGTTGATTAGGCCCCACACATTTTCACCTTACCATACCCGGCCCTCTTTGCAAAAGGTTTGAACACTCCTGGCCTAAACCTAGGTGTATACTCAAACTATGCACGCACATAAAGCCTGGAACAAAATGTGTAATTTAGAGGGTTCTTGTTTTGTTTTTTGTATTCCTTATATTTCATGTCATTATACTTGACACACTATTTTTACTACTCACTGAATCAGTTATAAGAACATTTAATTGATACAATCCAATCACATCCTAGAGAATTGAAAACACATTCAATCATGAGGTTGTTAAGACACATTTACTTCTGTAGCACTTAACCACAAACAAGTTGCGACATCCCCTGATCTAACCCTCCAACCGGGCAAGGAAAAACTTTCAGGGGTCATATTTTAACGAACCCCTCCTACAAAATTTATCCGACTGTCTTCAAACTTGGTGTGTTTCATCTTAAGATGTTTAAGATGCAAAGTAATCGAAAGTTTTTTATTTTGTAACACGCTGTTGCCATAGCAATGCATTGTTTGTCAAGTGCTGCTTTTTTTTTTTTATACACATGAAAACTCATGGAACTTTGCAAACACATCAGACTTGTCATGAACATGAATTTTCAGAGATTTATTGTGCAATTTGCAATAAATAGCGCCCTCTAGACCTTTTTATGAAGCATTTCCGATTGTATGATTATGCTAGACCTACAAAAAAGTATTATGTAGCCATTTGCCAAACCAAAGAGGAAGTCCGCTATTTTGATTTTATTTTGGGAATTATACATCATTTTTGGCCTTTTTCATTCAACTTTGCACAGACAAGGCATGGAAAAAACTAACATTTTAAATGGTCCTTGTTCCATGTAACAGTTGTCAAGTGCTGCTTTTTTTTTTTTTTATACACATGAAAACTCATGAAACTTTGCAAACACATCAGACTTGTCATGAACATGAATTTTCAGAGATTTATTGTGCAATTTGCAATAAATAGCGCCCTCTAGACATTTTTATGAAGCATTTCCGATTGTATGATTATGCTAGACCTACAAAAAAGTATTATGTAGCCATTTGCCAAACCAAAGAGGAAGTCCGCTATTTTGATTTTATTTTGGGAATTATACATAATTTTTGGCCTTCTTCATTAAACTTTGCACAGACAAGGCATGGAAAAAACTAACATTTTAAATGGTCCTTGTTCCATGTAACAGTACCCCAACGTGCCAGTACCCTGACGTGCAAGTAACCCAACGTTGTGCTCAATAGCGCCCTCTATGCATTTTTATGGAGCATTTCCAATTGTATGATTCAAGCGATACACAACTAAAGATGACTTGACCTAGATTTGTGAAAACTGGGAGGCATACCTATTAGCTTAAGACCTACAAAAAGTATTCTGTAGCCGTATGCTAAACCTAAAAGGAAGTCCGCCATTTTGAATTTATTTTGGGAATTGCGCACCATATTTTGCGTTTTGATTAAACTTTGCACACACAAGGCTTGTCAAAAACATTTTAGATGGTCCTTGTCCTATTTGACAGTACCCCAACGTGCCAGTACCCCGACGTGCAAGTACCCCAACGTGGCACGCCTTTGCTGTAGCGATGCATTGTTTGCAAAGAATTTTTTTTTTTATATGATTCAGCTAGATGTGTGAATATTGGGAGGCATACCTATCAGCCGAATACCTCGACAAAGCATTCCATAGCAATGTGAACAAACACAAAAAGCATGGCAAAACATTTACAATTTAGACGGTTTCTTATGAAACAGTACCCTAACGTGCCAGTACCCCGACGTGCAAATACCCCAACGTGGCACGGGTTGCGAGGGCCCTTTATAGCTGCTCGCAGCTCTAGTTAGGGCCCGAGCAGCGACCGCTGCGAGGTCCCTATTGTTTTTGTAAAAATTATTCTTCTTCTTCTTCTTCTTCTTCTTCTTCTTCTTCTTCTTTATTCTCCGCAAACGATCGCGATTTTGGGTACCTAAACATTCACGAAAACTCACCGAACTTTGCACACTCCTCAGGCCCGGCGAAAAATTTGATATTATTAAGTCGTCATAACAATGCGACTCGATAGCGCCCCCTAGCGTAGAAAAATAAAAACCAAGCCCGGCACGTTTGAGCTAGAGCAACAAAAATTGGCAGGCACGTGTAGCACCCCGAGACGCACAAAAAAGTCTATTGGGACCATGTAGCTAAAATGTACAGGAAGTGAGCTATGAATTTTTTAATGTCCAATTTTGGCCTATTTTGGCACATTCACTGTGGTCATGCTTTTTCCCCCTTTGCAAACATTTTTCATCCAATTGACTTCAAACTTGGCATTTATCATCTCAAGACCTGAGAGAAAAACTGGGCAAAACATCTTGCCTTTTTGAAATACTATATGACGGGGGCGGGGCATCAAATATTGCCTTTAAAATTTCATTTGTCCAGAAAGAGCAAATGCTTAATAACTCCCATGTTCAAGCTCCAAAAAATCTCAAACTTCTCAGGCAACGTAATAGTCACGGCCTGAAAACATCTATATGATAAAATTCAGTTATACATATAGCGCCACCTAGTGGTTACAATAAATGTCATACTTTACGTTTTTAGCTACTGTGCTGAGCTTGTTGAAGGGATCCATTTGAAAATTGGTCAGAAAAGGCTTAAGATGTTGATCATGCCCCACACCGAATATTGTAACTTTTCGCCAAAGGGCGTGGCCGCTACGGTGACGCAAAGTCTGAAGATTTTTCGTGAAAATAAAAGCTGCATTAACTTGACCGAGATGATCCTATCTTCTCAAAATTTCACACATTTGATGAGAGTCCAGCCCTAAAGACATCTACTGACTTATATTTCATCTAACTGATAGCGCCACCTAGTGGCAATTTTTTTTATTACGAATTTTCTTCTACGTTTTTCTCCAAACACGTTAACTGGACCTACCTCATATTTGCTCAGATGAGGGTTTCGGCCTTCATGATGTCACAACACGAAGTTTGTGAGTTTTCGCGAATTGCTGTGGGTGTGGCTAAGCGCTGTTCGCCAAGAAAACAACGCCAGTTTTGAGGGTCTAAACATGCACAGAAACTCATGAAACTTGGCACACACATCTGGCCTGGTAAAATGAGCAATATTTTATTGTTGATTGTGCTATTTTTACAAAAATGACTCAATAGCGCCCCCTAGAAGTTTTTAACGAAGCAGCCCCGGTTGTACGTTTAAGCAAGAATGACGAATATTTTTAGGTTTATGAGGGAGCCCAAGACCTACAAAAAAGTCTCTTGGACCCATATGCTAAAAGGAACAGGAAGTGAGCTACGAATTTTTGAATGTCCCATTTTTGACAATTTTTGCACATTCACAGGGCGCAGACTTTTGCCCACTTCTCCTACACGTTTCATCTGACTGAGTTAAGACTTGACCTGGACCATGTCAAGACCTGAGCCAACGACAGGGGGAAAAATCTTGACCTTTCGAAATACTATATGATGAAGGCGGGGCATCAAAATTTGTGTTTCGCACTGAAAAAGGATATGCTTAATAACTCCCCGGTACATGCTCCAAAAAATCCCAAACTTGACATGTATGTTTATCGTCAAGGCCTGAAGCTATCTCTATGACAACATTCAGTTATATATGCAGCGCCACCTAGCCCTTGAGGCATAAAAAAAAATACCCCACATACGGTATTTTGTACAAAAAATGTAAACTCATTCTAAGTGTGATAACTAAGTCATTTATGAATATTCTTTTAGTTTCCACCACTCAAAATGTTCACTGGCATCAGACTTATCCAAACATATATATATTTTTATTTATTTTTGATAGCCTCTGTGGACATTAAAAGCAATATCGTGAATGAAGGATATGCTTAATAACTCCACGGTACATGCTCCAAAAAAAATCCCACACTTGACATGTATGCTTATAATCAAGGCCTGAAGGTATCTCGATGACAACATTCAGTTATAAATACAGCGCCACCTAGCCCTTGAGGCTTATATAAAAAAAAAAAAACCACATACGGTATTTTGTACAGAAAAATGTAAACTCATTCTAAGTGTGATGACTAAGTCATTTCTGAATATTCTTTTAGTTTCCACCACTCAAATTGTTCACTGGCTTCACACCGATCCAAACGTATGTACGTTTCCATTTTGTTTTATTCATTTTTGATTGCCCCTTTGGACAATAAAAGTAACATTGTGCAATGAGTACAACGAGCGATGATGTATATATACACTTTTACAAAAAATACCAATCAGGGCAACTCATTGCCTAAAAATAAAAAAGGACGCTGATTTTTGCAGGTCTTAACAATCACCAAAACCCGTTGAGCTTGACACACACTGGCAAAAAAAATATTCTACATGTAAACGTTTATTATGCCATTTTCAAAGTAATTTTGCTTCCAATATGCCAGTACCCCAACGTGCCAGTACCCTAACGTGCAAGTACCCCAACGTGCAAGGACTCCAACGTGGCCCGGGCTGCGAGGGCCCTTTATAGCTGCTCGCAGCTCTAGTTATTCTTCTTCTTCTACTTCTTCTTCTTCTTCTTCTTCTTTATTCTCCGCAAACGATCGCGATTTTGGGTACCTAAACATTCACGAAAACTCACCGAACTTTGCACATTCCTCAGGCCCGGCGAAAAATTTGATATTATTAAGTCGTCATAACAATGCGACTCAATAGCGCCCCCTAGCGTAGAAAAATAAAAACCAAGCCGGGCACGTTTGAGCTAGAGCAACAAAAATTGGCAGGCACGTGTAGCACCCCGAGACGCACAAAAAAGTCTATTGGGACCATGTAGCTAAAATGTACAGGAAGTGAGCTATGAATTTTTTAATGTCCAATTTTGGCCTATTTTGGCACATTCACTGTGGTCATGCTTTTTCCCCCTTTGCAAACATTTTTCATCCAATTGACTTCAAACTTGGCATTTATCATCTCAAGACCTGAGAGAAAAACTGGGCAAAACATCTTGCCTTTTTGAAATACTATATGACGGGGGCGGGGCATCAAATATTGCCTTTAAAATTTCATTTGTCCAGAAAGAGCAAATGCTTAATAACTCCCATGTTCAAGCTCCAAAAAATCTCAAACTTCTCAGGCAACGTAATAGTCACGGCCTGAAAACATCTATATGATAAAATTCAGTTATACATATAGCGCCACCTAGTGGTTACAATAAATGTCATACTTTACGTTTTTAGCTACTGTGCTGAGCTTGTTGAAGGGATCCATTTGAAAATTGGTCAGAAAAGGCTTAAGATGTTGATCATGCCCCACACCGAATATTGTAACTTTTCGCCAAAGGGCGTGGCCGCTACGGTGACGCAAAGTCTGAAGATTTTTCGTGAAAATAAAAGCTGCATTAACTTGACCGAGATGATCCTATCTTCTCAAAATTTCACACATTTGATGAGAGTCCAGCCCTAAAGACATCTACTGACTTATATTTCATCTAACTGATAGCGCCACCTAGTGGCAATTTTTTTTATTACGAATTTTCTTCTACGTTTTTCTCCAAACACGTTAACTGGACCTACCTCATATTTGCTCAGATGAGGGTTTCGGCCTTCATGATGTCACAACACGAAGTTTGTGAGTTTTCGCGAATTGCTGTGGGTGTGGCTAAGCGCTGTTCGCCAAGAAAACAACGCCAGTTTTGAGGGTCTAAACATGCACAGAAACTCATGAAACTTGGCACACACATCTGGCCTGGTAAAATGAGCAATATTTTATTGTTGATTGTGCTATTTTTACAAAAATGACTCAATAGCGCCCCCTAGAAGTTTTTAACGAAGCAGCCCCGGTTGTACGTTTAAGCAAGAATGACGAATATTTTTAGGTTTATGAGGGAGCCCAAGACCTACAAAAATGTCTCTTGGACCCATATGCTAAAAGGAACAGGAAGTGAGCTACGAATTTTTGAATGTCCCATTTTTGACAATTTTTGCACATTCACAGGGCGCAGACTTTTGCCCACTTCTCCTACACGTTTCATCTGACTGAGTTAAGACTTGACCTGGACCATGTCAAGACCTGAGCCAACGACAGGGGGAAAAATCTTGACCTTTCGAAATACTATATGATGAAGGCGGGGCATCAAAATTTGTGTTTCGCACTGAAAAAGGATATGCTTAATAACTCCCCGGTACATGCTCCAAAAAATCCCAAACTTGACATGTATGTTTATCGTCAAGGCCTGAAGCTATCTCTATGACAACATTCAGTTATATATGCAGCGCCACCTAGCCCTTGAGGCATAAAAAAAAAATACCCCACATACGGTATTTTGTACAAAAAATGTAAACTCATTCTAAGTGTGATAACTAAGTCATTTATGAATATTCTTTTAGTTTCCACCACTCAAAATGTTCACTGGCATCAGACTTATCCAAACATATATATATTTTTATTTATTTTTGATAGCCTCTGTGGACATTAAAAGCAATATCGTGAATGAAGGATATGCTTAATAACTCCACGGTACATGCTCCAAAAAAAATCCCACACTTGACATGTATGCTTATAATCAAGGCCTGAAGGTATCTCGATGACAACATTCAGTTATAAATACAGCGCCACCTAGCCCTTGAGGCTTATATAAAAAAAAAAAAACCCACATACGGTATTTTGTACAAAAAAATGTAAACTCATTCTAAGTGTGATGACTAAGTCATTTCTGAATATTCTTTTAGTTTCCACCACTCAAATTGTTCACTGGCTTCACACCGATCCAAACGTATGTACGTTTCCATTTTGTTTTATTCATTTTTGATTGCCCCTTTGGACAATAAAAGTAACATTGTGCAATGAGTACAACGAGCGATGATGTATATATACACTTTTACAAAAAATACCAATCAGGGCAACTCATTGCCTAAAAATAAAAAAGGACGCTGATTTTTGCAGGTCTTAACAATCACCAAAACCCGTTGAGCTTGACACACACTGGCAAAAAAAATATTCTACATGTAAACGTTTATTATGCCATTTTCAAAGAAATTTTGCTTCCAATATGCCAGTACCCCAACGTGCCAGTACCCTAACGTGCAAGTACCCCAACGTGCAAGGACTCCAACGTGGCCCGGGCTGCGAGGGCCCTTTATAGCTGCTCGCAGCTCTAGTTATTATTCTTCTTCTTCTTCTTCTTTTTCTTTGTTATTATTCTTTTCCGCAAACAACCACATTTTTGAGGCACTAAACATGAACGAAAACTCACCAAACTTTACACGCAGATCGGGTCTGGCGAAAAATTTGATATTTTAAAGTCGCCATACATGATAACAGAAAAATGGCTCTGTAGCGCCACCTACATAGGTTTAACGGATCCCTGTCCCGCTACGATTGTCCTATGGCTACGAAAATTGTGTGGCACCTGTAGCACATCCAGATGAACAAAAACCTCTTTGATATGTGTACCCTAAAATAGACAGGAAGTGAGGTATGAGTATTTGAATGTCCAATTTTGGCCCATTTTTGCACATTTACAGGGGTCATACTTTTGCCCGCTTCTCCTACACGGTTAACCCGATTGACTTCAAACTTGGGCTGTACCATCTCAACACCTGGGACAACATCATGGTAAAAAATCTAAAGTTTTTGACATACTATATGACGGTGGCGGGGCATCAAATTTACAGTTTCAAAATTCTTACTTAACGAAGCATTGCCGGTGGTACGTTTAATCTAGAGCTACGAAAATTGGTACACATATGTAACAGACTATGATCTACAAAAAAGCCTGTTGGTGCCATATGCTAAACCTAACAGGAAGTCCGCCAGAGGCGAGGCATCAAATTTTGTGTTTCAAAATTCTAACTTAATGAAGCATTCCCGGCTGTACATTTCACCTAGAGTTACCAATATTTGAAGACATATGTAACAGCCCTCAAGGTACAAAAAACTCTTTTTGAACCATATGCTAAACCGAACAGGAAGTCCGCCATTTTGATTTACTTTGGAACGTGTTGCCATTTTTTGGGCCATTTCATAGGGGTCTTATTTTAACGAACTCCTCCTACAGAGTTTATCCGATCATCTCCAAACTTGGTGTGATTCATCTTAAGATGTTGAAGATGAAAAGTTATTGAAAGCTTTTTATTTTGTCGCACGCTGTTGCCGTGGCATGCACAGTTTGCAAAGGAAAAAATTACTTCTTAATGAAGCATTCCCAGTTGTACGAAGCAGCTAGAGCTACGAAAATTTGTAGACAAATGTAACAGCCCACGATGTACAAAAAAGTCTCTTGGTGCCATGTGCTAAACCCAACAGGAAGTCCCGTAGGGGCCGGGCATCACATTTTGAGCTAAAAAACTCCTCTTTAACGAAGCATTCCCGGTTGTACGTTTCACCTAGCGCTATGATAATTTAGAGGCATACATAAGAGCCCACGATGTACAAAAAAGTCTCTTGGAACCATGTGCTAAACCAAACAGGAAGTCCGCCATTTTGATTTATGATGGGATTTGTAGCCTTTTTTTGTGGCCTTTTTTAGGGGTCATATTTTAACTCCTCCTACAAAATTCATTCGACCGTGTTCAAACTTGGTGTGTTTCATCTTAAGATGTTTAAGATGCAAATTTATCGGAAGTTTTTTATTTTGTCGCACGCTGCTGCTATAGCGATGCATTGGTTGCCAAGTAAAGTGCTGCTTTGTTTTTTTTTATCTATACATGTGTGAAAACTCGTGAAACTTTGCACACACATCAGACTTGTCATTAACATGAATTTTTAGAGATTTCTTGTGCAATTTGCAATAAATCGCACCCTCTATACATTTTTTATGGAGCATTTCCGATTGGATGATTCAAACGCGAAATAACTAAAGATGACTTGACCTGACCTAGATTTGTGAAAACTCAGAGGCATACCTATTATATTATTATTATTTTTTGTACCTTACAAGATTATCTCTTGTGCCACATTAAACCCCTTTGCAGGCCTGAGCCAAACCACGGTCCATACATTTGATACCACTGCTTTATTTCAATGGTCAAGTACTTCATAACCACACCTACTTATGCTTGTCCTTGCATATATAGTAGACAACAAAGAGCTCTTTCAACAAAAGACATTTCCATCTACAAAGTCATACAAGGTAAGCACTCTATAAATTCTGCAATCACTACACTTCTATTCCTAAATTATCACTTCAAATACCAACAATGGTTAATACAGCTACAAATTTCTTGTATGTTTATGAAGTATGATACTGTATTTATTTCTACTCCTTTGCTTTTCTACAGAACATGAACAAATCACCAAGCAAATTCTCTTTTGATAAAGACCCTCTAATCATCTCCATACGCAAAGATTGCCAACTTTTTTCCGTAAGTATACAATACATAAACTAAACAGGACAACTTTCTCAATCATATACAGTATGCCATACATATATGTATTAAGTTCTCATTTATTAACAGGTTTGTTAAAGGCACCTTTAGTGTGTTTTTCTGTTTGTAATGTTTCTCCACGAGCACGTCTAGCCATTGATATCTTGTAGAACACATATGCTAACCTTTTAGAGACAATTGAAGCTTACTTGCACAGTAGCCACTATCTTAACCACTTAATTCACATGTCTACTTGACAACTTATTACATGTAGTGAAATGGTACTTTGTGCGTCTTATGCTTTTTTCTGAACACTGCTTTTCAACTCTTTCCTTAAAACCAATACATGCGGTACTGTTATACTGTATAAATATATATGTCCGTGTGTATATATTTGTATATTCTTTCAAATAAACTCGTTTTGACACACACAGCCATTGAGTAACATGCAACACGACCACAACGTTTTGCACCAACACGTTACCTCTGCTATTTAGAATCATGGAATCTAACATGACTGATTTTCATTGAATGCTTTGTCATTACAGTATGCATGCATTGATCATGCTTTCAGTCGCAACGACTTATACCAGCGCAGCCTTGATCTTCATTCCCAAATGAACCAACTAGTCCATGTGACTCGAGTCAATCGAGCACTTGAAAAACAGATAGACTTCAAAACCAAGCTTGTGAAAGAACTCCAGACTGCATTGGATATAAAGGATGCATGTGATGCATTTGTCCGTGATGGTAAGCTATATGACATGGAAGACACACAAACACTAACACAGCAAGCATCCCCATCCTACACATTGTGTATAATGAATGACATGTTTGACAATGGACATTTTTACATTTTTTTGTTAATGCACGTTCCTTTTTTTCTGTTAGGAATATCTTGAAGGTAAAATTGGACTGTTAACTAAAACACTGACTGATTATTGAGCCGCAATTTCTCAATGTATATAATGTGAATACATACTACACTTGATTACTTTCAAATGTGACTGATATCATGTAGCTATGCTGTGATCTTGCCCTCTTTCATCCACTGATAGACACTTCAAAGTTCTTTTTTTTCTGTATCTTCTCAAAATAACTGACATATTCATGGAAAAGATTGTATTTAAATTCTATCATTATTAATTACTATTATTATGTTTATGTCTTTGCCCCTGATTATGATGTTTCTATACCATAGATTTTTTTTTTTTTAATTTTTTTGGACATACAGTGACTTGACCTTTACAATACAAATTTTTACTAAGAAAAAATCAATCACACACCATAATATTTTATACTTATCCTGCATGTATCTGGACACACCATGCCAAATTTTACACTTACATAACCATTTATGTACCTGTCGTATCCTTACTTTTATTCATCATTTCATCACACAATCCTAAAACATTGCTTTTTGACCCAGAGGATTCAACTATACCATTTTTGCGTGTCTTATTACTTACTAGCTATATTATTTATTAACGGGCAAAAACTATGAATATAAGATCACCGTCAAATATTACGTCTGTAATATCCATATACAGTGCATTACATAATATGCATTTGTATTAAGACACTACCATGCTAAAAATATGCACACGACTGTTCTGTAAACTACACCTAAGACAACCAAACTTCACAGATCTAACATGATTCTTCATTCTTTTTTGTTCTACAGATGTATCAAATGTTGCCACACAGACAGAAGAAGCCACTGAGGACATGCACGAAGACGATGATCACAATATAACAGGACAGGTTAACCCCCCTGAAGTTTTAGCCCGCAGGTCAAAGCGTCCTAGGACTAATTCATCCATGGAGGTTACATTATCCTAAGACAGACTATGTGCTAACCCAAACTCTTTGACCCCAAGGGATTCATCTGTCCCAGAAAACTTTTACACTAAAGAGTTTATCTGTCCTAGGGCGCTGTTAACCCCAGGTTAAAGTGTTATTTAATCTGTCCTGTTACAACAGCTATACATAAACAGCTGCATTCCTCTCCTGTTCCATCTCTCGCACTTCTTTCATCTCTTTTTCTGCTCTACTTATACCTATGCTTGCTCATGTGCTTTTTTCCCCTTTAGATGATGTCATTGGTTAGCCTGCTTCAAAGCTAAATTTTTTCTTGAATAACTGTCACACATTTACTGTTTGCTGGACCCTACAAAACTGTCACAATACTTCACTATGTCATGAATACATATGTGTTGCACAGCGACACCACATTAAGAGTCATCAAAAAGCTTTTTATTTGATCACACACCATCTCTGTGCCATGCAATGTTTTCAAATAAACAGATGCTGGTTTTGAATATCAAACGAGCGACTTTTCATGAAACTTTGCACACACATCAGAAAGTCCACACTTTTGAATTTATTTTGGGAATTGTGCATCATTTTTGGCCTTTTACTGCACCTTTTTACACACAAGGCACGGCAAATGCATTTCTATTTTCCATGGTCCTTGTCTATTTAACAGTACCCCAACGTGCAAGTCCCCCGACTTGCATATACCCCAACGTGGCCCGGGTTGCGAGGGCCCTTTATAGCTGCTCGCAGCTCTAGTTATTCTTCTTTTTATTTTTTGTTATTATTCTTTTCCGCAAACAATCACATTTTTGAGACACTAAACGTGAACGAAAACTCACCAAACTTTACACACACGTCAGGCCTGGCGAAAAATTTGATATTTTAAAGTCGCCATAGGTGATAACAGAAAAATGGCTCCATAGCGCCACCTACATAGGTTAAACAGATCCCTGGCCCGCTACGATTGTCCGACGGCTATGAAAATTGTGTGGCACCTGTAGCACATCCAGATGAACAAAAACCTCTTTGATGTGTGTACCCTAAAATAGACAGGAAGTGAGATATGAGTATTTAAATGTCCAATTTTGGCCAATTTTTGCACATTTACAGGGGTCATACTTTTGCCTGCTTCTCCTACACGGTTAATCCAATTGACTTCAAACTTGGGATGTACCATCTCAAGACCTGGGACAACACCATGGTAAAAAATCTAAAGTTTTCGACATACTATATGACGGCGGTGGGGCATCAAATTTAGAGTTTCAAAACTCTTACTAAACGTAGTATTGCCGGTTGTATGTTTAACCTAGAGCTACGAAAATTGGTACACATATGTAACAGACTATGACCTACAAAAAAGTCTGTTGGTGCCATATGCTAAACCCAACAGGAAGTCCGCCAGAGGCGGGGCATCAAATTTTGAGTTTCAAAATTCTTACTTAATGAAGCATTCCCGGCTGTACGTTTCACCTAGAGTTACCAAAATTTAAAGACATATGTAACAGCCCTCAAGGTACAAAAAACTCTTTTTGAACCATATGCTAAACCTAACAGAAAGTCCACCATTTTGATTTACTTTGGAACGTGTTCCCATTTTTTTGGCCATTTCATAGGGGTCCTATTTTAACGAACTCCTCTTACAGAGTTTATCCGATCATCTTCAAACTTGGTGTGATTCATCTTAAGATGTTGAAGATGAAAAGTTATTGAAAGCTTTTTATTTCGCTGCACGCTGTTGTCGTGGCATGCACTTGTTTGCAAAGGAAAAAAATTCTTCTTAATGAAGAATTCTCAGTTGTACGAAGCAGCTAGAGCTACGAAAATTTGTAGACATATGTAACAGCCCACGATGTACAAAAAAGTCTCTTGCTGCTTTGTGCTAAACCCAACAGGAAGTCCCGCAAGGGCCGGGCATCACTTTTTGAGATAAAACACTCTTTAACGAAGCATTCCCGGTTGTACCTTTCACCTAGCGCTATGATAATTTGGAGGCATACATAAGAGCCCACGATGTACAAAAAAGTCTTTTAGAACCATATGCTAAGCCAAACAGGAAGTCCGGCATTTTGATTTACTTTGCTATTTGTAGCCATTTTTTGGGGGCCTTTTATAGGCCTCATATTTTCTACAAAACTTATCAGATTGTCTTCATTCTTTGGCATGTTTCATCTGAAGTATTGCCGGTTATACGTTTAATCTAGAGCTACGAAAATTGGTACACATATGTAACAGACTATGATCTACAAAAAAGCCTGTTGGTGCCATATGCTAAACCTAACAGGAAGTCCGCCAGAGGCAGGGCATCAAATTTTGCATTTCAAAATTTTTACTTAATGAAGCATTTCCGGCTGTACGTTTCACCTAGAGTGACCAAAATTTGAAGACATATGTAACAGCCCTCGAGGTACAAAAAACTCTTTTTGAACCATATGCTAAACCTAACAGGAAGTCTGCCATTTTGATTTACTTTGGAACATGTTGCCATTTTTTTGGCCATTTCATAGGGGTCTTATTTTAACGAACTCCTCCTACAGAGTTTATCCGATCATCTTCAAACTTGGTGTGATTCATCTTAAGATGTTGACGATGAAAAGTTATTGAAAGCTTTTTATTTCGTCGCACGCTGTTGTCGTGGCATGCACTTTTTGCAAAGGAAAAAAATCCTTCTCAATGAAGCATTCCCAGTTGTACGAAGCAGCTAGAGCGACGAAAAATTATAGACATATGTAACAGCCCAGGATGTACAAAAAAGTCTCTTGGTGCCATGTGCTAAACCCAACAGGAAGTCCCCCAGGGGCCGGGCATCACATTTTGAGCTAAAAAAACTCCTCTTTAACGAAGCATTCCCGGTTGTACGTTTCACCTAGCGCTATGATAATTTGCAGGCATACATAAGAGCCCATGATGTACAAAAAAGTCTCTTGGAACCATGTGCTAAACCAAACAGGAAGTCTGCCATTTTGATTTATGATGGGATTTGTTGCCATTTTTTGTGGCCTTTTTCAGGGGTCATATTTTAACGAACCCCTCCTACAAAATTTATCCGACTGTCTTCCACCAACTTGGTGTGTTTCATCTTAAGATGTTTAAGATGCAAAGTAATCGAAAGTTTTTTATTTTGTAACACGCTGTTGCCATAGCAATGCATTGTTTGTCAAGTGCTGTTTTTTTTTTTTTTTTTATACACATGAAAACTCATGAAACTTTGCAAACACATCAGACTTGTCATGAACATGAATTTTCAGAGATTTATTGTGCAATTTGCAATAAATAGCGCCCTCTAGACATTTTTATGAAGCATTTCCGATTGTATGATTATGCTAGACCTACAAAAAAGTATTATGTAGCCATTTGCCAAACCAAAGAGGAAGTCCGCTATTTTGATTTTTTTGGGGAATTATACATCATTTTTGGCCTTTTTCATTAAACTTTGCACAGACAAGGCATGGAAAAAACTAACATTTTAAATGGTCCTTGTTCCATGTAACAGTACCCCAACGTGCCAGTACCCTGACGTGCAAGTAACCCAACGTTGTGCTCAATAGCGCCCTCTATGCATTTTTATGGAGCATTTCCAATTGTATGATTCAAGCGATACACAACTAAAGATGACTTGACCTAGATTTGTGAAAACTGGGAGGCATACCTATTAGCTTAAGACCTACAAAAAGTATTCTGTAGCTAAACCTAAAAGGAAGTCCGCCATTTTGAATTTATTTTGGGAATTGCGCACCATATTTTGCGTTTTGATTCAACTTTGCACACACAAGGCTTGTCAAAAACATTTTAGATGGTGCTTGTCCTATTTGACAGTACCCCAACGTGCCAGTACCCCGACGTGCAAGTACCCCAACGTGGCCCGGGTTGCGAGGGCCCTTTATAGCTGCTCGCAGCTCTAGTTATTCTTCTTCTTCTTCTTCTTCTCCGTAAACGATCGCGATTTTGGGTACCTAAACATTTACGAAAACTCACCAAACTTTGCACACTCCTCAGGCCCGGCGAAAAATTTGATATTATGAAGTCGTCATAACAACGTGACTCTATAGCGCCCCCTAGCATAGAAAAATATAAACCAAGCCCGGCATGTTTGAGCTAGAGCAACGAAAATTGGCAGGCACGTATAGCACCCCGAGACGCACAAAAAAGTCTATTGGGACCATGTAGCTAAAATGTACAGGAAGTGAGCTATGAATTTTTTAATGTCCAATTTTGGCCTATTTTGGCACATTCACTGTGGTCATGCTTTTTCCCCCTTTGCAAACATTTTTCATCCAATTGACTTCAAACTTGGCATTTATCATCTCAAGACCTGAGAGAACAGCTGGGCAAAACATCTTGCCTTTTCGAAATACTATATGACGGGGGCGGAGCATCAAATATTGCCTTTAAAATTTCATTTGTCCAGAAAGAGCAAATGCTTAATAACTCCCATGTTCAAGCTCCAAAAAATCTCAAACTTATCAGGCAACATAATAGTCACGGCCTGAAAACATCTATATGATAAAATTCAGTTATACATTTAGCGCCACCTAGTGGTTACAATAAATGTCATACTTTACGTTTTTAGCTACTGCGCTGAGCTCGTTGAAGGGATCCAGTTGAAAATTGGTCAGAAAAGCCTTAAGATGTTGATCATGCCCCACACTGAATATTGTAACTTTTCGCCAAAGGGCGTGGCCGCTACGGTGACGCAAAGTCTGAAGATTTTTCTTGAAAATAAAAGCTGCATTAACTTGACCGAGATGATCCTATCTTCTCAAAATTTCACACATTTGATGAGAGTCCAGCCCTAAAGACATCTACTGACTTATATTTCATCTAACTGATAGCGCCACCTAGTGGCAATTTTTTTTCTTACGAATTTTCTTCTACGTTTTTCTCCAAACACTTTAACTGGACCTACCTCATATTTGCTCAGATGAGGGTTTCGACCTTCATGATGTCACAACATGAAGTTTGTGAGTTTTCGCGAATTGTTGTGGGTGTGGCTCAGCGCTGTTCGCCAAGAAAACAACGCCAGTTTTGAGGGTCTAAACATGCACAGAAACTCATGAAACTTGGCACACACATCTGGCCTGGTAAAATAAGCAATATTTTATTGTTGATTGTGCTATTTTTACAAAAATGACTCAATAGCGCCCCCTAGAAGTTCTTAACGAAGCAGCCCCGGTTGTACGTTTAAGCAAAAACGACGAATATTTTTAGGTGTATGAGGGAGCCCAAGACCTACAAAAAAGTCTCTTGGACCCATATGCTAAAATGAACAGGAAGTGAGCTACGAATTTTTGAATGTCCCATTTTTGACGATTTTTGCACATTCACAGGGGGCAGACTTTTGCCCACTTCTCCTACACGTTTCATCTGACTGAGTTAAGACTTGACCTGGACCATGTCAAGACCTGAGCCAACGACAGGGGGAAAAATCTTGACCTTTCGAAATACTATATGATGAAGGCGGGGCATCAAAATTTGTGTTTCGCACTGAAAAAGGATATGCTTAATAACTCCCCGGTACATGCTCCAAAAAATCCCAAACTTGACATGTATGTTTATCGTCAAGGCCTGAAGCTATCTCTATGACAACATTCAGTTATATATGCAGCGCCACCTAGCCCTTGAGACATAAAAAAAATACCCCACATACGGTATTTTGTACAAAAAATGTAAACTCATTCTAAGTGTGATAACGAAGTCATTTATGAATATTCTTTTAGTTTCCACCACTCAAAATGTTCACTGGCATCAGACTTATCCAAACATATATATATTTTTATTTATTTTTGATAGCCTCTGTGGACATTAAAAGCAATATCGTGAATGAAGAATATGCTTAATAACTCCACGGTACATGCTCCAAAAAAAATCCCACACTTGACATGTATGCTTATAATCAAGGCCTGAAGGTATCTCTATGACAACATTCAGTTATAAATACAGCGCCACCTAGCCCTTGAGGCTTATATAAAAAAAATAAAAAATACCCCACATACGGTATTTTGTACAAAAAATGTACACTCATTCTAAGTGTGATAACTAAGTCATTTATGAATATTCTTTTAGTTTCCACCACTCAAATTGTTCACTGGCTTCACACCGATCCAAACGTATGTACGTTTCCATTTTGTTTTATTCATTTTTGATTGCCCCTTTGGACAATAAAAGTAACATTGTGCAATGAGTACAACGAGCGATGATGTGGATATACGCTTTTACAAAAAATACCAATCAGGGCAACTCATTGCCTAAAAATAAAAAAGGACGCTGATTTTTGCAGGTCTTAACAATCACCAAAACCCGTTGAGCTTGACACACACACTGGCAAAAAAATATTCTACATGTAAACGTTTATTATGCCATTTTCAAAGAAATTTTGCTTCCAATATGCCAGTACCCCAACGTGCCAGTACCCCAACGTGCAAGTACACCAACGTGCAAGGACCCCAACGTGGCCCGGGCTGCGAGGGCCCTTTATAGCTGCTCGCAGCTCTAGTTATTATTATTATTATTATTATTATTCTTTATTCTCCGCAAACGAACGCGATTTTGGGTACCTAAACATTCACGAAAACTCACCGAACTTTGCACACTCCTCAGGCCCGGCGAAAAATTATTATGAAATTATTATTATGAAGTCGTCATAACAACGCGACTCTATAGCGCCCCCTCACGTAGAAAAATAAAAACCAAGCCCGGCACATTTGAGCAAGAGCAACGAAAATTGGCAGGCACGTGTAGCACCCCGAGACGCACAAAAAAAGTCTATTGGGACCATGTAGCTAAAATGTACAGGAAATGAGCTATGAATTTTTTTATGTCCAATTTTGGCCTATTTTGGCACATTCACTGTGGTCATGCTTTTTCCCCCTCTGCAAAAATCTTTCATCCAATTGACATCAAACTTGGCATTTATCATCTCAAGACCTGAGAGAACAACTGGGCAAAAAGTCTTGCCTTTTCGAAATACTATATGATGGGGGAGGGGCATCAAATATTGTCTTTAAAATTTCATTTGTCCAGAAAGAGCAAATGCTTAATAACTCCCATGTTCAAGCTCCAAAAAATCTCAAACTTCTCAGGCAATGTAATAGTCACGGCCTGAAAACATCTATATGATAAAATTCAGTTATACATATAGCGCCACCTAATGGTAACATTAAATGTCATACTTTATTTTTTTAGCTACTGCGCTGAGCTCTTTGAAGGGATCCAGTTGAAAATTGGTCAGAAAAGCCTTAAGAAGTTGATCATGCCCCACACCGAATATTGTAACTTTCCTATCTTCTCAAAATTTCACACATTTGATGAGAGTCCAGCCCTTAAGACATCTACGAACTTATATTTCATCTTACTGATAGCGCCACCTAGTGGCAATTTTTTTTCTTATGAATTTTCTTGTACATTTTTCTCCAAACACGTTAACTGGACCAACCTCATATTTGCTCAGATGAGGGTTTCGGCCTTCATGATATCACAACACGAAGTTTGTGAGTTTTCGCGAATCGCTGTGGGCGTGGCTAAGCACTGTTCGCCAAGAAAACAACGCCAGTTTTGAGGGTCTAAACATGCGCAGAAACTCATGAAACACACATCTGGCCTGGTAAAATGAACAATATTTTATTGTTGATTGTGCTATTTTTACAAAAATGACTCAATAGCGCCCCCTAGAAATTTTTAACGAAGCAGCCCCGATTGTACGTTTAAGCAAGATCTACGAAAATTTTTACGTGTATGAGGGAGCCAAAGACCTACAAAAAAAGTCTCTTGGACCCATATGCTAAAATGAACAGGAAGTGAGCTACGAATTTTTGAATGTCCCATTTTTGACGATTTTTGCACATTTTCAGGGGGCATACTTTTGCCCACTTCTCCTACACGTTTTATCTGACTGACTTATGACTTGACCTGGACCATGCCAAGACCTGAGCCAACAACAGACGGAAAAATCTTGACTTTTGGAAATACTATATGATGAGGGCGGGGCATCAAAATTCATCCAAAAAGGATATGCTTAATAACTCCCCGATACATGCTCCAAAAAATCCCAAATTTGACATGTATGTTTATCGTCAAGGCCTGAAGTTATCTCTATGACAACATTCAGTTATATATGCAGCGCCACCTAGCCCTTGAGGCATGAAAAAAAAATACCCCACTTACGGTATTTTTACAAAAATTGTAAACACGTTTCGCAATGAAAAAGGATATGCTTAATAACTCCCCGGTGCATGCTCCAAAAAATCCCAAACTTGACAGGTATGTTTATAGTCAAGGCCTGAAAGTATCTCTATGACAACATTCAGTTATATATGCAGCACCACCTCGCCCTTGAGGCAAAACAAAAAAATACCCCACATACGGTATTTTGTACAAAAAATGTAAACTCATTCTAAGTGTGATAACTAAGTCATTTATGAATATTCTTTTAGTTTCCACCACTCAAAATGTTCACTGGCATCAGACTTATCCAAACATGTACTTTTTTATTTATTTTTGATAGCCTCTATGGACATTAAAAGCAATATCGTGAATGAAGGATATGCTTCATGCTCCACGGTACATGCTCCAAAAAAATCCCACACTTGACATGTATGTTTAGAGTCAAGGCTTGAAGGTATCCCTATGACAACATTCCATTATATATACAGCGCCACCTAGCCCTTGAGGCATAAAAAAAAATACACCAACTTAACGGTATTTTTACAAAAAAAAAAAAAAAAAAAATCCACATGTCAAGGTTTATCATGCCATTTTCAAAGAAATTCTGCTTCCAATGTGCCGTACCTAAACTTGCCAGTACCCCAACGTGCCAGTACCCCAACGTGCAAGTACCCCAACGTGGCCCGGGCTGCGAGGGCCCTTTAGAGCTGCTCGCAGCTCTAGTTTAACTTGGTTCTTAAATTATTCTTATAGGGCAGAACAGAACCGGTTGCAAAAACATACAAACAACAATCAAAACGCAAATAATTCCCATCCCATCCCTCCCACTCCCATTTCTGGGACACCCTTCTCCCTTTAATCACCCTGTGATGCATGTATGGGGTAACTTGTTAGAGCCTAACGCTCAGGCCCCCGCCAAACCAAAAATGGAAAATTGAACAACCTGTGTTATTGTATTTCAACCTATCAATAGGCATACAGATAGACAATGTGAGCAAAATAATAATAATAATACAATAAAATATAAAGAAAAAAAAATCACAATAGTGACTACAAAGTTACATAATGTCTAAGAGAAATATTGGTAAATATTCTATTAGGACTCAAATAAAAATACCAAGAAGTGAGAAGACTGTGTGAAGACCTATATGTGTCAATCCCCACTTTACCCGTCTCTCATATAAACAAAACACCCTTTTTCAAATTAATTTGAATCCAATGAAATACCAATATATTACTCACACATCGTTTTCAAAAGTATTTTCCAGTGAGCACGTTTTGAAATAGGAATCTTACTCGCCCTCCGGGGAGACAGTGTGTCTTTTGACGTATGTCATTGCTGCATCCGCATCGGTAAAGGTTTTCTCCACTCCATGAAATGTGCTGTGCTGGAAACATGATGCCGTAGCGGACACCCTCTTTACCACGCAGAACTTGTCTGACCTCGTTGAAGGCAGCTCGAGCTTTGGCAACACTCGCAGTGTAGTCGGGGAATATTGCGATGTCCATCCCGTTGTACTGGAGCCGGTCCCGGGTGCGCGCACGACTCAGGACCTCCGTGCAGTCTCGGTAGTAATGGAGAGCAGCGATGATGGCTTGCCGTCCTTCCGAGCGGGTCCAAGAGCTCTGTGTGAACGGTCCACAAGTACATCCGATCCATCTGCAGCACTTCTTTCAGCAGCTTGGTTACTGCGGCCGTAGTACTCATGCCGTTCCCCTCCGCCACTCCCAAGATTCGGATGTTACATCTCCGCATTCTGCCTTCCATTTCTTCGCATTTGTTTTTTATTCCGGACAGCTCCGCTGTCAACGTTTTCACTGTAGCTTGTAAAGCAGTCACTTCGTAAGACCACGCAGACAAACCAGACTCAATTTCTTTCATACCAGCCTTCACCTGTTCAACATCAGAGCGCAGTGAAGCCACCGCGCCTTGTATGTCTTGCTTCACTGCTGCACTCAGCTCATCTTTTAGGGAATTGAAGTCCGCAGCTACTGCGCTTCTCATCTCTGTCTTGATCACTTGAGCGATATCGGCCTTACCCCGGGTTTACACCGGTTGCGTGTGCGGTGCGGCTGCGGTGCGTCTTGACTGCGTGCTCCGGACACGTCAATTTTTTGGCCAATCCACACCGGCTCCGCACAGCTGCAGTCCGGCAGCTCCGTCGCCGACCACTTCCCGCCGTGTCTCGCGTGACCGCGCGCGATCATGTGCCATTCAAAACAACGACAAACACACAGAAAGTCTGTGCTCAACAGAGAAGCAGAAAGAGAGGTGGACTTTTATTATTTTGTGGCTTTCTACCTCCAATATAAACCTCTCCTCGTCCATGTTCGCTGGTGTCTAAACCGTGAATGAGCACCTCGCACGTTAACTCCAGGCCCGACTACGCCCACATCACGTTTTGCTAGCATGCTTGCGAAATAGGAGCTGGCTAAGTGTTTTATCTTGAAAGGTAACCGGAAATTTATTTTGAAACTGCGTCGGTCTTCCTGTCCCGCTCGATGTGTTTTGTGCTAGCTTGCCATTTGCCGGAGGCCTACCACTGCGGCGTCCGGCAAAAATAGAAAATAGGTCTATCCTTGCGGAAGGGCTGCGGCACCCCGCAGCTGAGCCGCAGTCGACACGCAACGCACACGCAAGCGGTGTAAACGGCACCATTTGAATGAATGTAATCTAATTGCTTGCGTCGCCGGAACGCACCGCAACCACACCGCAACCACATCCGGTGTAAACGCGGGGTTAAGCTACAGCAGGATTTCTGTTTTCAGTGATGTTTGGTCAGCCTTTTCCGGGCCGCAATCACTTGGAGTTGTTGCTGCTAGCATCGAAGCAATGGTAGGTTTTAGCTTAGCAGGTTTGTCGATTTTGCTTTTACGCTGTTTCATCGCAATTTGCGCGTCAATTTTCGTATATCTTGCTCGAACAAGTCTATTTGAAATAGGCTTCATGAAATTTGTTCACCAAAACATGAACTTTAGGCTGAAAATGCAAAGGTTTGACGGGAGCCCAAAAACTCACGTCCTACTCCATAACCTGCTCGACAGCGCCCACGATTAAAATTTTTAATCTGATTAATCACACTTTTTAATTTTGATTAATCATGATTAATCAGCTAAATTACTTGCGTATTCGTGTAATATAAAATAAATACAAAATACCATAATATTTTGACATTAACACATTTTATTATCGGAATGTCATTTGCAAACATTGATTAAATGCATGTACGCAATTGCATGCATGCGTGTATTGCTCAAAATGTAACAGCATCATATCAATTGGGTGCAATTCAGCAATTATTAAGTAATTAAATGCAAATCACTTTTTGTCCCGTCGGGGTGTTTTTTAAAGCAAAATTTACCAACGAGCACACCAACTGGAGTCACCCCGCTCATTTCGTAACAACAGACGTAGGAAATGCCGTGCATTGACCTAATCACTGACCTGTGCAGCCTTCAATGTAACCATCCGCCGTTACGTTCAAGGCTCAATGCGGTCCAAAAAAAAATTGTGCGATTAATATGCGTTAATACGTGATTAATGCGACATTTTTCCGTGATTAATTAATCTATTAACGCTTTAACTTTGATAGCCCTAGTAATAATCCCTTTTTTTTTTATGGAGGGGTATAGGCGTTGCTTATGAATAGATGAAGGAAAAACTTTACTGTACTAGTAAATTATGGTAGGTGACTAATGCTGACTACTGACAGAATGGGTGGATGGGTTTGTATGTCATTTAACTACTACTTAATAATTACTAGTAATACTACTACTCTTTCTACTACTACTACTTTTAATTTTCACATTGTTTATCTTTCTATTTCTTTCATTAGCATTCAGCTTTTAGCATTCAGCTTTCAGCATTCCCACACAATTTCTCCAGAAATTGCACTTAGTCTAGTTATTATTATTATTATTATTATTATTATTATTATTATTATTATTATTGTGGGAATAATTCCCACATATGTTATTGAGATTCTTTATTCTTACTTATTATAACGTTTTTTTTCTCCTCACTTTTTTTTATCTCAAACTACTCCCACATAATACTTCCGATTTACACCGTTCAAATTTCAACTTGCTGACAAAATTCACGCCTTTCAGGGTATATATCGTCTGACTCCACATTACTTACAGTAATCGCACAATTTAATTTTACATAACTTTTTCTCATTCATTTTTAATGGGACTGACACTGAATTTTTTTCTAAGTCCCACTTTCCACGCCCACTTCCATACATACAACTGACTATCATTACCAGCTCTCTGATACTGCTCAGTGGCACAGTTGGGAGAGTGTGTTGTACAGTAACCAGGAGGTTGCAGGTTCAAATCCCACCTCTGACTGTACATTGCAAATGTAATGTGGCAATTATGCTAAGGGATATAAATGTATACCACCTGACTATCATATCAGGAAATGCGTTATACTGAGATTATTAAACGCATGTGTCCCCAATCAGCGCTGATGCCTTTCAGCATCAGATGACACTTATATATTTACAAACGCCAATTAGCTCTGATTTTCAACCAGTCAAGTTAGCTCACGTGGTAAGTATACTTGAGTGGCTGCATTTCAGAAATACGGAAGTCCCTGGTTTGAATCGTGGTGGGGAAATGTTATTCCCCCCCGCCCCACCCCCCCACAACTTTCATTTCAGACATGGACATTGTCCAATTGTTTTACATAAAAAAAATAATATACTAACCCTAAGTGCATCCATCAATTCTGTAAATAAAACGTGATTACAGATATCAAGCCCTCCGTGAATCACCTGATTACTACAAATTTGGAGCAAAGTTTCACATGCTTACTCAACGGTTGAGCTGAGCGGATAGAGCGCTGAAGCACGAACTATGTGGTCACCGGTACGATCCCAGCAGGACCCTCTTTTTTTTTTTTTTTTTAAGTTAAAACTAAAATTTTCTGACAACAGCCATTTGCTCTTTTCAAAATTGTAAAACGTGGCCTGGTGTAGTACGCTCGAAGCAGACGCTCGACACAAGTGTCGAGTGCTCGCGGCAGAAGTATCACAATCGCTCGTCTCGATGGATCTAGTGGAACATCTAGCGACGTCACGCTCAAAGCAGACGCTCGGCAAGTGTCAAGTGACAAGAAGTGTCTTGATACGTTGTTCCGTTGCTGTGCTTCATTCGGTGGAAAAACACGTGATTGCGGAAGCAAGCGTCCACGGGATCCCATTGAAAAGAGACACAATGTTACCATCTGCTGGCCAGAGTTAGTGGGTCTTTTTTTTTTTTTTATGACTGAAATGTTTATTTAGTCACTTGCGTGTACATTTTATCAGCAAAAAACAAAAAACATTTAACATCATTATATTCAATGTCATCTAGTATGACTAAGTTTTTATCAATATTTTCCCATATTTTCTAAGACATTTAAAAACTATTCAATATTTTTCAATTTGCAGTTCAGGTTCTGTTGTAATATAATTCAATTATATTTAATAATTTATAATCTACTAATTTTCAAGGATTCCTGGCAGAAATTAAAAATTGTTGATTTTTTTTTTTTATTGAAATAAATTCAACAGATAGCATTGAAAGTGTCTTTTTTTATTGTGGCTATGAAAAACCAAGGGGTAATCTTCACTTTCCCATGGTCTGTGAATGCATCACAGGTTGATATCAACTGGCCATCTCATTTGTCTGGAACTGCATAGGTGAGCATTTGTGTTTGTGTTAGTTCTCCTAACAAACCTCCGTGTTCTATGTATAGTGTTCAAATAATTTCTAACGTTTACGTACATAAAATGGTTTATGTTAACCTATGTAAGCTATGTAATTTTAAACTTTGTTACTTTTACTTTCATCTGTTTCTGTTTATGTGAAGTCCAAGAGTCACATTTTTCTGCTTTAAGGCTTACATTCGTGGGCATCTCATTTGTTTCTTATTATAAAAAGACGGAGCTTCCTAAATTAGGAGATATTGCAGAAGAAATTCGTATTTTAGATGCTAATTATGCTACTAACCCTTCACCCGCGTTATACAAAAAAAGGTTGCAATTACAATCTCAATATGATTTGTTGTTGACAGGTAAAGTTGAGGTTCAACTTTTGCAAACAAGGCAGCGTTTTTTTTTTTTTTAACATGGTGACAAACCAGGTAAATTATTGGCGTACCAGGGCCGAGCGGTAAGCGCCTCTAGGCTTATTCCTAGGATATCAACTCCAACTGGACAGACCCCAAGCAATGTTCCCTCTAAGCTGTGTGCCTGCGCAATTGCACAGTGCTCTCACCACTTCAGCGCACAGCAAATGTCTTGCAGCGCAGTAAATAAATAAATAAATAAATAAATAAAACAAATTCAAAAAAACCAAAAAAAAACTAACCTGCAGGTGTATTTACTATTTGTATTTTTTAGATTATCTTCCTATAAACAAATTAAAACTTTATATAATATGTGTGGTTAATGGAGTGGGAAAATAAAATGTGACAAAAAAGCTTAAATGCAAGGGGAACAGCCATGTCGTGTTGTGGGACGGAGTGGCTCCGTCCAAAAGGAATGAGCATCACGTCACTACGGTGACGCGAGCCGGCGCGCGTACCACGCACACAACAGGACACCATTCCCACTTCCGTTACAGTTTTAATAGCAGTTTGGGTGCGCACAAAGTTGTTCTACTGCACTTTGAAGCATGCATACATGAGACAAACACACTCAGCACTGACGAGACTGCAGTGACCGCACCATTCAGGAAGTCCAAATATGAGCGCAGTTTACGAGCCTCTTCAATGAGGCTCTTCATGCATTTCAGAAATGTTCACGTTTTACTAAATTACCATTTCCATTATTTTTGAGTGGATGATGTGGGCCCATATGTATAAAAATTGTTTTGAGACTTAATTATGCTTAAAATAACCTGTGATCAAAAACAAGTAACCAACTATAGCTGAATCTTATCGTCTCACATGATGTACAAGTGGTTTGAATTTTTTTGTAACATACATGCATCATGTAATTTATGATCTCAGGTTTTGGACAGGTGTAATACTGGTTTGGCTGCCATGTGCATGTCGGATGTTGTGAAGTGCTTACTGTATATAAATGGACTCAGTTGGGTTTACATTTCACAGCCAATTTTATCCTGATGGCCTTTGTGTTCATTTAATTGTTCATGGTTCTGACAACATGATGCGGACAAGTCTTTGAATAGTCCTCACAGATATAGCTTATAAGAGAAAATTTATATATGCGTTAATTTGAAGTTTGAAGTTTATTGAACATGTAAACATAACATATAAACATAAACAAATAGCAAGTAATAATTAAGAGAAAGAAAAGAAAGAAAAATAAAAAAAAATCATAACAATCATTAGAAATTGTTTCCATGTCCAAAAGGAGTAGGAAGAAGTTAAAAACTTATCTAATCCTACCCCTTATTCTTTACTTCTTATTTCAAACAGTAATTGCGCACACCGCAACAATACATCATCGTACTCGCACATACAACCCTCATCACCCTCATAATGGAATCAAAAGAACATTTCATAACAATGAAATGTGCACGGAGCGCTTCTTGCAGTCTTAGTCGTACAACCATACGCCAGGCACGGCGGCATTTCACTGTGGAGACAGTAAATTAACATGAAAGCGCTGCAGGAAAACGAATATTTTCAAGTTTGGTCGGCTTAGTGGGTGGCAACGTAAGATGGCTGCCGGTGGCTTCACTTCTCGAAATGGTGATACAAGTGGCATTGTGAGTCTGTATATAAGTCCGTGGATGTCGCTCACCGTAATCCATGTATTGCTCAAGAAGTTTGCGTGAATGCACAGCCACACAGAAAATTAGAGGGAACATTGACCCCAAGGATATTTGTAATACTTTCTCCGATTATTACTCCACACATTATTCTTCCAAGATTTTCCCCTGTGAATGGCCAGTGCCCAATCCTCTGGACCGCTTAATTGATCCTCAAGTAGATTTAGACACTTTTGGTAATCTGGTGGTCGCAATAACAGTCGCAGAGATTTCGGAAGCCACAAGTTCCCTACAAAGTTCTAAAGCTCCTGGCCCAGACGGCTACTCCACAGAATTTTTTAAAACCTATTCTGACATACTAGCGCCCATTCTGGCAAGGGTGTTTAACGATGCATTTCATAGAGGTCAATTACCTTCTACGTATTCCAAAGTGTCAATAACCCTGTTGCTTAAGAAGGAAAAAGATCCCTTACTCTGTAGTAGTTATAGACCTATTTCTCTCCTAAATGTGGATTTTAAAATTCTGTCTAAAGTACTCGCTATCCGACTCCAGAAGGTCATTCCCACACTAATTAAACCGGACCAGACCGGTTTCAGTGCAGGTCGACAATCTTTTAACAAAACTGGGCATCTATTGAACATCATTTGTTCTTCTTCAGACTCTAAACCTGCTGAAATTGTGCTTTCGTTAGACGCAGAGAAGGCTTTTGATCGTGTGGAGTGGAGCTACCTTTTTTTTTATTTTGGGAAAATTTGGTTTTGATCCAAAATTTATTAGGTGGATTAAACTTCTTTACACATCCCCTGTATAAGTATTAACGGCGACAAGTCTGACTCGTTTCCTTTATCTCGTGGCACCCGTCAGGGATGCCCTCTCACCGCTCTTGTTCGCTCTTGCCGTAGAGCCCTTAGCACTGTGACTCCGTGGTGAAAATAAATTTGAAGGGATCTCTCGATTTGGCCTTTCTAACAAATTATCTTTATACGCAGACGATCTCCTCCTTTATGTAATAAATCCAGATACATCCCTTCCTGCTATTTTGGGTATTTTGGAACAGTTCAATGCATTATCTGGCTACAAAATTAACTTCGACAAAAGTGAATATTTTTCAATTAACTTACATGCAACGTCCGCCTCCCAGTTCTGAGGTCTCCGGTTCGAGTCCAGGCTCCGGCCTTCCTGGGTGGAGTTTGCATGTTCTCCCCGTGCCCGCGTGGGTCTTCTCCGGGTACTCCGGTCTCCTCCCACATTCCAAAGACATGCATGGCAGGTTAATTGGGCACTCCGAATTGTCCCTAGGTGTGCTTGTGAGTTTGGATGGTTGTTCGTCTCTGTGTGCCCTGCGATTGGCTGGCAACCAGTCCAGGAGGTCCCCCCCCTACTGCCCAGATCCAGCTGAGATAGGCGCCAGCACCCCCCGCGACCCTTCGTGAGGAATAAGCGGCCAAGAAAAAGGATGGGTGGATAACTTACATGCAGAGAGTCTCCCCTCTTCCATACTACCCTTTAAGAAAGTGACTCAACTGAAATACCTTGGCATTATCGTAACAAAGTCACTCTCAGAATTATTTGCCAAAAATTTCCAACCGTTACTTGAGCGTTGCAAATCAGACTTTGCTAGGTGGGCTACTCTCCCTTTGTCATTGCTGGGCCGGATTAAACTTGTTAAAATGACAGTGCTTCCTCGCTTCCTTTCTCTGTTTGAGCATATTCCCATGCTCATTCGTAAATCTTTTTTTTTCTTCACTTGACCAGTTAATTAACTCATTCTGGTGGTGTAATAAACGTGCTCGCATTAAGAGATCGACTCTTCAGCTTCCCAAAACTCTTGGTGGTTTAGCCTTGCCGGACTTTCGTCGATATTATTGGGCAAGCAATATTAGTAAAATCCTTTTTTGGAATTTTGAAATCGGTTCCGATAACAATTCTCCTTGGGTCAGCATGGAATTAGCCTCCTTACCAATTGCATTATGGCCAATAGTTTGCTCTCAATTACCTCTACCACTTAAGCGGGCACCACACAACTCTGTCGTGCTGGAAACATTGAAAATTTGAAGTCAGTTTAGAAGACAATTTGGCCTACACTGTTCATCAACACTTACGCCCGTTTACCGTAATTACCTCTTTCTTCCATCCTGCTCCGATTGAGCTTTTGAATCTTGGTCGAATTGTGGCCTACGGAGCCTTGACAGCATTTATATTGATGGTGTATTTCCCTCATTTACTGACCTTTCAGAAAAATTCAGGCTCCCTCGCTCTCGTCTATTCCATTATTTCCAGATCCGGCATTTTGTCCAAAACCAATTTCCTCATTTCCCTAATCGCCCCCCTGAGACCTTGATAGATTCTCTCCTTTTGCTTAATGCGTCACAAAAATCCCTAACTTCAATATTGTATAATTTAATTTTTAAGATAAATCCAACATTCCTTAACTCTTTGAGATCCGTCTGGGACCAGGACCTTAATATTACAATTTCTGACAAACAGTGGGATCAGATGCTTAATCTCGTGCACTCTTCTTCGATCTGTGCAAGACATCAACTACTGCAGTGCAAGATCTTACGCAGGCGCCATCTCACCAATGCTAGACTAGCAAAAATGTTTCCAGACAAGTCCGACTCATGTAACAGGTGTAAACTTTCCCCAGCTAATCACTTGCACATGTTTTGGTCGTGCCCGAAACTCCATGATTTCTGGCACGCTATTTTCGGTACAATAGGGAAGGTCCTGGGTATTACATTTAACCCTGACCCACTCACTGCCCTTTTTGGAATGTCCCCAGCACTCCCTCAGCCTAAATCTGCACAAACTATTATAGCTTTTACCACCTTGCTTGTGAGGAGGCTCATTCTCCTAAAATGGACTCATTCAACCCCTCCTACACATAATAGGTGGATTCATGAAATTTTACAATGTGTTAAATTTGAGAAGATCAGATTCTCCCTCAAAGGTTCCCTTCAGGCTTTCCACAACACTTGGCAGCCCTTTTTGCTGCATGTAGATAGCTTGCATATTGATGCAGAGAAGAGTTGTTATTGTGTTTATCTTTTTTCAATAATTTGTTTATCCCCACTTTTTAATCTTTAGTTGTACTTACTTATTTATTATTATTATTTGTTATTTTGTTTTATTATTCCCCTTTTTTTTCTTTCAATTTATTATTTAATTATTTTATGCTTTTCCCCTCAGTTTTGGAATGCATGGTGTGAATGTGTGATTTAATGTGTTGTTTCGGTGGGGAATACCATTTGCCTTTCATTTACCTTATTTGGATGGAAATTTGTAGGAATATTTTTTCTCGCTTTGCAAAAGCTAATGGCAACTTGTTTATTAACATGTTTTTTTTGTGTGTTATCCCCCCCTGGTTGTATTCACTAAGAAAATGAAAAACATCAATAAAAATATTTGACAAAAAAAAAAGTGATGTACAGATAGATGTCTTACCCCGGGATTACATCGGATGCGTGTGCGTTGCGTCTCCGCTCCGCTGCGTCTTGACTGTGTGCTCCGGACGTGTCAATTTTTTGTCCAACTCACACCGGCTGCGCACAACTGCGGTCCGGCAGCTCCGTGGCCAACAACTGACCGCCGTGTCTCACGTGATCGCGCGCGATAAAGTGGCATTAAATCAACGACAAAGACACAGAAAGTCTGTGCTCAACAGAGGAGCAGAAAGAGAGGTGGACTTTCTTTGACTGAACTCACCGTCCACTCCTGCTATGACGTTCCATGCAGCATCCCTTTTTAAGTTGTCTTTATAAAAAGGATGTGCCGTGTCATATCTAATTTTGTTGCTTTCCACCTCGGTTATAAATCTCTCCTTGTCCATATTCGCCAATGTTTAAATAGTGAATTAAGCATTAAGCATTATGTTTTGTTGACATGATTGCGAAATAGGAGCTGGCGAGTGTTTTATTCTGAAAAGTAACCGGAAATTTATTTTGAAACCACGTCGGTCTTCCTGTCCTGCTCGATGTGTTCTTTTTTTTTTTTTTTTTTCCTTTAAAAAAAAAAAAAAAAAAGAGCTCAGAATTGTTAATTCGGTAGTCTTACCTATTCAACGTCTTATCATCATTGCTCTTTTTTGTGTGTGTGTGTGTGTATGTGTGCGTGCGTTTGCGTGCGTGTGCGTGCGTTTGCGTGCGTGTGTGCGCGTGCGTGTGCGTGCAAATACGTACAAATTTATACTCATTAATTCACCTAAAACCTGATAAAAATCCCATCACCCTTCACCTTAACCAGGTACTTCAGAGTCTCGCCAGAGTCGTAAGGTTCAAATAGTCAGGAGACCCGAGAAAAGAAAAAAAAGAAAAGAAAGACAACCAAAAGGCGAAAAGGGGCCACTGCAGGGCAGGAGGGGGGGAGGAGGAGGGAGGGCGACAAGGGAAAAGGGACCAGGAGGCAGAGGAGGACGGGCGGGGGGAGGCGAGGAGGGAGAGGCGACAGGGGGGAGGAAGGGGGAGGGGAGAGGGAACCACGGGGCACACCAGAGGCCCACCTGCCCAGAACCGCGCCGCCGGGCACGGAGCAGCGGACCGCGCCGGGACGGCACCGCCCCGGACACCAGGGAAAGCAGCCCAACACGGCACCCCACAGGGGGCCCAGGGAGCGGCCAAGACGCAACCGCCACCGAGCAGACAACGGGGGGGGGGGTGGACAGTGTCAAGAAAATTGACTAACTAGCATGCAGTAACACCAAGTGTTGATGCCTAGTGCCCACTCGAAATAAATCTTAAGGAGTTAGTGAGTATAGTGTCGTTTAGTGTGGTGTACTCGAGCCCACTAGGAGCAACTAGGTTCCTGACTATATAAAAATAAAAACAATCAGTTACAAAATACCAAATACAGAAGCAGCAAATACAGAAGTTATAACGATGTGGTGGCTCTCGTAAACAGGCAGAATCTAGGCAGAATTAAGTTGCCAAATTAAGATTAAAATATTCTATGTACCTAGACCATATTTGTTTAAATCTTGATACTTGATTTTTATTTAAGGCAGAGATTTTTTCCATTTAGATATAATTTATTAGTAGGTTTAACCAGTGGTCGATATTTAGAGATTGTTTATTTTTCCAATGAACAAGGATTATTTTTTTAGCAATAGTAAGGGCTATAAGTATAGATTGAGATTGTTTACATGGTAGCTCAATTATTGTTAAGTCACCTAGTAAACACAATCTTGGAGATAAAGGAAGCCTACAGTTTAACTCTTTGACTGCCAGCCATTTTCGGAAAAGGTAACCCCATCGTGCCAGCTGATTTACAGAATTTTACCGATCTTTCAAGCTCCACAGAAAATGTTGTGTTAGGACTATGGAAACGCGGATACTACCAAATGAAAGATTGAAGTCTCATCTTTCATCTAAAAAAAGTTTGTTTCTACCTTATTCGGAGCTTCAGTAATCAACAATAGAAAACAGCTTCGTTTCACCCAAATCCTCTATTTTCTTCCAAAATACGGAGAAATCAAGCTTTTTGTGAAACGATGTTATTTCATGCACTCTAGTGAATTTGGCACTTTTTTTTTTTTGCATGAGTGATTCTACAAACACCTAAACTTCTATAAAACACTACCCCAACAATAAAAAATGTTTTTTGATTGCAAAATAACAGTTTATTTACATGCAACAGTAGCAATCCGAACAAACAATTTGGAAAACTCTTTGCAAACTATTTACATGTGCGCAACAGTTTTTGTTAGTCTGCTTCTGCATGGACTGATTTGCGTAGAGGTTGGTATGATGAACGATGTGCTGGAGAAGTTCATCCGCGATGAAGAGCTCCAGGATGTCAGCTGGCAGGTGGGAATTCAGCTCTGCTGCAGCATCCCTTGGTCCTGGTTTTGCAGCAAAGGGGAAAATGGTTGGCTGCCAGCCGAATTCATCAACTTCAAGCCAGCCAGATTCTTTGGGATCTGCAAATATACATTTCAATATCATGTATTATTTTAGAGCACTGTGATGCAATTTGTGTGTGTGTGCATGTTTACCTTTTTTTCTTGGATGTATTGGTTGATGCACATTCTGTAAATTATAGAAGACGTTTACCATCAAATATTTTATTAGTGCTGTGGAGAATCTTTTCTTTTTACCTTTGTTCTGCTCACTGTGAGAAGGGTCACTTTGGGCCCTATGAGGAGGAGCTGAAAGAAACATATACAATTACAATACTATCCGAAAGACTTTCCTTTTATTGTTGCGGTGTATTGAAATGTTTTTTTTGTTTTTTGTTTTTTACCTTTCTTTGTCGTAGAACCAGCGGTCGGACGTTGCTGTGAGCACGATCTATAAAATATACATTCCCGTTTGTATAGGTAATAGATGTTTTAGTGTATATCAGCACATTTACACACGCTGCTAGCAGGTCGCCCGAAAGTAATCTTACTAGCAATCTCTTAGCATGTTAGCGCTTACCTTCACGTTCTTTGGAAGACTGTCATGACTGTCTTGCATCGGACCCATAGTAGTCGTCATCGTCCGATGAAACGTCATCTGTGCAGACGTGCTCCGTTGTGCACCACTTTTCTCCGGTGTTAGCATCGCTAGCCGGTGGGGCCTTAGGACGTTATTAGCATCGCTAGCCGGTGGGGCCTTAGGACGTGGTCGAAACGGCCACGTCACCGCTTCAACTATGACTTAACCCCGTCATCACTGTGCTCTTGAGCACTGGTCGATGCTTTTGAGCTTTGAAAATAAGGATCAAGCGTGAGCTGATTGCCATGTGTAGCCTTTTTGACTCCCTTAGCCAAGTTAGCCATTCTCTCCCCCTCAACACTCTAGCTCAGCCTCTTTCCTTCTACTGATGTCTCCTACCCGATCTTGTCCAAAAGACTAATCACAGCCATCTAGTGGCCAGGAATACTCATTATAGTAACCCGATCGGCTTGATACTTGGAGCACAGCTGCCCAAGGCTTTCCTCCACCCGTTTCCATAAAAAAACATAGTTGACGTCAATTGACGTCTATGGCGGCCTATCCTAGGATTATACTGAATGTTTTTAAACGTTTATGGCGGTCAAAGAGTTAATATATCAGCGAGCTTTTCCAAGATTTTAGTCCAGAAATACAGCACTGGAGTACATGACCATAAAGCATGAAGATAAGTATCGGCAGTATTTTGTGAGCACTGGAGACAAATGTTGGAGTCAGAGAGTCCCATTTTTTTCATCATATATTGTGTAATATATGTTCTATGAAGTATCATATATTGGATAAGTTGCAAATTTGTCTGTTTGGTCATTTTAAATACATTTTCACATATTTGGGTCCAAAAGTCTGGTTCCGGAACTATAGACAAGTCTTTTTCCCATTTTAAAGTGGGTAAATACGTTTTGTCTGTGTATAAAAATAACATATATTTTTGATATTTTTTTGTTGTTGTTGGAGAAAGCTTTATAATATCTTTAGCAGTTGGAGCGTATCCTGAAGTGTTGGGATTTGTTTCTTAACCATATTTTTAACTTGCAGATAATGTAAGAAATTTCCGTTTTTTTATTTCAGATTTTTGGACCAAGTTTGTATACGTTACAAACTTATTATCTGAGAAAAGATGATGGAGGTGTGTAATTCCTTTCTGCTCCCATAAACCTAGATGGAACGACTGATTATTAAGTTGAAAGTTGGGGTTATGCCAAATGGGAGAAAGCCCACAGGGCACCATTTGGGATTTTGTCATTTCTAATGCCTTCCACCAGGCAGTCAGGGTGGCGGCTATCATTGGGTTTTTAAAACAATTATGTCGTTTTATCGATTTTGTAATAAAGAGTAAATCTAAGAGTCTAAGGTTATTACAATCCTTCTGCTCCAATTCCAATCAACAGTTAGTATCTCTGTTGGGTTGTGTCCATAGCACAAGTTATTGTAGTTGATTAGCTATATAGTAGTACATAAAGTTTGGTGCCTCTAAACCTCCTTTAGATTTACTTTCCTGAAGAGTAGATAGACAATTTTTTTGCTTTTTTTTTGTTCCAATAGAATTTTGTGATAGCAAAGTCCAGCGATTGGAACCAGTTAGACGTAGGTTTAAATGGAATCATTGAAAATAAATAATTAATCTTTGGTAAAACTTTCATTTTTATAGTAGCTATCCATCCTATTAAAGAGATCGGTTCTGTGCTAGCTTGCCATTTGACGGAGGCCGACGGATGCGTCGTCCGTCAAAAATAGAAAATAGGCCTATCCGTGCGTCGGGCTCCGGCACGACGCAGCTGAGACGCAATCGACACGCAACGCACACACAGCCGGTGTAATTTGAACAAATACATTGAAGCGTTTTTAGTAACAAATGTAGATAGTTACCATGAAGGAGTCCGACATGTTAGAGGCAACAAAAAAAACAAAAAAGTCAGCAATGGGCAACGTGTTCGCTACAGGACCATCTCTAGTACCTTAAAGGCATATATTAGAGGGCAAATTATTTCGTTTACTGCGGGGCTGAAAAGACGGCCTCAAAAGGAGCAGTTGGATCTGATATCCAAAATTCAAGAGATCGATCGACAATATTCACTCAATTAAACCCCTAAGCTATCTAACCAATGATTAGAACTAAAAACGAAGTTTGACCTCCTTACCACTTATCAAACAAAAAAATCTTTTGTTAAAATGTAGAAGCATATTAGAATATGCTTCTACATTTTAACAAAAGATTTTTGAACATAGTGAAAAAACAGGGAAATTACTTGCTAGCCAACTAAAAGGCTAAACAATTTATGACAAGTATCCATCCATCCATCCATTTTCTTGACCGCTTATTCCTCACAAGGGTCGCGGGGGGTGCTGGCGCTTATCTCAGCTGGCTCTGGGCAGTAGGCGGGGGACACCCTGGACTGGTTGCCAGCCAATCGCAGAGCACACAGAGACGAACAACCATCCACACTCACAAGCACACCTAGGGACAATTCAGAGCGCCCAATCAACCTGTCATGCATGTCTTCGGAATGTGGGAGGAGACCGGAATCTCTCAGGCTTGGTTCTCTCCCCCAGTTAATGAATGAGGTATAACGCTTACTGCTAAAAAGGGTAGGGATCCCACACACTGTGCTTCATATAGGCCAATCTCCCTCTTAAAACATTATATGTTAAGCTTCGATAACCTTATCAGGTATTCCAATATCTGTTTGGTGCATAAAATTTGTAATGATGCAGCCCCACCCCCATTAAAAACATTTGTACATCTGCGCTCACAATCAACGAACAAGGTGTCACGGTCTGCTGTGAGGGGAGAGTGCAGCATCCCAAACAGAAAGTCTGCCTTTTCACAGTCGGCCTTTTCTTTTTTTTTTTTTTTTTTTTTTCTTTTTTTTTTTTTTTTTCTTTTTTTTTTTGTGGCCCCACCCAGTGTATATACAAGTGTGTGCGTGTGGTGCATTAAAATTGGGAGCAGGTGAGTCGGAGCAGAGGGAAAAAATTTCCCCTACTCCGACACACCCGTATCCCCCCCAAAAAAATGAATATGTATATGTGTGGTGCATTAAAAAAGGGAATGGAGGGACAAAGTGGTGGGGCAGGGACACAAATGGGGGGGACCACAGCGCTGCCAGGCACTGCAGTCCATCCCCTCTGATGGCTCCCCGCCCCAACTCACCCCTCCCCTTGGACGTGAGGTGCATTAAAATTGGAGGGGAGTTGAAGGGTGAAGACGGTGTTTCCACCCTTCCCCACCCCACCAAGAAATGTGTTGTGTGCCCTATGTGTATATTTACAAAGTGTATAGTGCAAGCAAGTGAAGTGAGTAAGAGGAGCGACCAGCGGGGCCTCACCCAACCCGGCGGGTGTAGGTGGCACGCCCGCCCCCCAGCACCCCCACCCCCTGCCGCCCCCCACCTCATCCACCCGGCACCACAACGGGCGGACAGCCAGCGCAGCAGGGCTACCGGACAGCCCACCGGCCACCGGAGCCCGCCCGGGGCGCCAGGAGTTATACCGGAGTGGGGCAGGCCCCAAACCCTCGCCCGGCCCCCGGAGCCCGACGCCCGGGCCGGGGAGGGAGCCCCAGGCCCAGGGAGAGGGAGGGGGAGGGGCCGCAGGGCAGACAGGGAGGGGGGGGGGGGGGGGGGGGCGGGGGAAGCGGGGAGAAGACGACAAGAAGGCGAAAGGGCGGCTGCAGGGCAGGAGGCGGGGGGGGAGAGGAGGAGGGAGGGCGACAAGGGAAAAGGGACCGGGAGGCAGAGGAGGATGGGCGGGAGGAGGCGAGGAGGGAGAGGCGACGGGGGGGAGGAAGGGGGAGGGGAGAGGGAACCACGGGGCACACCGGAGGCCCACCCACCCACGGCACCGCCCCGGGCACCAGGGGAAGCACCCCAACACCGCACCCCACAGGGGGCCCAGGGAGCGGCCAAGACGCAACCGCCACCGAGCAGACAACGGGGGGGGGGGGGGGGGGGCAGAACCACCCCCGCCCGACCACAGGGGACGGCGTCAAGAAAATTGACTAATTAGCATGCAGTAACACCAAGTGTTGATGCTTAGTGCCCACTAGAAATAGATCTTAAGGAGTTATTGAGTATAGTGTCGTATAGTGTGGTATGCTCGAGCCCACTAGCAGCAACTAGGTTCCTGACTATATAAAAATAAAAACAATCAGATACAAAATACCAAATACAGGAGCAGCGAAAACAGAAGTTGTAACGATGTGGTGGCTCTCGTTAACAGGCAGAATCTTGGCAGGATTAAGTTGCCAAATTGAGATTAAAATATTCTATGTACATAGATCATATTTGTTTAAATCTTGATACTTGATTTTTATTTAAGGCAGAGATTTTTTCCATTGAGATATAATTTATTAGTAAGTTTAACCAGTGGTCGATATTTAGAGATTGTTTATTTTTCCAATTGACAAGGATTATTTTTTTAGCAATAGTAAGGGCTATAAATATAGATTGAGATTGTTTACATGGTAGCTCAGTTATTGTTAAGTCACCTAGTAAACACAATCTTGGAGATAAAGGAAGCCTACAGTTTAATATATCAGCGAGCTTTCCCAAGATTTTAGTCCAGAAATGCAGCACTGGAGTACATGACCATAAAGCATGAAGATAAGTATCGGCAGTGTTTTGTGAGCACTGGAGACAAATGTCGGAGTCAGAGAGTCCCATTTTTTTCATCATATATTGTGTAATATATGTTCTATGAAGTATCTTATATTGGATAAGTTGCAAATTTGTCTGTTTGGTCATTTTAAATACATTTTCACAGATTTGGGTCCAAAAGTCTGGTTCCGGAACTATAGACAAGTCTTTTTCCCATTTTAAAGTCGGTAAATACGTTTTATTTGTGTATAAAAATAACTTATATATTTTTGATATTTTCTTTATTGTTGTTGGAGAAAGCTTTATAATATCTTTAGCTAAGACAGGCAGTTGGAGCGTATCCTGAAGTGTTGGGATTTGTTTCTTAACCATATTTTTAACTTGCAGATAATGTAAGAAATTTCCCTTTTTTATTTCATATTTCTGGACCAAGTTTGTATACGATATAAACTTATTATCTGAGAAAAGATGATGAAGGTGTGTAATTCCTTTCTGCTCCCATAGGCTTAAATGGAACGACTGATTATTAAGTTGAAAGTCGGGGTTATGCCAAATGGGAGAGAGCCCACAGGGCGCCAATTGGGAGTTTGTAATTTCTAATGCCTTCCACCAGGCAGTCAGGGTGGCGGCTATCATTGGGTTTTTAAAACAATTATGTCGTCTTATTGATTTTGTAATAAAGAGTAAATCTGACAGTCTAAGATTATTACAATCCTTCTGCTCCAATTCCAACCAACAGTTAGTATCTCTGTTGGGTTGTGTCCATAGCACAAGATATTGTAGTTGATTAGCTAAATAATAGTACATAAAGTTTGGTGCCTCTAAACCTCCTTTAGATTTACTTTCCTGAAGAGTAGATAGACTAATTTTGGCTTTTTTTTTATTCCAATAGAATTTTATGATAGCAGAGTCCAGCGATTGGAACCAGTTAGACGTAGGTTTAAATGGAATCATTGAAAATAAATAATTAATCTTTGGTAAAACTTTCATTTTTATAGTAGCTATCCGTCCTATTAAAGAGATCGGAAGATTATTCCAGCGCTCCAGGTCACTACGGATACTATCCAATAATGGTGAAAAATTTAAAGAAGTTAATTCAGTTAACTTAGGTGAAATTTTAACACCTAAGTATTTTAAATTACCTGTAGGAAAGGAGTAGTGTGGATCCTGACTTGTAGGATTCCATGAATTTTCTGTAATAGGTAATAATGTTGATTTTGTCCAGTTAATAGAGTAATCTGATAAGTGAGAGAATTTAGTTATTAATTTAAATGCTTCCCCTAGCGAGATAGCAGGTTCTTCTAAATAGAGTAATATATCATCGGCATATAGATTAATTTAAATAAACAGTCGGCCTTTTCTTATAAAGCTATTAAGGAGTGAGACAGGCTCCCCGACCACATGAAAAACAACACAAATTTTTACAGCTTTTCACGTGCAGTCAAAGGCTGGCTCCTTGAACATCAGTCCTGTTCACATTTCTAGTACTTGAGTACGCGTCCATCAGACGATACCCTAGTGGGTACCGTCTGATGGACACAGCCACAAGTATAACTGTGGTTGCTTCAATAGCGAACATACTACGACCACCAGCTCTACAATTTATGTGATTTATGCTTGTTATAGATTTGTAAATTGCTGTTTTGTATAATTCTGCCCCTTTTTATAAGATCTGCAATTTAATATTGTACTACGTATCTGATACTTCATATGTTGGTTGAATGTAATTTGGTACTTCGTATGTTGTTTGTATGCAATTTTTAGCTGTTATGTAATTTTATTTTATGAGGACTACGGATGGAAACTAGCATTGTGCTAAATCTGGTGCATCCATCTTTTTAATGTTACTGCACACTGTCCTTTTTATAAACTACACTTCAAACACAGATGCAAAAGTATTCGCTAAGGCCCTAGCGCAACGGCTGCATGAAAGCTGCCTCATTAATAATAGCACATGATCAGACTGGCTTTATTAGGAACCGACACACCTTCTTTAATGTTCAACGTTTATTTAATATTATATATCCAAGCTCAATACCCCTGAATGTGTGGTTTCACTAGATGCCGAGAAAGCATTTGATCATGTCGAATGGAAATATTTGTTTCAAGTTTTGGAATATTTTGGCTTGGGTCCAAGGATTGCCTCGATTAAATCGTTATATGCTTCCCATGTAGCGAGCAGTGACGGGAGTGGGGTGGTGCCGTCCTCATTTATGAGGTGGCTGAGGAATTGGATGGAGGGCACGCCGAAGACACATTTAGCCAGGTTAATAATCAGTCCACACTGGCTGAGCTTAGAGAAAAGCTGCCGGAGGTGTGAAAGGTGGTCCTCGATAGAGGAGCTGGCCACTAGGACGTCATCCAAGTAGACAAAGACGAAAGGCATGTCCCGGAGAACTCAACTCAACTCAAGTTTATTTATATAGCGCTTTCAAACAGCCTGAACTGTCACAAAGCGCTTTACAGAGAGACAAAAAAACAAACATAACATAAAACATTAACACCAATACAATACAGTCACAACAAATCAACATTCTTCCATCCCTACATACGCTTTGATGTTTGAAGCAGTTTTTAGATGAAAGAGGACAGAACAGAACCCATCATACGCTGAAAAGACTGGGTCACGTTCTTAAAGCCGAATGGCATCCTGAGAAACTCGAACAGTCCGAAAGGTGTTATCACAGCAGTCTTGGGCACATCAGCGGGGTGTACCGGAACTTGGTGATAGCCCCGTACCAAGTCCACCTTGGAAAACAGTTTTGCACCTGCCAGGTGGGCGGAGAAGTCCTGCACGTGCGGGACTGGATAACGATCGGGCGCTGTCATTGAGGCGGCAATAGGCTGGCGTCCCCACACGGTCGCCAGCCACCGTCCGACTTCGAAACCATGTGGAGAGGCGAGGCCCACGTGCTGTCCGAATGACGAATTATGCCAAGGCGTTCCATGTTGGCAAATTCGGACTTACATGTGGTTGATCAGGATTGAGGCATCGGGCCTTAGCATGAACCGGCGGGCCCACAGTCTCGATGTGGTGCTCGACCCCATGATTGGTAAAAGTGGCTGCAAAGGTAGGCGTGGTCAGGCTGGAGAATTCTCAAAGAAGCCACACGAACACGTCGCCCTCTGCGAGCGGGCTGGCGAGGTCCTCAAACGTCTCCACATCGCACCCACAAGCGACCATGGAAAACATTAAAGCATCCACCAGTAGACTGTAGGCACACAAAAAGTCCGCGCCAACAAGGGGAAATGAAATGTCCACAGTGACAAAGTCCCAAGTGAATCACTGCTCGCCAAAACATACATCCACCATCTTTGTGCCGTAGGTTCGAATAGGGGCGTCGTTGGCAGATGACAGGGGTGGGCCGTGAGTGCCCCCGGCAGCATCTTCAGCCGAGGCAGGCAAAACGCTCCTGCGGGCGCCGGAGTCACAAAGGAATTTGCGTCTGGAGAGGGTGTCCATGATAAACAGCAGCCGGCACTTTGAGCCCACACTCACAGCTGAGTGGAGGCGTTGTCGTTTGCCGACACAACAAAAGAGCAAGGGGCGTGGCACCTCTTCGCTTTGGTTCCAAAACATACATGAAAATAGCAGAAACCAGGAGCAGTTCGGCCATTCACGGCAGCGCGTGCCTTACCCCGGGTTTACACCGGATGCGGTTGCGGTGCGGTTGCGGTGCGGTTGCGGTGCGTTCCGGCGACGCAAGCAATTAGATTACATTCATTCGAATGGTGCAGTTTACACCGCTTGCGTGTGCGTTGCGTGTCGACTGCGTCTCAGCTGCGGCGTGCCGCAGCCCTTCCGCAAGGATAGACCTATTTTCTATTTTTGCCGGACGCCGCAGCGGTAGGCCTCCGGCAAATGGCAAGCTAGCACAAAACACATCGAGCGGGACAGGAAGACCGACGCAGTTTCAAAATAAATTTCCGGTTACCTTTCAAGATAAAACACTCGCCAGGTCCTATTTCGCAAGCATGCTAGCAAAACGTGATGTGGGCGTAGACGGGTCTGGAGTTAACGTGCGAGGTGCTCATTCACGGTTTAGACACCAGCGAACATGGACGAGGAGAGGTTTATATTGGAGGTAGAAAGCCACAAAATAATAAAAGTCCACTTCTCTTTCTGCTTCTCTGTTGAGCACAGACTTTCTGTGTGTTTGTCGTTGTTTTTAATGCCACATGATCGCGCGCGGTCATGCGAGACACGGCGGGAAGTGGTCGGCGACGGAGCTGCCGGACCGCAGCTGTGCGGAGCCAGTGTGGATTGGCCAAAAAATTGACGCGTCCGGAGCACACTGTCAAGACGCACCGCACCGCAGCCGCACCGCACACGCAACCGGTGTAAACCCGGGGTTACGAGGTGCAGCTGTGGCTGCCGGAACTGGAACAGCCCGCGCCCTGATTCCCCGGCAAAAGTGGAAGCAGTTGCCGCTTTTCCTCGACCTCGGACGACCCAGGGTCTCCGTGAGTTCCTCGGGATGGGGACTTTTTACCACAGGTTCATCAACCACGCTGCCCACATTTATGCACTCACTTTACGACGCACTTAAGGGCATGGCTCCTAACTGAGGTCGACAGGACAGATGTGAGAGTCAAGGCTTTTAAGAGACGAAAGCTGCGCTGTCCCGAGTGGCCTTGTTGGTAACCACGACGGCCGCCTCATTGCAGTTTCCGAGGCTGATAATTTTAGCGAATTGAGTGACATGGCGAACTCCGTCGTTCTCAAGTTACCGGAATTTTGGGAGTCGGCTGCGGTGACGTGGTTTTTATGAGCTGAAGCTCAGTTCGCCCTCTGTGGAATTACTGATGACGTCACGCGCTACTACCACGTTGTGTCCGCGCTCGGGAGCTCCACAGCGGCTAGAGCCGTGAGTTTTATCACCTCTCCCCTGGCACGGGATATGTACGTGGGACTCAAAGCGTACCTCCTTAAGACCTTCGAGCTTTCACGGCTGGAACGTGCTCGCCGCCTTTTCGCCATCCAGGGCCTGGGGTACAGTAAGCCGTCCGAGCTAATGGAAAAAATGCTGAACCTGCTTGGCGCTGAGGAGCCGAATTTTTTGTTTATTGAATTGTTTTTGTGTCACATGCCTCCTCATGTCCAAACAGCGCTTGCTGACACTACCATCTCCGAGCCACGTGCTCTGGCGGAGGAAGCTGACCGTTTTTTCCTTCTCAGCCTTTTGCACTCGGCCGTGGGCACTTGCCCACTGAGCCCTATTCTTTTTGACATAGCAATTGAACCGCTTGCAATTGCCCTTCTGAACTGCCACTGCATCACTGGTATTAAGAGAAGCTTTACCGAAGCGCCCCAAATGTCGCTGAGCACATCCGGGTGGAGACGTCACTCTCCCTGAGGTGGACGATGGCGGGACAAAGAGTCCGCCAACTGGTTGGCAATGCCTGGGAGAAACACAGACCGCAGGCTGGCAAGGCGGGGAGCGGCCCATTTGAGAAGGCGTCATGAGGTCCGTAGCAGCTGTGCTGACCTCATCCCTCCCTGATGATTGATGTGATATACAGTGGAAGTGTTGTCTGACCCTGCCACGTCTGGCAAAACGTGAATGAGGACCAGATGCACCGCTCACAGTTCCAGTACATTGATGTGAAGCGACCTGTCCAGTGCAGACCAATGACCATGGCATCTGTGGTGACAACTTTGCGACGTGCTGGTACCACCCCCAGCGGAACACCTGCTGACAGAACAGACCTGCGACACCATGGCGCAAGAGCATCCACGAACTGCCCAGACACGCAAAGATGCGTTCGACTGTCCCGTAGAGGATCGAGGCGGAAACTGTTCAGCCACCGTTGCAATGGTCGCAGCGACAGTAGTTCCAGCGGCACCAGGGCCATCAGGGACGTCATTTTTCCCAGCAGATGCAGAAACTGGACATATTGGCATGGAAGAGGGAGACAAGACGCAGCATGTCGTCCACCCTCTGTGGGGAAGGCCGAGCTGTCATGGAGGTGGTGTCTAATGACATTCCGAAGAACAGAGTCCTCTGAGATGGAGCGAGAGAGGATTTCTCCAGGTTGACCTTGAGGCCGAGACCTGGAACATGTTCCAGAAGCACACCTGTGTCTCGGAGTGCCTGAGCTCTGGACGGTGTGCATATCAGCCAGTTTTTCAGATGAGCTCTCTTGGGGGGGAAAAAAAAAAAAAAAAAAAAGAGCACTGTGCATTCCGCGCTATGCGGGACACAGTTGGTCACCCTATTTTACAGCCTTAGAACATTTATAATAAATGTAAAATATAAAGCTATAACTACTTCGCCAATTTTATTTGTTGCGGGTATTTTTTGGAACCAAATCCCAGCGGTAACTAAGGAAACACTGTACACAAGACTTGCGGTGTATTTTCATCAACAATAAAGTTTTGCATGGTTTATAGATCATGTTTGTGTATCCCAGGGGTGTCAAACTCATGTTAGCTGAGGGGCCGCATGGAGGAAAATATATTACCAAGTGGGCCGCATCGGTGAAATATAACTTAAAAACGATTGCCGTCAATTATACGCAGATTTTCGCTATTTGTGTGCCAGCCCTAAATTACAGAGCTCAACTGTAATCATATTGCTCCAAAAAATAATACAAATGCAAATGGAACGCAGCAACACTGAGTTCTGGACATGTTAAATCTACCTGTATTGCATATATATTGTTCCCAGAATGCATTGCGTGGTACAGTTAATAACGTTATATTGGCGCTAATCCTTGTCATATCTATTTGTGTTACCAGTAATTGAATTTGTCGTATTTAACACGCTTGTCGGTCTATGATTTAAATAATAATAATAATAATAATAATAATAATAATAATAATAATAATAATAATGTAACAACTATTGCCTAGGTCCATTCCACCCTCTAATTTTTTTTTGTTTGCTTCTCTTGAAGCAAATTCTCTGCAGTGCATGAATATGCCAATGCCCAGACAGGATCCAGCCTGGTCAGCTCTACAGGTGGTCCTTGCCACCAACAAAACTCTTTTGAAGCCGCTGACCAGATGACAAAGGAATTTATGCGTCTGCCAAAGGAGTGTATTTCCAGCAGTCTGCTCGGAGCCCGAACAAATGGCTCCAATGGTTTGGAATACACAAATGACCGATCAAAGGAATGTTCATGACTTCTTATCAATCACAAAAGGATACTCTGGCGCCTCGCCCTTCCTGGAACGTCTAGATGGAGCAACAACACCTCCAAGTGGCGAAACTTGGAACTATCCTTAGTGACAATTCACATAAGTAACCGCATTTTACACATTCATATCATGATAATTCTTGACAGACAACTGAACTACGAATGATTCATGTTATATCTTTGTGTGTATGAACATCCTATTTCATGTGTACTCCATAAAGAATGAAAGATAATCAATGTCTCTCAGTTCAGTCAGATTAGACAAGTAGAAGTTACCTCACAAGTTAGTTTATGATGCATTAATTACAATGTGTGTTAAACGGGTTGTGTGGGAAAACTGATTTGCCAGACTGACCAAATTTAATGCCAAATTATTAATCTTTTTAATAATTTTCCTCTGAGAGTCTGCGCGAGCGAACAGAAGGGTGTGCCTTCACCTGCTCGCCCCACCCAGAGACTATAAAAACACGAGCAGACCACTGCCCGTTCTCTCTCTTTTTTTGCCTCTTCTTTGCCCTCCTGCTCTCTTGCCCTGTTCCGGCTCTCACAAGCCTCTTCCAAAAACTCTGGCCCGACTTGCAAGTGGGCCAGCCAGGCTGCTCGAACCCTTTGTCTAAGAAACTTGCAAACCACGTGGCTTTTTCTTTCCTGGCAGGATCCGTTAACGAGATCGGATCCTCGCGCCACGCCACGCCAAAGCAAGTGCAAACTGCAACGCTGACTAAAGACTCTTTTGTTTTTTTTTTATTTTTTTTTGTTCCACTATCGGTGCTTACCCGCCCGACCTTCGCGGCCCCGGGGTACACTTGCAACGTACCCCGGACTCAAGGTTGCGCACCTCAGCCGCTCAGCACCTCAACTGCTAGTCGGTGGTGCCCCGCCGCGGTGCTAGCTCACCTCCAACGGCTGGCCTTCCCCGTACGCAGGCGCGTGCTGACCGAGCTGCAACACCTGAGCTCGGACAGCTGCCCAGCAGAACCAACCTCGGCGAGGATCAACCTCGCCGGATCGCCGACCAATCAAGGCACGAGCCGCGCAACGACGTCAGGCCCCTGGCGCGGCTCCCTCGCTAACCTGTGGAATAAACCTTTTTTTTTTTCTTGCATTTTTCAACGAACACTGACTATTTTTCCCCCTTGTCAAAAAGGCCGCCACTTCTGTTCGTTGCTACGCAGCTCCAGGTCTCGTAAGTGCGCTTGATTTCTACCTCGGCGTATCCACTGTGTGCCACTTACGTTTGAAACATCACAAATCTGGCAGGTCAAATTTTCTCTTTTCCCTGTTTCTTTATTCATTCGCATTCCTTCCTTATTTTCATTCGCTTTATTTTATTTCTTTTCTTCTGACGGTAGAATAGTTAGATAGGCAGTATTTTGATTCTGTAGTGTAGCAATCGTGAATAAATGCATGTTTTATAAACTTTATTCCGCCTAAGTCATCTGTGTTTCCGAGTGGATTATTATTCTTTTGTTAGTACAACGAACCACTGAATATCGAGTGTGGCGACTTTAGATTATCAATGACTGATGAAAGAAGGATTTTGGTCGTTGTTTGCTCCTGTTAACACGAAGCAAAAACAAACGTGGTGCCCCAGAGGTTATCGAGGTAAATACAATTTACCTCTGTAACGTCCAGATTATTAATTCGTCCAAAAGACGACCCAATTATCGCTACATAATGGTGCCGGCCGTGTGAGGCTACAAAACATAAGAAGATCCACTCGAAAACACAAGACTTTGGACGTGAAAAGTAAAACGCATTTCACGTAGTGTACCTAATCATTTGTCTCTGTGCAAAAAGGTAAACATTTCTTCTTACATAGAACTGCACTGACTTTCCCCTTCAGCTTTGAATCGAGCGTCTGGTTAGCCGCCATCTTGCGTGTGTTACCACGGAGTGACGTGCTATAAGTAAACGAGAGTAACGGGATTGATTGTTGGAATAAAAGTAAGAGCCGGTCACCGTTTGAAAAAATAGTGGCTTGTATTTGAAAACGTACGTGATAGAACTCGAGTTGTGCAACTTTTAAATTTCAGCTGGCTGAATTTGAAGTTGTTTGTCTTTGTGTTGTTGTGTTTCCGGAAATTGTGGGAAGTCACGTGACAGCCTACGTGCGTCGCGTTGACCCGACTCGAGTTACGTGCTTCGGAGTAGCTAACCGCGAGCAACGTAAACGACGTCCGAGTCACTTTCCCCGTGTTCCTCCTACACCTAGCTTGTGGGAGAAGTTTGAGTCGTGACTGAGCTTTTGTAGCCGCCGACTCAAAGTTTCAGCTCGTGGCGAGCGGATTAACAGAGCGCTAAGACGTTAGCTGCTTACCTGTACCGTGTACGCATTTCCACAAGGTGGCGCCATAGTCCTTGTGAAGAGCTGTGTGGCTCGTGGAGGCGTGGTTGAGTACCTCCCCCTCCCTTCTCATTGGCGAGTTTGAGCCACGCCTGTAGACGCCCCGAAAGGGAGCGGGTCTCGCAGGTTGTCAGCTGTCAGACAGCGTTTGAGCTGTCAATAGACAACTGACCCCCCCACTGCTGCTTTAACGCCGGTGGTCCTTGCTCCGCGATAATTCTGATTCAATGTCACTTCACATTGCTTTTTGAATTGTTTTCCGTGTCGAGCGTTGTACTTAGTGAGTGTCGTCACCGTTAGTACACAAGGATAATAAAAAAAATTTATCCACGTCCGATTAAACGCAGTTGTAGGCTTAATTGACTGTTTGCGTTTAAGGATTATAGTAATAGCTGACCGCATTCTAGCCTTTTACGCTGCCTAGCGTGAGAGTAATTACGGGTGCATCAACAAAACATACTGCTGGGTCAAATTAATACAAAGGAACTATTTACACTATTGTGTTTTTCTTTTTTTCCTCTTTTTTTTTTCGTATTCCCTTTTATCCAGTTTCATACTAGGCTAACTAGCTATATTCTTGACTTAACATTCCACTTAATTTCAGGTTTTGTGTTTGTTTAGTTGGTTTGGTAGACCTAGTACTATTATTATTATTTTCTTCCCTTTTATTTGTTTTCTTCTCATTTTTATCCATTATTTTTAACTTTGTTGTTTTTGTTTGTTCTTTTGTTTTTGTTTTTCGGTTGTGTCTAGTTAATAAGAAGGTGTGAGTTCGAATGAGCTATTATTAGAGAGGCAGCTCTAATATTTCTGTATAGTTCTGCAGTTTTTGTGTCCCAAAAACCCCGTCCACAGGACATTTGCATGAAACTGTACTGACACTGTAACCAGTCATTTGACTAAGACTATTAACCCCTTTTAAGTTTATTTCCCCCTTTTTCTGTTTTATTGTTTATTTAATTTAATTTTAATTTCAACTTTTAACTCGACTTCCAAAAAAAAAAAAAAATAATTTTTTTGTTTGAATTTTTTTTTTGATTTAGCTTTTGGGATTGACCGCTGTAACATTTTAGAGTTACCCTGTCCCTCGTTTAAGCTATTCTTTGCTGAGTGAGTCAAGTTGAAGTTAGTATTATTATTATTTTATTTTATTTTATTTTATTTTGCTTTATTTATTATTTTATTTTTTGTTGCCGTTTGTTTTTGTTTGTTTTGATAACTGGAATTGATTTCTCCCAACTATAGTGTAAGCTGTGGGTTGCATAGCCCACTACAAATCTTTTGCTTTTGTGGCAATTCCCCTTTTGATAATTTGAACCCAGTGTGTATTGTTGACGATAATACTTGATAGCGGTAGTTAGCTAACTGCGTACGCTGATTAACTAACTATTAAACGCTAGTACAAGTGTGATCGTTTAAAAAGCTATTGACAATATGGCATCACTCCGAGAGACTCCCAGCCCCTGTGAGAACCTAGATACCTTGGCTCAACTGGTGCAGAAGCTGACCAAGGACTTCTTACCTGGATACGCTGAGTCTATTAGGGATGCGGATGTCAATACGCTAAATGATAACCTCGCGCAGCTCATGAGTGACGCTGAGACCAAAGCCCCAAAGGACAAGTCACTCATTCGAATGCTCGGATGTCTGACTTTGAACCTTGCCGCACACTTGAAGCTGAGCGATGCCGAGGACTGTCAAGTGAAACACCAACTTGACATGGCACAACAGCAGAGCCGTGATGCCACGGCACAGCTTGAAGCCGCCCACGACCGAGTGAAGGTCATGGAGACCCAGCTGGATGACGTTAAAGCGCAGCTGGATGAGGCAGAAGCCCGCGCAGATGCGGCGCTAGCCGAAAATCTGGGCAGTGATGCAGATGAGTCTGCTTTCACTCCCGACTCCCATCAAAAGATTGGTGAGTTAACCCAAGCTCTCGCGACCGTCGAAGAGACAAATCGAGAGCAAGAAAAACTGCTGAGATCCGCGGCAAATGAAATTCACAAACTAAAAGCAGAGGTGACTGACTTGACTGAACGACCGTCAAAAGACCAACTTCGGCTAGCAGAAGCTAATTACTTTCGGGTTAGTTCGTCGCTAGCTCAGTCAACCGATGAAGTGAAGCGCCTCCAAGTTCAGGTACAGACCTTTAGGGAGGAACGTAATGCCGAAGTGGACCGCTCATATGACCTGCGAACTAAATTAGCATTGACTGAAGCCAAGGTTACCCGCCTCCGACAATGCCAGCAGGAATATGAGGCAGAGTTAGCTCATATTAAACATGAGTTGCAACGCGCGCAGCAGTTGAATGAGGTCTCCCGAGGAGCCTCCCGGCCGGGAGCTCCACCCCCGCACAGACCTCCTGATCCCAGAGCCACAGCACCACAGCTCAAACTGTCACCTGAGTCCGGAACCGCCTGGAGGACGCCGCCGGTGACCACCGCCGCTTTAGGCCTGGCACCGCCGATGGCCGCCTCCCCACACGCTTTAGGGCCATCAGGTGATGACAGTTTCCAACGTGGACCCATGTCGACTCCCCCGTTGGAGGGACAAATGGGCGTGGCCTGGAAAGATTTGGACAAGCTGGCTCGAAACATAGCAAAATTCGAACCGAAACCAGGGGGGTCCCACAACACAACAGAGTATTTGAAAGACATCAACTATCATCTCCAGAGGTTCCCAATGGCAACCGTGGAAGATAAGTTGTACTTGATCAAAATGACGTCCAGCCGAGCAGTCAGCAGACTGCTGGAACGGCAGCCCGCTGATGTGTTGTCTGACCCCTTTGCACTGCACAAAGCCATCTCACGCGAGTTTGACGGTTCTCCTGGGTTGTCGGGCATGGAAGTTGCCATGTTCGTCAAACAGGGAAAGCAGGAGTCTCCTCAGGCTTTCTATAGTCGTCTTCGCGATGCCTACTTTGGGACTCGTAACGAGCCCAACATGGAGGAAGATCCTGGTTTTAAAACATTGTTTGTCCGAAACCTCCAACAAAACCTTAACCACTATTTGGGACTGGCTTTGTGTCCTGAGACACTGAATAGCTCGCAGCTACGTGACTTAGCAGCTAGGGGCTATGCAAAGCTAAAATTATCCGCCCCCAAGGTAGGCGACGCAGGAATTTATAAAGTGGACGTGGGTCCTCCTTCAGAGCTGGAGGGAGCTTGCTCCTTTGCTCCGAGGGAAGACCAGACTAAATCAAAAAAGTCAAAACAGTCCCGCGCCCCGCGAAACCGGAAACCGCGCTCCAAAACCGACTACTCGCGTGACGAGAAATCGGACGGAGAAAAGCAAGCTGACGACCGCCGGCGCTCCAAATTTGCTAAAGGTAAGCCCGATTCGCGCTATCATCCAAAACGTGATAAAGTCGAACGCGCGCCAGCAACCGATTCCTGCCGCGAGTCCCGGAACCGCCAAGCCGACTCCGAGACTGACCACCACGCAGTTGCCAGCGGCATATTGAAGGCACTCCTGAAATTGTCAAAAGACTCGTCAAAAGACCCGCCTTTATGACTAACCGACGGCCGGATGCCCACTGAAGTGACCCACCAGCAGAGGTCACCAGAGGGGCCTCCAGTAGCCGACACTCAGACACCTACTAAACTGCCTTCTGACTCAACAATATTGGTACTGCAGGCTGATCCAAATACAGTAGACCCGCAAGTATCGCGATCAACCGATGACGTGAGACCGTTCCAACAGCTTTTAGGTGACCTCACCACCAGGGGGATGGCTCGTAAATTCTATCTGAGCGTCACCCTGGAGTGAGCTCTAACCTACGAAGCCCTTGTAGATCCCGCCGCGGACATCACGGTGATGTCCAACACGGTGTTCGAACAACTCCGCGCCGCGTCACAAGCTAACAGTCGACCGCTCCGCCTACGGCGGTGCCCACTCACCGTTAGCGCTTTCTCACCTACTAACACAAAGCTGGAATCTGTCGCGATGGTACACTGGTCCATTGGCCCCATGGAATTCATCCATCCAGTCTATGTGGGACCCATTGAGTCAGTCCCCCTTCTTATTGGCCAAGACCTGTTGTTCCGCTTCCAACCCATCATAGACTACCAGAGACTCCAGATTTGGGCCCAGGTGCGGCAGGCCCTGCCGACATTTCCTTCGGGCCCTGACCAGGCTCAGCTCTGCACTGTGACTCGGGCGCAGCCACCCCACGGGGAAGCAGATGCCCCCACAGGGAGCTGGGACACGACACAGTCCAAGGCAGGACCCCTCGCGTCCCCGACAAAGGACCGGCTGAGAAGCCACGACACCTTTCTTTGTGACCTTGACCCACCCCCACCTGATGCAGGGTACGCCCCACGCATCATCGGAGGTGTCCACGTGCAAGGTGCACCTGTTCTTGACGCCGTCCTCGCCTTGTGGGCTGACAAATCAGCCATTTCTGCAGCATTCGCTGACAACTTGCGAGATCTCGACCCGAACATTCTTTTCGTCTCCAAGTCTTGCCGGTTTCCGTTGAACACGGAACCTCCTCTTACAATAACTGCAGTGGGCGTGTGCGCCTTAAACCTTCAGTGGAAGCAGCACTCACTGACCCACTACTTCTTGGTTGTCCCGGTCGTGCCTCACACCCTTTTTGTGGGTGCAGATTTGCTTGTTCGTCTTGCCGTCCATGTGGACACCATCAACAACGTGCTTTGGTCCCTCACCAACTCGGAACCTCTAGCTTGTGTTCCCAGTCTTCCAAACATGAAGTCCGGACAGACCATCCCAGATGCTTGCGAAGTCTTAAACGAGGATGAAGTGATCGCTCCGGCGACCACGATCAACATTCCGGTTCGCTTGGTGGCACGAGCTAACCAGGTCTTGAATGCTCGCTCCGCTTTCTTTAAACCTTCATCGGAATTCATGAACCTGTCGTTACTCTTGGAGGCCACGCCCATCGTGGACGCCTCTCTCACCACTCTGATCTTGGTTCACAACCCCCTTTCGTACGACGTTCGCATACCAAAAGCGACCCGTCTGGGCCTGCTCATCCGTTCCGACTTCCACGACTTCACTCTAACGGTGCCTGTGGTTGGACACATCCCATCGGACTTGTTCTTGACTGAAGACACCGGTGGCCGAAGACTCACCAGGCCATCTCAGCTTGTTACGGTCAACCCTGCCGGTCCCACCAACGATGAAGACATCGTCCGGGTGGACCTGGGGACAGACCAACAACTGGTGATTTATGCCTTGAGTGCGTTGCCTCCAACGCCCTCTAGCATTCCCTCTGGAAACCCAGAGGAACCTCAACCAACCACGACTCCAAATGGGGATCTTCAACCGTACCCAGAGTTCGAGGAGCACCTCCAAGAAGTTCTGCACCGCGCCGACGCGCTCCGGTCCGAACAGGACCGCGAACGGTTGCGCACCGTGTTAATCAAATACACACCGTCTTTTGCCAAGGACTCCTTGGATTGCGGGTTGACGGCACTACATGTAGTCCGCATCCCGACTCAGCCCGGCGCTCCTCCAACTTTCGTGCGCCAGTACAAGATTCCGATAGCTTCTTACGAACCAGTACAGAAGACTATCGACGCCATGCTGGAAAAGGGCATCATTCGCCCCTGTAACAGCACCTATTCGGCTCCATTGTGGCCAGTCTTGAAGCCAAACGGCACATGGAGACCAACCATTGACTATCGCAAGCTGAACCAACAGGTTCCTCTTTCGCGATGGCCCATGACACAACTTGAACAGGAACTTCCCAAGGTTCGAGACGCCAAATTCTTCACCACCATCGATGTGGCTTCGGGGTTCTGGACGATCCCAGTAGACCCCAGGGATCAATACAAGTTGGCATTCACCTTTGGCAACAAACAGTACACTTTCAACCGGTGTCCTTTCGGCTACGCCAACTCGCCAGCCGAATTCAACATCTTCCTCAACAAGGCGTGCCCTGACGCCGCCGCCAGGGGCAACCTCATTTATGTCGATGACATTATGATGAGGAGCTCCTCTTTGGATGACCACTTGATGGAAATCGACCACGTTCTTGGACAGCTGTCTTCTGCAGGCGCCAAACTGTCCCTCCTGAAAGGCCAGTGGTGTCGCACGAAGGTCAACTACGTGGGGATCTTGGTTGGGCCTAACGGGATTGAACCACAATCCAGCCGTATTCAAGGCCTTCTTGACATCAAAACCCCCACCGATGTGTCAAAACTGCGCAGCTTCCTTGGCGTGTGCAACTATTCGCGCCAGTTCATTGAACATTTTGCTGACATAGCACGCCCTCTGACTAACCTGCTGAAGAAAGATACACCCTTCGATTGGGGTGACGAACAAAACAACGCGATGAATATGCTAAAACAAAAGCTGGGCTCCGCCCCCTGTCTCGCGTACCCCGATAGCAACAAGGAATTTTTCTTGGAAGCAGGATTCTCCGACCATTGTTTGAGTGCGGGTCTATACCAAATGTACGACCAGGATAAACGCGTCGTGGCGTACGCCAGTAAAACGTTGAACGGCCCCGAGTTGAAATACTCCGACTGCGAAAAAGCCCTGCTTTCCACAGTATGGGCAATTAAACATTTCTCAAACTACATTGGATGTCAAAAAGTAACGATTGATACTAACCATCATCCGGTTACTTTTCTTAACAACCAACGCATTCGAGACGGTGTCGTAACGAACGCGCGCATTGCCGGCTGGCTTATGGCGTTACAAAGTTACGATGTTCGAGTCCGGTACGCGAAAAACGCAAAGTTACCGCTGGGTACCGATCTAGCAATTTGCCAGAACTGTGTGTCAACTTCCCCGACCCCGCCGACAGACGTCGCCGTGGCACCGATGCCGGAATTCACGCGTCACCGCTATTTTGAGGAACATGTCTGCAAAGACATGCCTACAGCTTACGTGGATGGCTGCTCTTACCACCACCAAACCCAGCTGCAGGCTGGGGTGGGCATCGCTTGGGTCGACGACACACCGTGCAAACCACTGCTATTCCAATTGGGCCCCCACTCTTCTCAATATGCGGAAATCGCTGGCATCCTGATTACACTCAAATTAGCAGTTGAACACGGTGTCACGGTGCTGGTTATCTGCACTGACTCAAACTATGCCCGCCTCGCCTTCACCTGTCATCTACCGGTGTGGCGTCGAAATGGTTTCCTTACGTCAGCGAAGAAACCCGTTAAACACCGCGACCTCATTTTGACATGCGACCATTTGGTTTCCTCCAATGATATGCATGTCTATTGGAAAAAGGTCCGGGGACACTCAAAAGTCCCAGGACCTGACAAACATTTTAACGACCTAACGGACACGTTAGCCAAACAAGGGGCCCTCAACGGGACTCCTTGGACATTTGATACAGCTTGGCTGCCCACCCAGCCCACCCTGGAGGTCCACGTTCTCACGCGCCGCCGCGCTGCGGCCGCCGCTGAGTCTCGCGACGCCCCCACACGGACCCCTACGGGGCCCGTGACGTACGTACCGCCCGTCCGAACCTCCGACTTGGTCGCCCAACAGGCCGGCGACCCCGCGCTTTTCAAAATAATTCAGCACCTTTCTGATCCTGTCGCCAACCCCGTGTCGCCTGACGCGTTGAGTGACGACAGCGACCTCAAAGACTTGCTCTCCGTGCTGCAAAGGCTGCGTCTCGTTAAAGGCCTTCTGGTTTATGACTCCGCGTCTCCGCCTGCCCTGCGGTTGGTGGTTCCACGGAGCCAAAGGGGGGTCTTGCTAACATACGCCCACGACGCGCCTTATGCAGGCCACCGCGGATTCAAGGCCACTGTCACCGCACTACAACAGGTGGCATACTGGCCGCGCATGCATAATGATGTAGCAACCTACATCAAAGGATGCCTGGTTTGCTGCCAGTTTCAGCCAGCAAACCCGAGTCACCGAGCACCACTCCAACAGAAAGGAGTCAACTTCCCATGGTCTGATCTCCAAATTGATTGGGTGGGACCACTGGTCAGATCTCTGAGAGGGAACAAATACTTTCTTACAGTAGTTTGCGCGTTCACCAAGTGGGTAGAATGCCTGCCTGCTCCAAACGACACCGCACACACCACTGCATGCCTGCTGATGAACCACGTGTTCTCCCGTTTTGGGTTGCCCTCACGGGTTAACTCAGACAGGGGAACCCACTTCACAGCCGAGGTGATGCAACAACTTTGGCAAATGCTCGGAATCAAGGCCCAGTTGCATATTAGCCATCACCCGCAGTCATCAGGACAGGTGGAGCGGACTAATCGCACCGTGGTAAATTTGCTGAAAAAGTTTGTTGTTTCCAACCATCGGGACTGGGACACCCGACTCCCACTGATCCTCATGGCAATTCGAGCCACCCCTCACGAATCCACAGGGGTGGCCCCTTTTGAAATGATGACCGGACGGCGAATGACGCTCCCCCTGCACCTGATGTACCAGCCAGGCGAAACAAACCTAGCCACGGCATACACGGCCTCCCAGTACGTGGAGGACTTGCAAGCCCACCTCCGAGCCACGTTTGCATTTGCCCAACAACGGCTTAAGCAAAGTGCAGAAGGTCAGAAAACCTACTACGATAGGAAAGCCTCACAAACCGAGTTTGAAATAGGTGATCGAGTATGGTATTACTTGTTCGCGCAACCAAATGCTAATACTCCGCGTGCCCAGAGGGGCATCGCCCGAAAATTTCTTCCCCGGTGGTCAGGACCACATGAAATCGTCGACAAACTGTCACCCGTCGCCTATCAAATTAGGATGAATAAAGGACGTCAGGGGGACCAACTGAGGTGGGTCCACCGAAACCAGATCAAAAGTCACTGCGGGTTTGAACGTCTGAGAACGCGATCGAGCGAATCTCAGGACCAGCATACGTGCGGAACTGACAAAGGGGGGTCACCAGCCGACTCCGAGTCAGCGACCCAACCGCCACCTTCGACAGACGTGCCAAATTCCGCCGACCGACCTCGCTGACTACGATGTTTGAAAGTATCACACGTGCAAAAGGGGGCTGCACCTACCGAACCCCTCAGTGATACCATACCGAGCGACGCTAATCCGCTTGTCTTTGTTGATTGCGAGAGGTTAGCATACTGTGTTTTGCTACTTATTTGCAGACGCTTGGTGCAACACTTAAGGATACGGTCCTAGCTGTAACACCGATAGCATTATGCAGAACTAGACTAGACAACTACAAAATGATTTGCAACTCAAATTCAAAAGATTATGTACACTCAAGGTGTTATGATACTTATGAATGGTATGCTGCGTGAAATCAGTTTTTGCTAGCCATGAAAAGCTCCCCCGTACTTAAGGCCTTCAAAAGCAGGTCAGAGTACTCTTTTTAAAGCGTTAGTGAGTCTAGCTAATCTAACTAAGCCCCTTTGCCTTCCTTCCCTTAGTCTAGCGCAACTGCCAAGGATACTCTGATTTTTTTTTTTTTTTCCTTCCTTTTGCTCCCTTTTCTCCCCTCCTCCCTTTCTTTCCCTTTTCCCTTCAGTTATTCTTGGATAACGCACGACTTTTTGGGTGTTTAATTACGCCGTAGGAAGACGCGATAGCTAAGTACCTAGCAACGATAGTGTCGCGCTAACCGACCTAAGACCTTTTTTTTTTTGACGAACACCCCCAGGGGTGGAGATTTGCACCGACACGCAGGTGCCTGAGACAACCTCCCCGTCTTTATAAGAGAGTTATGGCCTGAGTATAGTCCCGGGTTTTTGAGTTTTAGAAGGCGACAGCCTCTTTTCTCGTTCTCTCTCTCTTTTCTTTAATTTGCTGTTCGTTTCCCCTAGTTACTCATAATATGATACTAGCCTTATAGCCTTAGGAAAAGTTTTCTTCCTTTTCTTTTGTTTGGAATTTCGCGTCTTGCGTCTTTCCCAGGCCCGCGCCTGTTTTGGGACCCGAGTCCCTCAGTTAGCTGACACAGTACCAAGTTAGACACACTGTTAACTGAATACACATAGAGACACATTGAAAACACACAGACGTACCCTGCATACACATAACCAGGCAGAGGTTAGGGAAAAGTGGCACCAGTGGTATGTCTTGAGTGTTGCAGCAGAGCGTGAGTGGGACTCCGGCCGTCTGACCGTGGCCTGGACCCTGGCCACGCATCATCTGGACCCGCCAACCTGGACATCCTGAAGATTCATCCCGCTTGACGAAGGGGGGTCTGTAACAACTATTGCCTAGGTCCATTCCACCCTCTAATTTTTTTTTGTTTGCTTCTCTTGAAGCAAATTCTCTGCAGTGCATGAATATGCCAATGCCCAGACAGGATCCAGCCTGGTCAGCTCTACAGGTGGTCCTTGCCACCAACAAAACTCTTTTGAAGCCGCTGACCAGGTGACAAAGGAATTTATGCGTCTGCCAAAGGAGTGTATTTCCAGCAGTCTGCTCGGAGCCCGAACAAATGGCTCCAATGGTTTGGAATACACAAATGACCGATCAAAGGAATGTTCATGACTTCTTATCAATCACAAAAGGATACTCTGGCGCCTCGCCCTTCCTGGAACGTCTAGATGGAGCAACAACACCTCCAAGTGGCGAAACTTGGAACTATCCTTAGTGACAATTCACATAAGTAACCGCATTTTACACATTTATATCATGATAATTCTTGACAGACAACTGAACTACGAATGATTCATGTTATATCTTTGTGTGTATGAACATCCTATTTCATGTGTACTCCATAAAGAATGAAAGATAATCAATGTCTCTCAGTTCAGTCAGATTAGACAAGTAGAAGTTACCTCACAAGTTAGTTTATGATGCATTAATTACAATGTGTGTTAAACGGGTTGTGTGGGAAAACTGATTTGCCAGACTGACCAAATTTAATGCCAAATTATTAATCTTTTTAATAATTTTCCTCTGAGAGTCTGCGCGAGCGAACAGAAGGGTGTGCCTTCACCTGCTCGCCCCACCCAGAGACTATAAAAACACGAGCAGACCACTGCCCGTTCTCTCTCTTTTTTTGCCTCTTCTTTGCCCTCCTGCTCTCTTGCCCTGTTCCGGCTCTCACAAGCCTCTTCCAAAAACTCTGGCCCGACTTGCAAGTGGGCCAGCCAGGCTGCTCGAACCCTTTGTCTAAGAAACTTGCAAACCACGTGGCTTTTTCTTTCCTGGCAGGATCCGTTAACGAGATCGGATCCTCGCGCCACGCCACGCCAAAGCAAGTGCAAACTGCAACGCTGACTAAAGACTCTTTTGTTTTTTTTTTAGTTTTTTTTGTTCCACTATCGGTGCTTACCCGCCCGACCTTCGCGGCCCCGGGGTACACTTGCAACGTACCCCGGACTCAAGGTTGCGCACCTCAGCCGCTCAGCACCTCAACTGCTAGTCGGTGGTGCCCCGCCGCGGTGCTAGCTCACCTCCAACGGCTGGCCTTCCCCGTACGCAGGCGCGTGCTGACCGAGCTGCAACACCTGAGCTCGGACAGCTGCCCAGCAGAACCAACCTCGGCGAGGATCAACCTCGCCGGATCGCCGACCAATCAAGGCACGAGCCGCGCAACGACGTCAGGCCCCTGGCGCGGCTCCCTCGCTAACCTGTGGAATAAACCTTTTTTTTTTTCTTGCATTTTTCAACGAACACTGACTATTTTTCCCCCTTGTCAAAAAGGCCGCCACTTCTGTTCGTTGCTACGCAGCTCCAGGTCTCGTAAGTGCGCTTGATTTCTACCTCGGCGTATCCACTGTGTGCCACTTACGTTTGAAACATCACAAATCTGGCAGGTCAAATTTTCTCTTTTCCCTGTTTCTTTATTCATTCGCATTCCTTCCTTATTTTCATTCGCTTTATTTTATTTCTTTTCTTCTGACGGTAGAATAGTTAGATAGGCAGTATTTTGATTCTGTAGTGTAGCAATCGTGAATAAATGCATGTTTTATAAACTTTATTCCGCCTAAGTCATCTGTGTTTCCGAGTGGATTATTATTCTTTTGTTAGTACAACGAACCACTGAATATCGAGTGTGGCGACTTTAGATTATCAATGACTGATGAAAGAAGGATTTTGGTCGTTGTTTGCTCCTGTTAACACGAAGCAAAAACAAACGTGGTGCCCCAGAGGTTATCGAGGTAAATACAATTTACCTCTGTAACGTCCAGATTATTAATTCGTCCAAAAGACGACCCAATTATCGCTACAATAATAATAAAACCATAACTTTAAGTTGTGCGTAAAATAATGACATCCAGTATGATTCCCCCATACAAGTTGCATTGCTCATTTGAGGACTGCTTGTGAAGTTACAATTTTTATATATTCTGATTGCGGCCGACTGATTAATTAGTCCGACATTACAATTATTTTTTTTTAACTTTACAAAATCATCTTGTGGGCCAGATAAAACCACTTTGCGGGCCTGATCCGGCCCGCGGGCCTTATGTTTGACACCACTGGTGTATCCAAATGGTAAAAATAGCAATACAAAGTCAAACTTCTTTTTAACCATTTATTTAGTTTACAGTACCATGTTTTTAAACCACTAAGCAGTGACATGCTTCTGTAAAAGTGCAACGTGCCACAAAACATAACTTACTTTGAACACCAAATAACAAGGAAAACGTCTTCAATAATGACGCACCTGCTGCTCGCCTCTTTTCCACGTGACAATCTATGACTGCTTTTCCCTGACTGCTCACATCCACATCACATCGACAACGTATGCAGAAACCGTGAAACGAATCTCAACTGCTTTTAGCCAGGAAATTGTGCTCTTTCCTCCATTCAATATTAAAAGATGTCCGGCGTTTTGGCATTTTTGATAGCGTTGCCTTTTTGCTGCCTATTTGCTGTTGTCAAAGAAGACGGCAAGGATATGACGTAGTCAGATAGCCACACATGGAGCTTTTACATTTTTTTGAACCAATGATATACGAGATTTTTAACTGAAGCCGCTCTTGGCCAAAAACAGACCAGTTTTGACAAAAGCAAAAGTGGGGTGGGGCTGATGTTGGGTCACATTACTCAAAAAAAACAAAAAAAAACAAAACAGGACAAACCAGTGTCCAGCTTAGGGTTGCGCAGGATACAGGACTGTCTTGCCTAAATCAGGATGGCTGGCCACCCTACTTCAGAGCACTGTGAATTAGCATAGCAATGCTACCAACAATCTACCAATCTAATTAGCATATGAAAAAGATCGCAAAAATGCCTTGTTTACATTTATCGTAGCTATTTTTAGCATTTAGGCTCTATGCCTGTTCTCTGGGACTATTTATATTTGTGGTGCATTTATTTACTTATTTACAATAACTAATGTGCTTTTTTTAAAATTTCTGTTTATTTAGTTTCACTCAACATTGAGCTCATGCTACAGTTGTTCACTGTAAGCTGTCAAGAAGATTGTAATAAAGGAGCAAGATGCTCAGTATCCTTCCTGGCTCATGAATATTGAGTTTGGCTTGCTGTTGACCTGCGGTAACATACACAGAGTATCCAACATGTAGTGATAACAGCACAATCTATATTAAAAACATAAACCTTAAAAACATATTCATTACAGTAGCCTCCTAATGAAGTTAGCAACTCAAGTGTAAAAGTTGCACAGGTTTACAAAGACAGCAAGTAAAGCAGCAGAAAAAAAAAAAAACAACAATACAAAACCAACTGAGGTATGCCTACCTGTTGGTGCTATAGTCTATTCCACCCACTTGCTTGCTGGCCTGCAGTAGGTCAAGAATGCCTGCCACATTGCCACTTTTATTATTTTTTGTGTTTAAGGTGCAGCATTTACCCTCGGTCTTGGTGTTTGTGTCTATATGGAGAGTTTCTTCAGCTGTAGAATCAGCAATCTGATTCTAGAAAAACAAAAACAAATACCAAGTAAACAGACACTCAAAACAAATACTGTGGAACTGTAATTTATAAACTTAATTGGCTCTGTGAGCACGGTTGTAACTTAAGGTCATAAATCGAGGTAATATATCCCATTGAAATGAACGGAAATGCAATTATGCTGGTCCTTGTTTTTTTGTTTTTTTTAAACCAGCATGTGGTTAAAAATAAATATGCAATTCAGAAGTATAAGTACAAGTGAAAATTACGGAGCCCCTCTGGTGCCAGGGTATGATTTTATTTTATTTTGTTTTTGTTTTGCTAATCTATACCCACATTTGACCAAAGACATGCCACAGATGAAATGTTGAACATTGTCTTTAATGTGTCATAAAACACACATTAAGTAAATAAACCCAGGCATCCCATGCAAACCCATTCAGGTTTGAACTTTTTTTGTGCAGGACATGAACAAATAAATCAAAATCAAGCCATTGGCATTTTTTTTTTTTGTCAAATATTTTTATTCGTGTTTTTCATTTTTTAGTGAATACAAACAGGGGGGGATATCACACACAAAACAGGTTGATAAACAAGTTACCATCAGCTTTCGCAAAGCGAGAACAAAAATAAGTCCTACAAATTTCCATCCAAATAAAGTAGACGAAAGATAAATGGTATTTCCCACCAAAACAACACATTCAATCACACATTCACACCATACATTCCAAAACTCAGGGAAAAGAATAAGACAATTAAATAATAAATTGGGGGAAAATAAATAAATAAAATAAAATAATAATAATAATTGAAAAAAGATAACACAAAACAACTCAGCGATTCATTGATTCTCTGCATCATCATGTAAGGTATCTATGTGTAGCAAAAAGGGATGCCAAGTGTTGTGGAAAGCCTGAAGGGAACCTTTGAGGGAGAATCTGATCTTTTCAAGTTTAACACAATGCAAAATTTCGTGAATCCACCTATTATGTGTAGGAGGGGTTGAATGAGTCCATTTTAGGAGAATGAGCCTCCTTGCAAGCAAGGTGGTAAAGGCTATAATGGTTTGTGCAGATTTGAGCCGAGGGAGTGCCGGGGAAATTCCAAAAAGGGCAATGAGTGGGTCAGTGTCCAATGTAATACCCAGGACCTTCCCTATTGTAACGAAAATAGCATGCCAGAAATCATGGAGTTTGGGGCACGACCAAAACATATGCAAGTGATTAGCTGGGGAAAGTTTACACCTGTTACACGAGTCGGATTTATCTGGGAACATTTTTGCTAGCCTAGAATTGGTGAGGTGGCTCCTGTGTAGGATCTTACACTGCAGTAGTCGGTGTCTTGCACAGATCGAGGAAGAGTGCACGAGATTAAGCATCTGATCCCACTGTTTGTCAGAAATTGTAATATTAAGGTCCTGGTCCCAGACGGATCTCAAAGAGTTAAGGAATGTTGGATTTATCTTAAAAATTAAATTATACAATATTGAAGTTATGGATTTTTGCGACGCATTAAGCAAAAGGAGAGAGTCCATCAAGGTCTCAGGGGGGCGATTAGGCAAATGTGGAAATTGGTTTTTGACAAAATGCCGGATCTGGAAATAACTGAATAGACGAGAGCGAGGGAGCCGGAATTTTTCTGAGGTCAATAAATGATGGAAATACACCATCAATATAAATGCTGTCAAGGGTCCGTAGGCCACAGTTTGACCAAGATTCAAAAGCTCAATCGGAGCAAGATGGAAGAAAGAGGTAATTACGGTAAACGGGCGTAAGTCTTGATGAACAGTGTAGGCCAAATTGTCTTCTAAACTGAATCCAAATTTTCACTGTTTCCAAAATGACAGAGTTGTGTGGTGCCCGCTTAAGTGGTAGAGGTAATTGAGATCAAACTATTGACCATAATGCAATTGGTAAGGAGGCTAATTCCATGCTGACCCAAGGAGAATCGTTATCGGAAGAGATTTCAACATTCCAAAACAAGATTTTACTAATATTGCTAGCCCAGTAATATCGACGAAAGTCCGGCAAGGCTAAACCACCAAGAGCTTTGGGAAGCTGAAGAGTCGATCTCTTAATGCGAGCACGTTTATTACACCACAAGAATGAGTTAATTAACTGATCAAGTGTAGAGAAAAAAGATTTACGAATGAGCACGGGAATATGCTCAAACAAATAAAGGAAGCGAGGCAGTACTGTCATCTTAACAAGGTTAAGGCCCAGCAATGAAAAAGGGAGTGTAGCCCACCTGGCAAAGTCTGATTTGCAACGCTCGAGTAACGGTTGAAAATTTTTGGCAAATAATTCTGAGAGTGACTTTGTTACGATAATACCAAGGTACTTCAGTTGAGTCACTTTCTTAAAGGGTAGTATGGAAGAGGGGAGACTCTCTGCATGTAAGTTAATTGGAAAATATTCACTTTTATCAAAGTTAATTTTGTAGCCAGATAATGCATTGAACTGTTCCAAAATATCCAAAATAACAGGAAGGGATGTACCCGGATTCTTTACATAAAGGAGGAGATCGTCCGCGAATAAAGATAATTTATTAGTAAGGCCAAATCGAGAGATCCCTTCAAATTTATTTTCACCACGGAGCCACAGTGCTAAGGGCTCTACGGCAAGTGCGAACAAGAGCGGAGAGAGAGGGCATCCCTGACGGGTGCCACGAGATAAAGGAAACAAATCAGACTTCTCGCCGTTTATACTAATACGAGCTACAGGGGATGTGTAAAGAAGTTTAATCCACAAAATAAATTTCGGATCAAAACCAAATTTTCCCAAAATAAAAAAAAGGCAGCTCCACTCCACACGATCAAAAGCCTTCTCTGCATCTAACGAAAGCACAATTTCAGCAGGTTTAGAGTCTGAAGAAGAGCAAATGATATTCAATAGACGCCTGGTATTGTTAAAAGATTGTCGACCTGCAATGAAACCGGTCTGGTCCGGGCTAATTAGTGTGGGAATGACCTTCTGGAATCGGATAGCTAGTACTTTAGACAGAATTTTAAAATCCACATTTAGGAGAGAAATTGGTCTATAACTACTACACAGTAAGGGATCTTTTTCCTTCTTAAGCAATAGGGTTATCGATGCTTCGGAAAATGTAGGAGGTAATTGACCGCTATGTAATGCATCGTTAAACACCCTTGCCAGAATGGGTGCTAGAATATCAGAATAGGTTTTAAAAAATTCTGCGGAGTAGCCGTCTGGCCCAGGAGCTTTAGAACTTTGTAAGGAACTTATGGCTTCCCGAATCTCTGCGACTGTTATTGCGACTCCCAGACTACCAAAAGTGTCTAAATCTACTTGAGGATAAATTAAGCGGTCAAGAGGATTGGGCACTGGCCATTCACAGGGGAAAATCTTGGAAGAATAATGTGTGGAGTAATAATCGGAGAAAGTATTACAAATATCCTTGGGGTCTGTCAAAACCTGCCCAGTTGGAGTTGATATCCTAGGAATAAGCCTAGAGGCGCTTACCGCTTGGGCCTGGTACGCCAATAATTTACCTGGTTTGTCACCATGTTCAAAAAAACGCTGCCTTGGTTACAAAAGTTGAACCTCAACTTTGCCAGTCAACAACAAATCATATTGAGATTGTAATTGCAACCTTTTTTTGTATAACCCGGGTGAGGGGTTAGTAGACATCTAAAACACGAATTTCTTCTGCAAGATACCCTAATTTAGCAAGCTCCGTCTTTTTATAATAAGAAACAAATGAGATAACCTGACCACGAATATAAGCCTTAAAAGAGTCCCACAGTATATTGCTACTAACATCGGGCCTATCATTAATTTAAAAAAAGAAGTTAATTTAATCAGTAAGAAAATCTTTAAATTTAGCTTCAGAAAGCAACTGGGAATTAAATTTCCAAAATTTATGGGCTGGTCTGCAAAGTGAAAAATTAATATCAATCGATGTTGGAGCGTGATCCGAGATAACTACAGAATGATATTTACAAGTAGTAATACTGTGTAACAATTCATCATCCACAAGGAAAAAATCTATTCGAGAAAAACTGTGATGTACATGAGAAAAGAACGAAAATGTCTTATCAGAGGGGAACTTTGTTCTCCAAGGGTCAGACAATCCCAATTGGTCTGCATGGAATTTCAGGGCAGTGGCTGATTTAGACAGAATTGTGGGTCTGGTGGATGATCTATCGAGTACAGTGTCCTGTACTAAATTAAAGTCACCCCCGATAATGAGAAGGTGGTCTGCAAGATTAGGTAAAGAGGAAAAAAAACTGGTTATGAATTTATTATCGTCCCATGTAGGGGCATAAACTGAGGCCAGAACCACAGAGATATTCATCAGTTTGCCGGAAACTATGACAAAGCGTCCATTGGGATCACTTATAGAGACAGAAGGTTCAAAGGAAATACCCTTGCGTATGACAATGGCAGCACCTCTGACCCTCTCAGTAATCCCTGAGTGAAATAAGTGGCCCATCCAAGAACGTTTCATGCGAAAAATTTCAGAATTGCGGAGGTGGGTTTCCTGCAAAAAGCACAGATCTCCCCCAAGGTGTTGTAGGTGTGACAATACCTTGTTAGACTTGATAATATTATTCATTCCCTTGACATTCCACGAGACAAAGCGTAGGTTGCCATTGGCATTTTTGACGTGAACATATTGTAGCACAGCTTGGATGCTCTGTACTGTATTTAGCGACGCAGACCCAAGCTACTGTGGGATCTGACTTTTGGTGCTGTCTCTTGAACTATTGACCTATTCTAGGCCAAATGTTCAAGTGAAACCCTTTTTATGCTAAACAACTTTATGATTGCTACTTGTGTTTAAATAGCTTAAGGAAATTAAATGCCAGTGTATCCTGACTTGTCACAAAGGGAATCATGTATTTGTTACCCTATAATCATTTATTTTACTTAATTTTGTAACTCTAAGGTGCCAGCTGAAAATACAAGAGATCACATATGCTCAATCATTTAGAACCAGTGTGAAGCGATCCACAGCTGCCAGGCGTCTCTATGTTTGTAAAAGAACGGTAAAGGTGTCAAAAACTTGCAAGTTTACTGCTATCAACTGTTTGGAAAAACTGCTCCTTCACGCTTGAGGGCTAATAAACGAAATGATATCCTGAAAATTTACAACTGTCAGCTGACGGGAAGATGCTCAGAACAAGGATCTCATTACTTTACAACTGTCAGCTGACGGGAAGATGCTCAGAGCAAGGACCTTATTATTTTACAACTGTCAGCTGACGGGAAGATGCTCAGAGCAAGGATCTCATTACTTTGATGTCTGCAAAAGGTTAGTTCTAGCAAATGTATTAGATCATACAATGTAAATGAGAGGTCGCCTTATTTTTTATGTATGAATAAGTCCTTTTGATACCAGTAAAAACCTGTTACTACTTCTGGTCTCAAGAATGGGGGGGAGACGTATAATCTGCTGACCACTTTATAACAATTGGATACCAGTAGAAGTCACAAAACTAAGCTCGCACTACCCCCTAGTGGTCGAAAGCAGATACTATTAGCATTCAGTAAACTGCATCTCATAATAAGTGGGTTTGGCCGAGGCTTTACCTTACCAATAAGATCTAAGCGTGAAGTGGGCAGGCAGGTTTGATAGCCAATCAGGAAAAGAGGTTGTACCATGGATGATGCTTTATAAACTGTTGCATTTCCTGAGATTGTCAGATTTTTTCCATTTGCGCAAATTGAATGGTCTCAGTGTGCTTTTGCCAATAAAGCCGCTTTTTGTTCAGCTTGACTTTGGACTCCTGCCTGTTTTTGTTCTGACTTGCTTTTACTTCCAACTCACAACGCCAAAGGTGGACCTGGTGCATCAGCCTGCCAACAGGTGTTGGAACAGGTGACGCTGCGGCCAGCCTTTCCGGCTCCGGCCTGGCCCGAGAGCTGACATTTTGGTGCCGTGACGACCGGATTTGGACAAAGTTCTGGGAAAAAACGGACAGCGTGTCACGCCAAATCGGTGCGTTACTTCCAGACAAGGCCTACAAAAATTAAGGTAAGCAGACCTTTTATTCTGCTCAATTATTAAAGTCTGGAAACTAACTGCCTGATCACGGCGTGTCTAGCTGTCTGACATATGCCCAGGTCTATTTCGAATTTAGTCAAAAGTAAATTGTAAATTGTAGGAGCTCAAGTCAACCTGACCACGTGCATGTTGTATGTTTGTCTTGTTGTGTGAAAAACGGCCAAAGTATCAAGTAGAAAGTATATCGCTAGCTCTAAGGTGAGCTGCAGCTGTGTGAACCCCAAGGAGGGGAAGTCCAGGATGGACCTTTTTTTTTTGGATGTGAAGGCCTAAAGGTTAGGGTAGAAGTGTTGTTTGCTCTAAGGTGAGCCACAACTTTGTTGTTTTAAATCCCAGGGCGGGTCGTCCGAGGTGGACGTTGTTGAAAGGCCTGAGAGGGGCCAGGAAAAAGTTGTATTGTTAAATTTGTAAGTCCGAGATTGACCCATTGTGATGTGCATTTGACTGGTAACTGAGTACCTACTTGGGTTAAGGTGACCCTATTTTTCGGCCTCAGGGCAGGTTGAGAAGTATTGTGCTAAGTGTGTGAAATCCTGGTGGGCTTCTAGGTCGAGGAAGACCTTATTTTTTGTGTGTGTGTGTCTAAGAGCCTCGGAGTAGGCTAAAGAAATTGTATTGAGCCAAGTGATTGCAGTGTCCCCAGCCAGGAAGGTTTTGGGTCATTAAGATCACTGTGTTTCTGTCTATAACGCCTCAAGAGGTGGCTAGTTCAAGAGGAACTATTGTTGTAGTATCTTTTGGTCTGTGACAGGCAAATTGTGTTAAAAAACGGTGGACCGCTGGTAGGCGGCGGACTTGTGGATAAAAGCGGATTGCTAGCAGGAAAAGCATAACTGAAAGTTGTTTTTTAAGAGTCCAGAAGGGATAATCAAGAAAAAGTTGTTAACTGGAAGAAGGTTGCGTAGTGTTGTCTAGTGGCGTTTGAGCAAAGTTGGATGAAAGTGTGCAGAGGAGTGAGAAGGTCAATGGTTGACGCCTGTGTGCTAGCCAGGTTGGCGAAAGACAAAGGAAGGTTTTCTGAGAAGCTGATATTAAGTAGGTAATGATAGGGAAGTATTGTGGGATGGTGGAAATAGTGTTGGAAAGATTTGTGAATCGCATTGTGAATTATTCTGTGGGTTGCATTGTAAACTGTATGGAAAATTAAGAAATAAAATTGTCGAGCCTGCAGTGGGAGGGATAGAAAGGAAGGAGAGTGCAGAAAGCAATACAGAGACATAATGTTAGCAGAGTGCCTTAGAGAACAAGGGCACATTACACGTGCAAATGAGGGCCCTTGACGGCAAGACGGGAGTTGGACCTGCACCCTGTGCCCACTCCAGAAGGAGGCCAGCATCCACGCCAGAACCCACCGCCCGCTTCCTACACCGCTCCCACGCCCAACCAGGAGGCACTGGTGGACATCCCTGAGACATTTGATCCTCCCCACTACACCAGCCAGTGGAGCACTGAAAGGCCGCTGCAAGGGGCGGACTATGAAAACACTCCAAGATCACCATTTCCTGGCAGGAATACAGCCAGGCCACATGGGCATGGCGGGATACTGCGCAGCGGAAGGGCATACCACCCAAGCAGCGAGCAGGGAGACCCTCACGGTGCCAGCGTCTCCCAGTGCCCACTGGTCACCAGAAGTTATGGAAAGCGCCACTATGTGCCTTGGTCCTTCTGCGACATGATAGGCCTAGCTGACAGGCTGCCTGATTTAACGAACGGGGCTAACAAATGGATCACCGCCCTGGAAGAAAGCACAGCCGGAGTCACGCTGGCCTTGGGAGACATCAAAGCGCTGTTGATGCACCTGGTCGGAAAACATGCAGCGGAAGAGATCCTGGAGAGAGCTGGACTGGATGTGCTGCTGATGGGGAACCAGGCTGATCATGTTGGCTTTAATGGACACCGTGGTGATGTGTGGAAGCAGCTGCGACAATATTATCCAGAAAAAATGGACCCAGCCAAACTGGAGGGCGAGACGTTGAAAGAGGATGAATGCCCCATAAAGTTCCTTCACTCTTTCCAGCGGAAGTGGAGAGAGGAAACAGGCAGCGCCTGGAACTCCAACAGCACCACTGAGAGCCTGTTCAAAGTCATGGTGAAAAAATCAATGCCTGATGAGGTTCAAGGCCGGCTGGACAATGTGGTGGGACTCATGAAAATGGACTGGCCTCTATTCCAAGAGCACCTGGTGCACCATGTGGAGGCCCTGCGGAAAGAAAAACAAAAGGAAGAAGAGGCACATCGTCAGATGAACGCCAAGCTCACCTACTTGCAGCTGACTGAGCTGAGACAAAAGAAGGACAAAGTCAGGACTCAAGCTCCTCTAGTAACGGTGAGAGGTCCCCCGACCCCTGAGCCTCCGGCTCCAACTGTGGCCCAAAATGTGGCCTCCTGCCCCCAGGTGCCCCAAGTAACGGCCTCCATGCCCCAGACGACTGCCTTCACAACACAAGCGCCTGCACCTGTGCCAGCTGCTGTCCTGCCAATCCTCCCACTGGGAGGACCCCTGCTGACTCAGCCTAATGTGCCGCAGACCCTAAACCTTCCCATGCATCCTTCAGTGCCAACTGAAATCCACGTGAACTATAATGAGTCAAGGGATGGAAGAAGCCCGCCTACAAGGGAGACTCACAACCATGGAAGCCGGCGGACACCTGGTCGTGGAAATGCGGGCCAGCAGAGTGTTCCAGCAGGTCACCACAGGGGACCACCGACCTCATTTGCTGACCCCAGGCGCAACGTGGCTCATCGAGGACCAGCACCCCGGGGCACTTCATCCCAGAACCGCTCCCAGGGAAACGAATGCTGGGGCTGCGGCGAGCCAGGCCACCTCAGACGCGACTGTCCCACCAACCCCTGGACGGATCTCAGGGATCCACAATAGGGGGGCCCGGAGAAGCCTGGGGGAGAAATCATCATGGCGCCAGCAGTGACAACGCAACCACAAGATGAGCCCACTGTCCCTGTTGTCATTGAAGGATCAGAGCATGACTTCATGGTGGATACAGGGGCTACCTATTCCTGCGTGGGCTCTGGATTAAAACTCCCCCTATCTGGCTCATCGATTAAGACAATAGGTTTCTCTGGGAAAACACAGCTCATGCCCCTCACTCAACCAATTCCAATGTTGATATCAGGAAGAAAGGTAGTGGCGCTGCTCCTCATCTCTGACCAAACGCCTATCAACCTACTTGGACGAGACATTCTCTGTGCACTAAATTCCAACATCATGTGCACACCAGATGGCATCTGGGTCGAGCTGCCACCAAAAGACTCGCTACCAGCCACCACCCTGATGCCACTCCAGACCCCACGAGAAAAACAGCATTATGCCACTGTATACTCTCTGTTGCTCGTGAAGACTGCACCACTCCTGTCGGACTGGAAATCATGGACTGAATGGATACAAAAAATACTGCCCCATGCAAGGAAGCCATCAATGCCTGAACACTGTACACTCTTCTTTGACGAATTGCAAAACCACAAAGACTATGAGATTTGCTGGAAGGAAATTATGGACAATAATTGCTTCTATGTGCACATAGTCAACATTTATGTAGGACCCCAAGGGGCAGCCGCAGCAATTACACTTCCATTAAGAGCAGCCATATGGTTTCAAGTGCCAAATTCAACACCACACATGACACTTTGTCGAAAAGGGACACAAATCATGGGAGCTTGGCCCCATGGTGAAAGCAGCATTACAAGTTTTTGCATGGCAACATACTGACAATTCGCGCGTCCATATTTCACCCGATAGACAATTTATCAAAATTTCATTTTTTGCTGTCAGTGAAGGCCGCGCTGTGACCACATTGGTACACAGGCCAGCCTTTGTGCAAGCCTCACTGTCAGCAGAACATGAAAGCCTGCTTGGCCAGATACCCTCGCGATTGTGGTCACAACATAAGACAGATATAGGCTTTGTTAAGTCAGCACAGCCAGTTGTTATCAAATTAAAACCAAACGTGACACTGCCCAATAAAAGCCAGTATCCCCTGAAGCCACAAGCAGCCATAGGGATCAAGCCCACTATTGAAGGATTGATAGCAGCAGGGGTCCTGGTCAAAACACAGAGCCCATGTAACACCCCAATTTACCCGGTTCCTAAGCCACGCTCACCTGATTACAGACTCGTGCATGATTTACGACCCATTAATGCCATAGTGGATGCTGAGACTCCCGTGGTGCCGGACCCCCACACCTTGCTTTCTAACATCCCACCTGAATCACTCTGGTATACAGTGATTGATTTGTGTTCAGCATTTTTCAGCGTTCCAGTACACCCAACATCACAATACTTGTTTGCATTCACTTATGAAGGGCAGCAATACACCTACACACGCCTACCACAGGGCTATATTGACAGCCCCACAATCTTCAACAGGGTCCTGTCAGAGGATTTAGGTCACCTGGATGTGAGCAGCACTGTCATCCAGTATATGGATGACATTTTGGTTGCCAGTCCGACAAAAGAATATTGCGAGCGTGATTCATTTACTGTCCTCTTAGCACTTGAAAAGGGAGGGCACAAAGTTAGCAGAGACAAGTTGCAGTTCTGTCAAAAGGAGGTAGACTACTTGGGGAGGAGGCTATGTGGTAACTTGCGAAAAATATCTGCTACTCACCTAGAGGCAATTGCTAAAGCCCCACAGCCAAAGACAGTGAGTCAAATGCTAACTTTTTTGGGAATGACAGGATATAGCAGAGCCTGGATCTGTGACTATGCCATAAAAGCGGCCCCTCTGCGTGAAATGATCCGCGCGGCCGGACAAAACAATGGCTCAGCTAACTTGGAGTGGAATGAAAAAGCCCTTCAAGGATTCTCAATGCTAAAACGTGACCTCCAAGAAGCACCTGCTTTGGGTAACCCTGATTACTCAAAGCCATTCCTCTTGTATGTTGCAGAAAAATCTGGGCATGCATGTGCTGTCTTGATGCAGAATACTCCAACTGGGAAGCAGCCGATTGCTTACTATAGTTCTAAATTAGATAATGTTGAGTTAGGGTTGCCTCCATGCTACCAGGGTTTAGCAGCGGCAGTCTTTGCGTTTCAAAAAGCGGCAGCAATAACTATGGGCCACCCTGTGTCCCTTTTCACCTCACATCAATTGCATGCTTTGCTTACAAGTCCACGTTTTGTGCTGACTCAAGCCCGGCGTACCGGATACGAAGTAATTTTGTCAGCACCTGAGTTAACGATACAACGATGTAATATAGTTAATCCTGCCACTCGCATGATGGTCCCGGAATCAGATGTAACGCATGAGTGTGTCCAATCAACAGAGGAATTTTTTAAACCACGTGATGACCTTCATAATCAACCTATCGAGGCGGATCTCACATACTTTGTTGATGGGTCATGTTTTAAGGATGTAACAGGCAACCATGCGGGTTATGCAGTTGTCCAATTGCACTTGGATGGTTCATTATCCAAAGTGCAGGCGAAAAAGGTTCCGCAACCTTGTTCAGCCCAGCTTGCTGAGCTGATGGTATTGACAGCTGCATGTCAATTGGCACGAGACAAGCGCCTTAATGCATACACAGATTCTGCATATGCTTATGGTGTGTGTCATATTCATGGAAAAATTTGGCAGCAACGAGGCTTTAAGCGAGCTGATGGTACTCCAGTTGTTCATGCAGAAGCGCTTGCCTCCCTTTTGGAAGCCATGATGCTGCCATCAGCTTTGGCTATCATCAAATGTGCTAGCCACCAAAAGAATGACTCTTTGGTTGCCAAGGGGAATAACTATGCAGATGAGGTGGCCAAGGGGGTTGCATCAGTGGGGGCTATGGCCCCCCTGCTGGTTGCGGGTGACTGTGAGCCTTTGACTACATTAGTCTCCCTAATTGAGACCCAGGATGCGGCATCGGTGTATGAAAAGAGTGTTTGGAAGAAGAGGGGCGCTTCCAAATGTTTGACTGATGGCCATCAGAAAGACCTGTGGCGCAGCCCGGAGGGACATTTTGTGTTGCCCCTGTCATTGGTGAAAACAGCAATTTTGGCTGCCCATGGCCAAGATCATTGTCATCGGGGTGAAGTGTTACGCAAGCTAAAAGCGGTTTGGTGGGACCCCTTTCCTGGCAGCCATGGTGGATCGGACTTTACAATCGGCATTGTGTGTGCACAGCACAATGTGAGGAAATCCTTTTCAGCACCACTGGGCCACAGACCTATACCAGAAGGACCGTTTCGGCATCTCATGATGGACCACATCGACATGATTAAACGGGTGAGGGGCTACAGATATGTTCTAGTGGTGATTGACAGGTTTAGTAGGTGGATTGAGGCTGTCCCCACAAAGGGTCCTGATGCCAGTTCTGCTGCTAAATTCTTGTGCAGGGAGGTGTTCCCCAGATTTGGCATCCCTGACCTGATCAGCTCGGATAATGGCCCAGCATTTGTTGCCAACATTGTGAAAATTAACATGAAAATGCTTGGTATAAAACAAAAATTTGGATGTGTCTACCACCCCCAGTCTCAAGGTGTGGTCGAACGTGCTAATGGTACCTTGAAAGCCAAATTAGCCAAAATTAGAGCAAGCAGTAATGGTAAGTTGAATTGGATGGATGCCTTACCGCTAGCTCTCATGTCAATGAGATCACAGTCTAACCACACGACCCATTTAACCCCGCATGAAATGCTAACTGGCCGTCACATGCCTGTGCCCTTTTTGAGGGGCCCGTATGAAGGGCCCCCATTAGAACAGTGTGAAATGGAATTGACCTCCTACCTGCACCACTTAACCCAAATACACAAGGCTATCTCTCGACAGGTAATCGAGACCGCAGAGGACCGACAGGCTGAACTCCAGCCTGACCTACAGCGAGTGGTGCCCGGTGATTGGGTGTACGTGAAGACGTTCAAGCGCAGGTGGAACGAGGCTCGACGTGAAGGTCCTTTCAAGGTCATCTTGTCAACTCCGACTTCTGTCAAAGTCCAAGGTAAATCAGTCTGGTTCCACCTCAACCACTGCTGTCCTGCACCGCGGCCTGAAGGGCCTGCTGAAACGCAACCAGGCCTGGCCAGGGGTGACCACGCCACCCCGCAGGGAGAAGCCAGGTCTCGGACGCCCGTGGCAGCTAGAGAACCCTCTGTGCAGCACGCCCCTAGACGGTCCAGAAGGCTAGCACGGGGGGGCGACTCGTCATCACCTAGTAGTGGCTCGCTACCTCCGCCTCTGAGCCCTAGCTGCGCAAGCGAGTTGGCATCATCTGACAATGAGCAGCCTAGTCCGGGTGCTGCCGCAGGTGATGTTTCCCCCGAGGGGGGAGGAAGTGCAGCTCTCCCACCCCCCACCACAGGAATGGGTGGAGATGCATCAGTTGGAGGAGACATTGGGGCCGGATCAGTTGACGATGGAGGAGCCGGCCCATCCTCCACCCAGACCGGTCAGGCGGATCCAGACCAGGCTGAGCCGAGTCGGGGGTGACTTTGTCCCTTTCTCGACCATTGACCTTGACCCCCTCCGTGAACTGCAGGAATATCAGCCTGACCTTGCTGATCTGGCTGCTAGCCCTGCCGCCCCTGACGTATTTCACCTTTAGCTTAGTGCAGAGTATTAAGGATAGGGAAGTGCGACTTCACCAATGTGCCTTGGCTGCAGGACTTGTAGTTGCAGCACAGGGGGCCTGGGACAATGACTCTGACATAGACCTGACATATGTGAATACTCCCTCTAGCCGCTATACTCTGACTGTAGGACCGACTCATGACAAATTTGCGATGGAGGTGCCGACTAGACAATGTTACGTTTATGGTTCAGTCACACTCATGTGCAATGTCACGCACTGTCTCCCGACTACTGGTTATACAGGCGTTACTATGACTGTAGATGAAGCTTTTACACTGATGCGCGTGGCACACACTCGCTCCCGGCGTGCTGTTAACCTGCCTAATGATGATCATTCTGTTAAAATCTTGGGGCAGGATAGTAGTCTGTTTTATCAATGGATGGTCTATTCAGCCCGACAAATAAGTAAACGCCCCTGTATAACATGTTATAATCGCAAGCGCTTGCCCACTGTGCGGCCGCTGCCGGAATTTAGGGAAAATGATTGTGGTGCTGGATTATGTTTTACGACTTGTGCGCTGTGGTTAGCATCAGGTATTTACCCTGGATGGGTCACAGATAAGTTCCATTGCCCGCGGGTTTTGTCTAAAAATATGTCTTTAGCTGTCCCACCTATGTCGCGTATTGACCGAAATATTGTGCACCCGGTCTGTGTTGCTTTTGGGCTTAAGTATAAAAAAATGTGGATAAAGGCAGCTAACCGTTCAATGGATGGACATCTACAAAGAACCCACACCCTGACTAGTGTCATACCGGGTGGTCGCAGGCTTTGGTCAGTCATAAATTTAGTTAACACAACTGCCCTGTCCCCACTGCAATGTGCGCAGGTCCATGCTGTTAATGGCACTTCTGGAACCCACAGAGTCATCCCTGTTATTGCAGGTGATGCTCCCAGTACCCCACTTGCTGACGTCTTTTGGCTGTGCGATAATGATGATCAAGTTAGGGCTGTAATTCCTGCCCGCTGGCGAGGGTTGTGTGCACCTGTTATGGTGACTGGGCAGTTGACAGTGTTGGCTATTACTAAAAAGGCTGGGAAGAGGTCTGTTTTGCGGCCAACCGCACTCACGGAGCCCGATTCTGTCTATATTTCGTGGGACCAACAGCCAATAGGGGTCCCGGCTTAGCATTCTGCTATTTCTGAATATTGGATTCAGTCCGGCCAAGGCACTGGCTGGATTCCGCACATTGGTCCAATTATTAATTCACAATATATTGCTCGTAATAGTAGATGGGTTAATTACTTGTGGTATAATCAACAACGTTTTATTAACTGGACAGTAATGGCTCTAGAGAATATTCATGAGCAGCTCCATGCTACCACTCTAATGACCTTGCAAAATAGACTCGTGTTGGACACTATGTTAGCCGCAGATAATGGCATTTGTTCTATGATTGGTAATGAAGAATGTTGTGTAGCAATTCCTATGCACACAGGTGAAAAAGGAAACCTCACATTTGTCTTACAACAATTGGTTACGCTGAAAAATGAGCATGTCCATAGTTCAAATTGGAACACTAAAACTGTGTGGCTGGACACACTCGCCAAATGGTTTGGGAGTATGTCTTTCAAGAAGGTTTTGTCCGTCATTGCCTCTGTGCTGGGCCTGCTCCTCTTGCTAGTGTTAATTACCGCCTGTTGTATATTGCCCCTGATCAAAGTGCTAGTTAGGAGATCTATTGATGCCGTAACTCACTTTCCAGTAGTGGTTGATTCTCACGATGCCGACATGCACTTGCCTACTGCCACTTCCTCTTTCCCTTGCGACTCTGTCTATGAAGTTATGACAGATAAATATCTTAACTGATGACTCATAAAATAAATAAAAAACTTAAATTTGGTTTACAGGACATATTGAATGATTTACCCCTCAGCCCCATCCCTTTTTGTCGCTCTACTACCCGATGTGCCCAAAGTAATAAAGTAGTATTTACCCCCTATCACTATATAGGCTCATTCCCCCTTCATGTTGAGGTTAGAGAGGTTGTTATTTATCCCTGGAAATGGTTAAAACATGTTTATGTTTTAAAGGGGGGAATGGCAATTTACACTGACTTATTCCCTGTTCACTACGTGTATGACGTTTTCAGCCAGGACCAATATAAGACTTTGAATACTAGGGCCCTGATAGAGGTGATAACAATAAAGCTAAATGGATATACTATGTTTTCTACACGGAGAAAACTAGTTGCGGACACTATGAGTGATAGACGTCTTCTTATGACTAGATATCTCCAAAAAATTGACCAATATTGCGTGGCGCAGCAGGAAAAAGGGAAGTGGCGGTGGCAGATGCGTTTCTCCTTTATATCCCCCTCACCTAAGCAGGAAGAAGGAGATGGGGGAGACTCCCGGGAACTGGTGGCCGCGCCTGAGTGATGAACTGGCTGGAAGGGGGAGTTACAACATACTCCAACTGGCGGGTCCCCCGATGCCGCTGGGGGAGCCACCATTGAACCCATCCAGGCCTTCCCCGGTACTGCAACCAATCCGTCTGCGGCTGCGGACGCCTTCGGACCCATCGTCCCCTGACTCACCAGTCAATCCACAAAGGCGACCAACTCCACGGCCAGGGTCACAGCCTTGGGGCCCTCCGCCTGGAAGGCAATCACCTGCGCCAAGGCCACAGCCGTCAGGCCTGCCAGCTGATGTTGCTAGGCCCAGCATGTGGTCTCCCCAGGCTCCCACCAGACTCATCCACCTGTTGACTTCTCCCAGTGGATCCTCATCTTATGTGGCCCCCAACCCTCCCCCGCAACCGGGATCAGTAGGGGTGCGAGGAGGTGCTCATCCTGCGTCAGCCTCACACCCGAGGCCAGATGAGGATTTGGCTCCTTGCCGCCATTCTTGGAAGCGGCATAGATTAAGGATGCCCCATGGCTTGTGCTTCCCAAGCTTGGGGCAACAAGGCTACAACTGCGCGACCCTGGCAGTGGAACAGCTGGCTGACATCTCCCGCCTCGAGTTCAGGATCCTGTGCAGCCGGATCCCAGATGACACCAAGGAGCTATACCAAGTGTGGCGCGCTGGCATCATGAAAGCCCGTGCCAGACAGAGAGCTGCCTTTCAGCGTAATCTAGCCAGGCAGCGTGGCCTAGCTGCACAGCCGAATCCTTAGCCTGAAGAGGCCTCACTTCTGACCACCTGTCCTGTCAACCAAGAAAGGATCTGGGTTGACATTTTCAGTTCCCTGCCGACGCCTGCACCGCCCCTGCGACTCTGGTTCACCTCTTCAGTACAGAGGACAACTGGACATCACGACCACACCTTTGCAGTCACTGTTCTAACTGGGGCATAATAATCCCCAGGGCAGTGGGAAATCCTTCCATCACATCTTGCATTATCACTGTTTTGTTGGGGCATAATAATCCCCACGCAGTGTGAAAATCATGATCGGATGGGCGTTGCTGATCCACACACTATCCATCTGGCTCACTCATGAAGGGCACAGAGCCCTTGTTCGCTTACGGACACTTGTCGTCCCACACATGGACATTCGCATTCACACGCACACACGGACTCTCGTCACCTCTGACCCTCTCTATTTCTCTTTTGCATTTACACCCCTCCTTCCACTCATGTCGTCCCCCGGATCATTGCAAACATTTTCACCCCCACCCATTATTAGCCCCACTCTCTCAGCCTATGCACTCCCTGAATCCATACATACACCGCTCATATTTTCTCCTGAACTGTCAACCTTCTGAAAGCCTCCCTCTCCCCTCCTCTTCTTGGACGTTATATTGCATAGCAAATTTTGAGCACTGTTAGCATGTTGCGTGCTCAGCATTTACCTTAGCATGTTAGACATATAACCTTTGTTCTTGTCTTTGATGTGGTTTTACATTGTGCCATTTTATTGTTTTTGTGCTTTGAGATTTCAGTTTGTTCAAAAAAAATAATATATATATATATTCCACACTATGTTAAGTTAGCCCTTTAGATCCACACGATTTTTTATTTTTTATTATTTAGCCCTTTAAAGCTACACTATTTTAATTTTTTTTATGACTTTATGCAATTCTTTATATCTATGCTATTTTCAATTTACCTTTCAAACCTACACTATGTTAATCTGTCCCTTTGGCCGCCAGTCGGCGGATACAACTAATGGCATACAATAATTTCCCCTAGTCTTACTTTTGGTATTGATGTGCTAAACTCTGTTACTTGTAATGAAAATAGCGAGTGTTAACTTGCCTTTTTGCTTGGTTATTGACTACATGACACGGGGCTGTAGGTGTCTAGTAGATCTTTCATTAGTTTAAGGCCCCATGCTCTTACGCAGGTTGACATGTGGCCAGTCCCACGGGTGTTAAGGCTCTAGCCGAGCCGCTTCCAAGTTCCCCCGCACTCTAGGAGGTGCCTGCCCCCTCCGAAGAGTGCACACTCGATCTGTTCGGGTTCAATATTGGTCACTTGCAGAGTTTTACTCATAACACTAGTGTTAATGTGGAGGATTGCAAGTGTCGCTGTATGTAGTTATTTACGCTGTATGATTGGTGTTAGCGGTGCCAATAACTCAGAATTTGTATGCTGGTGTCTGTGTTGTGATTTCATGAACAACTAAGTTGTGCTCCTTGTCATCTTTGTTCATGATGTATTCACATCATGAAAGGGGGAATGTGGGATCTGACTTTTGGTGCTGTCTCTTGAACTATTGACCTATTCTAGGCCAAATGTTCAAGTGAAACCCTTTTTATGCTAAACAACTTTATGATTGCTACTTGTGTTTAAATAGCTTAAGGAAATTAAATGCCAGTGTGTATCTTGACTTGTCACAAAGGGAATCATGTATTTGTTACCCTATAATCATTTATTTTACTTAATTTTGTAACTCTAAGGTGCCAGCTGAAAATACAAGAGATCACATATGCTCAATCATTTAGAACCAGTGTGAAGCGATCCACAGCTGCCAGGCGTCTCTATGTTTGTAAAAGAACGGTAAAGGTGTCAAAAACTTGCAAGTTTACTGCTATCAACTGTTAGGAAAAACTGCTCCTTCACGCTTGAGGGCTAATAAACGAAATGATATCCTGAAAATTTACAACTGTCAGCTGACGGGAAGATGCTCAGAACAAGGATCTCATTACTTTACAACTGTCAGCTGACGGGAAGATGCTCAGAGCAAGGACCTTATTATTTTACAACTGTCAGCTGACGGGAAGATGCTCAGAGCAAGGATCTCATTACTTTGATGTCTGCAAAAGGTTAGTTTTAGCAAATGTATTAGATCATACAATGTAAATGATAGGTCGCCTTATTTTTTATGTATGAATAAGTCCTTTTGATACCAGTAAAAACCTGTTACTACTTCTGGTCTCAAGAATGGGGGGGAGACGTATAATCTGCTGACCACTTTATAACAATTGGATACCAGTAGAAGTCACAAAACTAAGCTCGCACTACCCCCTAGTGGTCGTAAGCAGATACTATTAGCATTCAGTAAACTGCATCTCATAATAAGTGGGTTTGGCCGAGGCTTTACCTTACCAATAAGATCTAAGCGTGAAGTGGGCAGGCAGGTTTGATAGCCAATCAGGAAAAGAGGTTGTACCATGGATGATGCTTTATAAACTGTTGCATTTCCTGAGATTGTCAGATTTTTTCCATTTGCGCAAATTGAATGGTCTCAGTGTGCTTTTGCCAATAAAGCCGCTTTTTGTTCAGCTTGACTTTGGACTCCTGCCTGTTTTTGTTCTGACTTGCTTTTACTTCCAACTCACAACGCCAAAGGTGGACCTGGTGCATCAGCCTGCCAACAGGTGTTGGAACAGGTGACGCTGCGGCCAGCCTTTCCGGCTCCGGCCTGGCCCGAGAGCCGACACTACAACCAAACAGCTCGAAGGCACCATCCCATTGGTTGAACCATTGGTTCAACATCACCTAAGCTTTCTTAGACAGAGGAATCCATTTCCCCTTTTTCTTTTCGTGTTCTACATCCCTCAACAGGTTTGGGCCACCATTCAACACTTTCAGACATTTTTTGCAAAATCCTGTAGTCGTTGCTGTGGTGTATGAGCAATCAGCAACTCTTCGTATTTCTTCCGGGCCACAATAGCCAGCTCACGGATGGGTGCATTGGCGATGATTGTGTTTCGGTCAACACCGACCTTTCGATATGCCACACTCAGCTTTCTATCTTTCTTGTACACCTTAAGGACTTTCTTGTATCTCCTGATGACCTCCTCAAGATGACGTACTGAAAGTAACAGAAATTTCTTTAAGTATTAAAAAAAAACAAAAAACAAAAAAACATACAAGTCGTGAATAAACACAGGGAATTAAATACAGAACCAAAGTGGTTGAAAAAGTAATGAAGATTACATGCAGCAATTGCAGAGTCCAGGAGAGTAAACCCACCAGAGATATTGAGAGATATTGTGATATTATTTTTTTGTTTGTTTTTATCTGTGTTTATCTGTGTTTATCTGTATTGCTTTTATTTTTGTCTACACTGTATTTTAACGCTTACGCCAACAAAGCACTTTGAAGGCAGCCAGACGATGTGATGTCTACATGCCTGATACAATTCAGTTACATTCAATAGATGAATTATAATTTGAATTGAATCCACCCCACAGGATGTTCGACTGAATTTGAATTATAGGAAGTGTAACTTAATTTAATGCAATTCAGAGAAACCAATACTCATCACATATATCAGTGATGAATGAGACAGTGTATTCCAATAGTGTGTTCCATACAAAATGTCCAAAATGTTTGAGCTGTCATTTAAAGGCTTAGATAAAGTAAGGTATTTTGGGAAATGAAGTGCTGTCCTACCATCACAAACTATTTCAAGGTTTTTACAATTTTGATGATCCGTTTTATCTGAGTCCACATTTAATGTCAATGAAAACGATTACTACACTTTACGATTCATTTTAAATTCAAGGACTGAATTGAAAAGTAGGCGTCATTCTCAATTCAATTTTGACTTTTGTACAGCCCTGCCTGACACACATGAGGGTAGCAGGCTTTTTGCTTTCCTCTCTTTACATTTAGGCCTACCTCTCTGCTTGCCATGTCTTTTTTTCTTCTTTTTTTTCTTCCGCTTGTCCTTTTTCTTATGTCTCTGGTGGTGTTTCTTCTTTTTCTTCTTTCGTCTTTTCTTCAATTTCTTGTCTTAAGCTGAAGAATCAGATGATGAAGATGAGGAACTGGATAAAGAGGAGTTGGATGGAGTGGAGGATGCAAAGAACCAAGAGATGAGCTGGCTGAGGGAGATATGTCAGTTGTCCCACTGTCATCTGCATCTACATCATAGAAAATACAATATGAAATGCACTACTATATGATACAACTCAACCTTCATACTGTGTACATTCTTATCAACACTATTTATTACATTTTCAGTTTCCAAGTATCTTTATCAGATGAGCAAACATGTTTTCCCAACAAACTGTTAGGACTACTTACTTTGACCAGAGTTTTGGCGGAGGGAGTCTTCACTGAATTTTTTCTGTGACTGTGTGCTGATTCTTGGCCTCAAAGAGCTTAAGCTGGTTCTCCTTAACTAAAAATAATGTTGGAGCCATTGCCTCAGAATCTGGAATGATAGAATATTAAATTAAAACATCTCTAATCATAAAAGCCATGTGAAGGTAAAAGACATGAGTATCTGGCAATAGATATCTGCACTAGATCTTTGAATAAGTGAACATCATAATCACCAATACATGAATCGACATGTATGTACAGTCTATTTTTATATACTATTATTATTATTATTATTATTATTATTACTATATACTATTATTATTATTATTATTATTATTATTATTATTATTATTATTATTATCCCCTCCGTGAGCCGGCACCTTAACGTGGTGGAGGGGTTTGCATGTCCCAATGATCCTCGGAGCTATGTTGTCTGGGGCTTTATGCCCCTGGCAAGGTCACCCATGGCAAACAGGTCCTAGGTGAGGGGCCAGACTAAGCACGGCTCAGAAGACCCCTTATGAGGAATAATATTAATGGAGGCACGTTTCCCTTGCCCGGACGCGGGTCACCGGGGCCCCCCTCTGGAGCCAGGCCTGGAGGCGGGGCTCGCTGGCGAGCGCTTGGTGGCCGGGCCTGCACCCATGGGGCCCGGCCGGGCACAGCCCGAAGAGGAAACGTGGGTCCCCCCCTCCCACGGGCTCACCACCGGTGACCCAAAGGGGTCGGGTGCAGAGCAGGCTGGGTGGCAGCCAAAGGCGGAGACCTTGGCGGACCTTGGACCTACAGAAACTGGCTCTTGGGACATGGAATGTCACCTCTCTGGCAGAAGCTGGTGTGTGAGGCCGAGAAGTTCCGACTAGACATAGTCGGACTCGCCTCCACACACAGCTTGGCCTCTGGTACCAGTCCTCTTGAGAGGGGTTGGACTCTCTTCCACTCTGGAGTTGCCCACGGTGTGAGGCGCAGAGCAGGTGTGGGCATACTTATTGCCCCCCGGCTCGGCGCCTGTAAGTTGGGGTTTACCCTGGTGGACGAGAGGGTAGCCTCCCTCCGCCTTCGGGTGGGGGGACGGGTCCTGACTGTTGTTTGTGCATATGCACCAAACAGCAGTTCAGAGTACCCACCCTTTTTGGAGTCCTTGGAGGGTGTGCTGGAGAGCGCTCCCTCTGGGGACTCCCTCGTCCTGTTGGGGGACTTCAACGCTCACGTGGGGAATGACAGTGAGACCTGGAGGGGCGTGATTGGGAGGAACGGCCCCCCCGCGGTTGACGGCTTCTTTCTTTGGTGGTGGTCCTTATGCATGCCAGATCCATCGCGCCAGCATCTACTGAAACTCAAACAGAAGTTGCCTCTCCCTCCCACAGCCCCTTGAATCGGTGGGTGCTGGTGTCTGTGGATCTCACTTTGCTTTATCTATCCTTCCCTCCTTCCTCTCTTTAGTTTTTCCTCTGGTCACTTGAGATCTCAGTTTATTGGAAGTTTGAGGTTTCTGGGGTTGGCATAAGACTCTGGTTTTGTAACCACGCAGGAGGGGTTTGGTTGGTGCTGGATTTCACTTTGATGGATTGGATGTACTGGCTTCTATGGATCTCACTCTACCTCATCGATCCTTCCCTCCTTCCTCTCTTTAGTTTTTCCTCTGGTCTCTTGAGATCTCGCTAATTTGCTGGAATTTAGAGGCTTCCGGGGTTGGCGTAAGACTTTGATTTTGTAACCATGGGGAAGGCAGGAAGTGTTTGGTCGGTGCTTGATTTCACTTTGATTTATCTTTCTTTTCTCTTTATTTTTTCTGACCTTTTCTCTGGTTTCCTGACCATTTGAACCTCACGACTCTGGCAAGATTCTGAAGTACCTGGTTAAGGCGAAGGGTAATGGGATATTTATAAGGTTTTAGGTGAATTAATGAGTATAAATTTATACGTATTTGCACGCACACGCACGCGTACGCACGCACGCAAACGCACACACGCAAACGCACGCACACATGCACACACACAAAAAAAAAGAAGAGCATAAGACGTTGAATCGGTAAGACTACCGAATGAACAATTCTGAGCTCTTAAAAAAAAAAAAAAAAAAAAAAAAAGGGAGGAACGGCCCCCCTAATCGGAACCCGAGCGGTGTTCTGTTATTGGACTTCTGTGCTCGTCACGGTTTGTCCATAACGAACACCATGTTCAAGCATAAGGGCGTCCATATGTGCACTTGGCACCAGGACACCCTAGGCCGCAGTTTCGATGATCGAGTTTGTAGTCATGTCATCGGATTTGCGGCCGCATGTTTTGGACACTCGGGTGAAGAGAGGGGCGGAGCTGTCAACTGATCACCACCTGGTGGTGTGTTGGCTCCGATGGTGGGGGAAGATGCCGGTCCGACCTGGCAGACCCAAACGTATATTGTGAGGGTTTGCTGGGACCGTCTGGCGGAATCCCCTGTCAGAAAGAGTTTCAATACCCACCTCCGGCAGAGCTTCTCCCTTGTCTCGGGGGAGGTGGGGGACATTGAGTCCGAATGGGCCATGTTCCGCGCCGCCATTGTTGAGGCGGCCGATCGGAGCTGTGGCCGTAAGGTGGTCGGTGCCTGTCGCGGCGGCAATCCTCGAACCTGCTGGTGGATACCAGCGGCAAGGGATGCCGTCAAGCTGAAGAAGGAGTCCTATCGGGCCTTTTTGGCCTGTCGGAATCCGGAGGCAGTTGACAGGTACCGGATGGCCAAGCGGAACGCGGCTTCGGCGGTTGCTGAGGCAAAAACTCGGACATGGAAAACGACTTCTGGACGGCTTCGAAGAAATTCTGGTCCACCATCCGGCGTCTCAGGAGAGGAAAGCAGTGCACCATTAACACTGTGTATAGTGGCGATGGGGTGCTGCTGACCTCGACTCGGGACGTCGTGAAGCGGTGGGGGGAATACTTCGAAGACCTCCTCAATTCCACCAACACGTCTTCCTTTGAGAAAGCAGAGTCTGGGGACTCTGGGGTGGGCTCTCCTATCTCTGGGGTCGAAGTCACTGAGGTGGTTGGAAAGCTCCTCGGTGGCAGGGCCCCGGGGGTGTATGAGATCCGCCCGGAGTTTCTAAAGACTCTGAATGTTGTGGGGCTGTTGTGGTTGACACGCCTCTACAACATCGCGTGGACATCGGGGACAGTGCCTCTGGATTGGCAGACCGGGGTGGTGGTCCCCCTTTTTAAGAAGGGGGACCGGAGGGTGTGTTCCAACTACAGAGGGATCACACTCCTCAGCCTCCCTGGTAAGGTCTATTCAGGGGTGCTGGAGAGGAGGGTCCGTCGGGAGGTCGAATCTCGGATTCAGGAGGAGCAGTGTGGTTTTCGTCCTGGCCGTGGAACAGTGGACCAGCTCTACACCCTCAGCAGGATCCTCGAGGGTGCGTGGGAGTTCGCTCAACCAGTCCACATGTGTTTTGTGGATTTGGAGAAGGCGTTCGACCGTGTCCCTCTGGGAGTTCTGTGGGGGGTGCTTCGGGAGTATGGGGTGCCGGGCCCCTTGATACGGGCTGTTCGGTCCCTGTACGACCGTTGCCAGAGTTTGGTCCGCATCCGGCAGTAAGTCGGATTCGTTTCCGGTGAGGGTTGGACTCCGCCAAGGTAGCCCTTTGTCATCGATTCTGTTCATAACTTTTATGGACAGGATTTCTAGGCACAGCCGAGGCGTTGAGGGCGTCCGGTTTGGTGGCCTCAGCATTGCATCTCTGCTCTTTGCAGATGATGTGGTGCTGTTGGCTTCATCAAGCCGGGATCTCCAACTCTCACTTGAGCGGTTTTCAGCCGAGTGTGAAGCGGTTGGGATGAAGATCAGCACCTCCAAATCCGAGACCATGGTCCTCAGTCGGAAAAGGGTGGAGTGTCGTCTTCAGGTTGGGGATGAGATCCTGCCCCAAGTAGAGGAGTATCTTGGGGTCTTGTTCACGAGTGAGGGTAGGATTGAGCGGGAGATCGACAGGCGGTTCGGAGTAGCGTCTGCAGTGATGCGGACTCTGTATCGGTCCATCGTGGTAAAGAAAGAGCTGAGCCAAAAGGCAAAGCTATCAATTTACCGGTCGATCTACGTTCCGACCCTCACCTCTGGTCACGAGCTGTGGGTCGTGACCGAAAGAACAAGATCCCGGATGCAAGCGGCCGAAATGAGTTTCCTCCGCGGGGTGTCCGGGCTCTCCCTTACAGATAGGGTGAGAAACTCGACCATCCGGGAGGGACTCAAGAGTCAAGCCGCTGCTCCTCCGCGTTGAGAGGAGCCAGCTGAGGTGGCTCGGGCGTCTGGTTCGGATGCCTCCTGGACGCCTCCCTGGGGAAGGGCATGTCCCACCGGCGGGAGGCCCCGGGGACAACCCAGGACACGCTGGAGAGACTATGTCTCTCGGCTGGCCTGGGAACACCTTGGGATCCCGCTGGAGGAGCTGGTTGAAGTGGCTGGGGAGAGGGAAGTCTGGGTTTCCCTCCTGAAGCTGCTGCCCCCGCGACCCGACCCCGGAAGAAGCGGAAGAAGATGGATGGATGGATTATTATTATTATTATTATTATAGACTTATTATATATACATGCTGTGTATATACATAGAGCTTGACATTATGGCCTTTTGGAATATCTTGATATTGTTACATTAAGTCATGGTATCTTGATAATTTGCCTAACACTTGAATCAAACTTTAGATGCATACAATCACACCAGTATGATGATTCTTGTTTGACTATTTTACAGCCAATTCAGTTATTCTAGGCATTTTTTTTTCCAGCTAGACCAGTCTAGTAAATAACTATAATAAAGAGAGAGAGAGAGAGAGAGAGAGAGAGAGAGAGAGAGAGAGAGAGCTGTAACATTCAACCAACATTGATTAATACATCTAAATACATGATAATATGCAGCCTGTGTTGCTTTTCAAAAGTAACCATTTGAGAAACGACTCATAGCGAGACTAATTGAACTTAAGCACACACATTCGTTTGTGCGCACGCAAACATACACACCAAATTAAACATTGGACAATTCACTAATCTGGTTGTATTATATAGCACAAATCTATCAGTCCATGCTATTCTGATCAAACATCTGTAACGAAACGATAACACGCAGATAGTATGCTTACCGTCACCGCTGTTGTCCATGTGCACGTATTCCACAGGTGAAGTTTTCTTTTTACTGGAAGTACCAGCTGTTGACTTCTTTCTCTTTCTTACGACAATACCTGGATGTATCTCAGTATTTTGCACATTGTTGATGGGAACACAGCTATCAAACATTTTACCGGACCGTGTATTCATTGTTGGAAATCGATGCTAATACTAGCTGCAGCCGCCAAAATGAACTTGCTGTGTGAGTGAAGCCACGAAGGATGGGCGTGTCTATCTTGACTGTCACTCACCAGTGGTGCGAGGTGATTGACAATCAACCAATATGAAGTAGGAGCATGTTAATACAATGTAAGGGAAATCGGTCCAATTAATTATTAAATCAATAATTGTTAATTATTAAATTAATAATCAATTGGCTCATTAATTGAAGGAGACTCAAACTTAATATTCAAATTAAGTTGAGCTTGCCTGCGGAGCACCACATCTCTTTTTGATAATTTTATCAGGATAACAGATGAGAACCTCGTTGAATCAGTCATTAAAATGAAGGTTGTGCCCTTACTACAATTTTGTGAGTTCTTTGTTCAGCTTAGAGGTCACTATAAATTGTTGAAACACACACACAGTAAACCAGGGGTTGAGTTTTGTGCACGTTTATTCTCTAACCTAGGTGGGATAATCTACTTAGAATTTAAAGAAGCAAAACTAACTACTATGATAGGCAATGAAACGAGAACTAAAATAATAAAAATAATCAAAGGAGAAGAAAAGAAGAAAAAACGAAACGGTCTTAGCCAAGGTGATGGATTTCTTAAATCGAACCAACATGGGACCCACAATCAACCTAGTTTGCACCAATTTGTACTAGGGCGAAGGCCTGCAAAGTTGCACTTACAGATGGGGTTGGTCTGAGAAGCAGGACCCTGGATGGAGACTCGCCAAGCCCGTTTGAAGAAGGGATGAAGAAGGTTCAGTTCAGGAGAGGGAGAGACAGGTCGTCCGGCTGGCCAACTGAGCGTCACGGGGTCAACCTGCTGGCTGGGAGAGGCCCTTTTTGGTTTAGGCCTGGTGTGCCTCGAAAGGCACCATCCGTTTGAGCCTTGTGCAGGGACCAAAAGCAGCGTGTTTCGCTGCGCCTGTCGCAACACGCGATGGCTTCTGTGCGTTGCCGTGTGCTGGAGGTTAAGCTAGCTGGGCTAGCCCTTTGTCTGGCAGCCGCGCCGATGGAGACCAGGAAGGAGCCAAGGAGCAGCGAAGAAGCGGGAGCCAAAGAGCAGCGGAAGAGAGAGAGCAGCACGCAGGGAGCGTGCTTTTAAATTGGGAAGGCGGCGGCCTCCACACCAGGGGGGGCCGGTTGAGACCACAGTGGAAAGTTACCAGCTGGGGGAGATTTTTGGTAGACTAATCAGATTGAATCTGGATCCCATGTGTGTTAAGATTCTAAGGTCAGAATTCAACCAATGCAACACGTACAATTGAATACCTCAAATGAAATGTTACCTAGCTTACACTGTTAAAACGTGCATACACATGAAAGTTTAGTGGAGAATCTGCCACTGCAATGGAACATTTTTATGACATTTCATGGAGTCAACATTTCACAAATGGCAAACATAACATTTCATAATTCATTGTTCTGTTGCAAAATAAGAAAGTCAAGTTTCTAAGAAGGCTTTTACTGTTCTGATTTGTGTGTGTGTGCGCGTGCGCGTGTCAATCAGAGCATTTGTGGCTGTTTGTGGGGGATGTTCTTGTCCTCCCCACCCCCCACAGTGGCATGTTCAGGCCACAGGAGCTCAATTCCTTTGGAACTGAGGTTGCAAAAAGTTACAACCGGCCGATAATCGTTACAACAATTATGATTGGCTTGTTTCGACCAATAGCATGATTGAAACGTATTTCATCGGAGGGAAAAGAACAATCTGGCAGGAGCTATGGTAACGTGGATTTGGGACGCTTGTATGCGGAAAGAACACGGGATTTGAACATTCGAAGTCGCTAAAGTCATCTTGTAATTTTGTAGCCATAATGCCAGGTTTAGCCAATGAGCTAAAAGAGCTTATTGAAGTTAGAACTAAATCTAAAAGAAGACACAGACAATTAATCAAATGGATGCAGAAGAAAAGGCTTCCAAGAAGACAGATGAGATGCCAAAAATGCAAACACAAGATGAAATTTAAGGAATCGGTTTATGTGGACAACTATGCATGGTATGTACCGGTACATTTTTATTGCATGAAATGACAACAAACATGGTTATTTTGGTTCACTATTCTAATGAAAATTAATTGTGAGCTAATAAGATTCTCTCCTCGTATGTGTCATGGTTTGGGTTGGGTTTTTGTTATGGTTTCTTTGTTGATCACTTCAGTTGTTTTCCTTGTCAGTGTCTCGTTTTAGTGTGATCATGTTCACCTGTGCTTGTCATCCCACACCCCTGTGTTCAGCCAATCAGTTCCCTCACCCACGTGTGTCTTGTCCAGGTGTCACTTGTTGGGTAATTAGTTTGTGTGTATTTAGTCACCTGTTTTCAGTTGAGTTCTTGTTGGTCCATTGTCGATTCCACGTTTTGCAGTTTCTCCCGTCTTGCCTTGTTATTTGAGTTTGCGTTAATAAAGCCCCTTTTTTGTCTGTACATTGCCTCGGCCTCCTCCCTCTGCCTCCCCTCCACTTGGGTCCTCAATCCCCCACAAGCCTTGACAGAATGGACCAACCAACAATGGACCCGGAGGGTGCAACAAAGTGGTTGCGTAAGGCTGAGGAGATGCGTCTCCTCAGACTTTCAACAGAGGCTTCAGTGAACGAAGCCATGCGACGTCTGGGTTTGGCCAGAGAGGTGTGGGCTGGCGCACTGCAGCCGCCACCCGCTCCAGTTCCTGCTCCGGCGGCGCCAAGCCAGCGGCCGCCATCCGCTTCAGTTCCTGTTCCGGCGGCGTCCGGCCAGCGGCCGCCATCCGCTCCAGTTCCTGTTCCGGCGGCACCCGGCCAGCGACTGCCACCCGCTTCAGTTCCTGTTATGGCGGCGTCCGACCAGCGGCCGCCACCCGCTCCAGTTTCTGCTCCGGCGGCGCCAAGCCAGCGGCCGCCATCCGCTTCAGTTCCTGCTCCGGCGGCGTCCGGCCAGCGGCCGCCACCCGCTCCAGTTCCTGTTCCGGCGGCGTCCGGCCAGCGGCCGCCACCCGCTCCAGTTCCTGTTCCGGCGGCGTCCGGCCAGCGGCCGCCACCCGCTCCAGTTCCTGCTCCAGTGGCTCCCGGCCAGCGGCCGCCACCCGCTCCAGTTCCTGTTCCGGCGGCACCCGGCCAGCGACCGCCACCCGCTTCAGTTCCTGTTCCGGCGGCGTCCGGCCAGCGGCCGCCACCCTCTCCAGTTCCTGTTCCGGCGGCGTCCGGCCAGCGGCCGCCACCCGCTCCAGTTCCTGCTCCGGCGGCTCCCGGCCAGCGGCCGCCACCCACTCCAGTTTCTGCGCCGGCGCCGCCCGGCCAGCGGCCGCCACCCGTTCCAGTTCCTGCTCCAGCGGCGTCTGGCCAGCGGCCGCCTTCTCCAGCCCCAGTTCCGGCAGCGCCCACCCAGCAGCCGCCACCTCCTGCTCCTCACCTGGCGGGGCATGCCCTGTGGCCGCCGCCTCTGCTCCTCTTCAGGCGCCTCGGACGCCCACCTGCACGGCCCCGCCGGGCCTCTCTCGTTGGGCGTCTTGGACGCCCTCCTGCTCGGCCCCGCCGGGTCTCTCTCGTCGGGCGTCTCGGACGCCCTCCTGCTCGGCACCGCCGGGACGCTCTCGTCTGGCGTCATGGACGCCCTCCTGCTCGGCCCTGCCGGGACGTTCTCGTCTGGCGTCATGGACGCCCTCCTGCTCAGCCCCGCCGGGTCTCTCTCGTCGGGCGTCTCGGACGCCCTCCTGCACGGCCCCGCCGGGACGCTCTCGTCTGGCGTCATGGACGCCCTCCTGCTTGTCCCCGCCGGGACGCTCTCGTCTGGCGTCATGGACGCCCTCCTGCTTGGCCCCGCCGGGACGCTCTCGTCTGGCGTCATGGACGCCCTCCTGAACAGCCCTAGTCTGGGCCGGATGGGTGGGCCATGTTTCCGCCTCCATGCCCCCTTCCTCCCACCCTGTTTTTGGGCTTTTGTATTGTCCTGCTTTTGGTTTTGGGACGTCTGGGATCCGTCCTTGAGGGGGGGGTTCTGTCATGGTTTGGGTTGGGTTTTTGTTATGGTTTCTTTGTTGATCACTTCAGTTGTTTTCCTTGTCAGTGTCTCGTTTTAGTGTGATCATGTTCACCTGTGCTTGTCATCCCACACCCCTGTGTTCAGCCAATCAGTTCCCTCACCCACGTGTGTCTTGTCCAGGTGTCACTTGTTGGGTAATTAGTTTGTGTGTATTTAGTCACCTGTTTTCAGTTGAGTTCTTGTTGGTCCATTGTCGATTCCACGTTTTGCAGTTTCTCCCGTCTTGCCTTGTTATTTGAGTTTGCGTTAATAAAGCCCCTTTTTTGTCTGTACATTGCCTCGGCCTCCTCCCTCTGCCTCCCCTCCACTTGGGTCCTCAATCCCCCACAAGCCTTGACAGTATGTGACATTCTTATCTTTATTTGGATGTATTTTCAGGGTTTGCAAAAGCCAGAAACAGAGGGAGGAAACTGAAGAGGTCAATTAGACACAGATCTATCTATATTCAGCAATTCAAAGGTCTCACTCTTAGAAATAATAATAATAATAATAATAAGAAGAAGAAGAATGCATCAGATTTCTATAGCGCTTTTCTGGACACTCAAAGACGCTTTACAATGGATACATTATTCATTCATTCACTCACACATTCACACTCTGGTGGCAGTAAGCGACTTAAGTAGCCACAGCTTCCCTGGGGCAGGCTGACGGAAGCGCAGCTGCCAGTCTGCGCCTGCGGCCCCTCCGACCACCACCAAGCATTTGCACCTTTCAGACACCAGTGTGAGTGACACTGGATGCGCTTTGTGTACAGGTACGCTATGGCATATGTAACAACTATGGCCTCTGGCCCAATCCACCCTCTAATTTTTTTTTAAGTTTGCTTCTTCTAAAGCAAATTCTCTGCAGTCGCATAAATATTCCACTGCCCAGACAGGATCTAAGCTTGGGTAGCTCTGCAGGTGGTCACCCAACCACCAACAAAGCTCTTTTGAAGCCGCTGACCAGGTGACAAAGGAATTTATGCGTCTGCCGAAGGAGTGTATTCAAGCCCGTCTTCTCGGAGCCCGAACAAATGGCTCCAATGATTTGGAATACACAAATGACTGATCAAAGGAATGTTCATGACTTCTTATCAATCACAAAGAATATTCTGGCGCCACCTTTCCAAACGGGCACTCCTGGAACGTCTAGACGGAGCAACAGCACCGTCAAGTGGTGAAACTTGGAACTATCCTTAGTGACATTTCATATAAGTAACCGCATTTTACACATTTATACCATGATAATTCTCGACAGATAACTGAACTACGAATGATTTATGTATGTCTTTGTGTGTATGAACATCCTATTTCATTTGTACTCCAGAAAGAATGAAAGATAATCAATATCTTTCAGTTCAGTCAGATTAGACAAGTAGAAGTTACCTCACAAGTTAGTTTATGATGCATTAATTACGATGTGTGTTAAACGCATTGTGTGGGAAAACTGATTTGCCAGACTGACCAAATTTAATGCCAAATTATTAATCCCTTTAATAATTTTTTTTCTAAAGTCTGCGCGAGCGAACAGAAGGGTGTGCCACCACCTACTGAAGCCCCGCCCATAGACTTTAAAAGGACGAGAAGACCCCTCGCTCGCCCTCTTGCTTCCAAGCCTCTTCCAAAACTCTCTTGCACGACCTGCGAGTGTCCCAGCCTGCTCGAACTCTTTGTTCCAAGGAACTTGCCAACCACGTGGCCTTTTCTTTTCTGGCAGCAACCGTTGCCGAGAGCAGACACTCGCTCCACGCCACGCCAAAGCAGGTGCAAACTGCAACGCTGACCCCAAAGACTCTTTTACTCCTTTTTTTCTTTTTTTTTTCTCTTCACCATCGTTGATTGCCCGCCAGCGGCGGACTCCGCGGCCCCAGGGTACACTTGCAACGTATCGCCGGACTCAAGGTTGTGCACCTAAGCCGCGCACCTCACCTGCTATTCGGTGGCGCCCCGCCGCAGTGCCAGCTCACCTCCAACGGCTGGCCTTCCCCGTACGCAGGCGCGTAGCGAACCGAGCTCCAACACCTGAAGTCGGACAGCTGTCCGGCAGAACCAACCTTGCCGAGTCGCCGACCAATCAAGGGACGAGCCGCGCAACTATGTCAGCCCCCGAGCGGCTCCCTTGCTCACCTGTGGAATAACCCCCTTTTTTTTTTTTTTTCTTTCCTTTTGGAACGAACATTGACTATTTTTCCCCCTTTTTCACAAGACCCTTTTGCTCGCTTCGACGCAAACGATTCTCGTAAGTGTGCGTTTGATTTCTAGCTCGGCGTAGCCACTGTGTGCCACTTACGTTTGAAACATATCACAAATCTGGCAGGTCAAATTTCTCTTTTCCCAATTTCCTTATTCATTCGCATTCCTTCCTTATTTTCATTCGCTATTTTATTTCTCTTCTGACGGTAGAATAGTTAGATAGGCAGTGTTTTGATTCTGTAGCGTAGCAATCGTGAATAAATGTATGTTTTATTAACTCTATTCCGCCTAAGTCATCTGTGTTTCCGAGTGAATTATTATTCTTTTGTTAGTACAACGAACCACTGAATATCGAGTGTGGCGACTTTAGATTATAAATGACTGATGCAAGAAGGATTTTGGTCGTTGTTTGCTCCTGTTAACCCAAAGCAAAACCAACGTGGTGCCCCTAGAGGTTATCGAGGTAAATATAATTTACCTCTGTAACGTCCAGATTATTAATTCGTCCAAAAAACGACCCAATTATCGCTACACATAAGTATATGATTTTAGTCTGACTATGGTGAAAAGTGCTCATTTCAATAGAAACACTGTATAACTGGGCTGTTATAACAGAAATTAGAGCCTATCTAGTAAAGCTTGTGATTATTATGTTATGGCACAGGATCTGGCAATTATTATTAGAAATATAATTTTACAGATATCCTAAAGCAGTGGTCCTCAACCGCGGACCGGTACTGGGCCGTGAGCCACTTTGGACCGGGCAGGCAATACAGTTGAAAGAATAAAAAAGAAAAATCACTGTGTTTCCCAGGCTTTTAAAATTGTTTTATTTTGAAAAGTGACCGGATTCTGTCTGTTTACGACTGACTATTGACACGTCAAGATGCCCAATTCATACTGACTGCGGAAGGGTCGTGGTGAATTTTCCGTATGGCGGCCGCACGGACTGCAATTACCACTTGCATTGCATGTCCGGAAATCTGCACCCGCCAGACCGCAAGATCACAAGGGTTCACGCTGGAAAGTTGAGTTCACGTGATAACAACCGTGTATAGAGAAAGTCCTATTTGTAATAGGGTTGCCAACTGTCTGGCTAAATTGTTATGTCCCGTATGGGACCTCTAAAGTCCCGTAAAATAATCCTCAATTCTTACACGAAATGCCTCAAACGGCATATTTGCCAGTTTTGGACCACGCCGACTCCTGTAGGTTGACAAGCGACAAGGAAGTTGCTCGTAGCCAATAAAATGAGTCGCTGGGTGTCACGTGAAGTAACTTCTTTTCACATTTGGCTTAGATTGACAGCTAAAGTTAACCAATGACAATCGAGATTGGGGGGTGGGGGCGGTCAGACGCGGGTCCTTTGACATGACATACAAATCTACTTCCGCGGTAGCTAGCCAGAACGTGCTCGCCCACCTGCCGAATTACCGCGGACGTCATTTTTATGTAGCAAGCTGGGTCTGCCGTTGCCTTTTTCTGGATTAAAAAAAATGTGATGCAAAGTAACGTATTGCAATGGGAGCCGTCAACACGTCTCGTCCAGGCTGACACAGTTGACATTGCTGGAATTCCTGAACCCTCACGTTATAACGTTCACACAATCACATGTTCAAGTGAGTGGGAAAACTTTTATTTTAATCAGTCAAACCACAAACACACAACACATGCATGCACAATTTGTAGAACATCACACACAGTGATGCTGTTATGTTTTGGGTATGATTTTGGACATAAATGTGAGGAACCAGGGTGAGGAGGCAGAGAGGTCCAAACGGGATTTTAATTAACAGAAAGCTTGCATTGCCACACCTACAGTACCATTGTACCAATAAGTATGAAATGTGTGGGAGAAACTCTAAATGGAGATTTCATTAGTAAGAATGTGAATTTAAATTTTCTTTCGTAATATATTTTTCCAGCTGCTACTCCAAGAGTGGTCTGCATCATCATGTTGTCAGAACCATCAACAATGCAAAGCACACAAGAAAAAACAATCGCAGTGAAATATAAGCCTAACTTCTGCAAGTCACCATTCACAATACAGAATATACGCTGAATGGTTGATGCAAACAATGAAGTTGCTAGGCTCTCATTATCCCATACAGGGATCCTGGCATAAAACACTCACTGATTTTCAGTGGGAAAAATAACAGAATTTGTCAGTAGCAACCTAATTACCGAGCGTGAGTGGCCAGAATATATTATATGTGACTGATACTGATGTAGACAAAGGCATATATATATATATATATATATATATATATATATATATGAATCACTCGTGACAAAACTACAATCACTCACTCGCTGAACTGGTATGGCAGTACGTTCACTCAATGAATCGTACGCGAACGGGAAATGGAAGTAGCACGTTCACTCACTGACTAGTTCGCGAACCGGAAATGGCAACAGCCGCAACACTCATTCACTGAATCGTTCATTCCTGAACCGGAAATGGCAACACGTTCACCCACTGACTCATTCACTCACTGATCCGTTCACGTCTTTGCGAACGGGAAGCTTCCTCAGTGACTCGTTCCTGAACACCAATAGTGAGGCTGCATGTGTAGTAAAATCCCGCCCATGTCTGACGCTAGCTTCTGATTGGTCGTTCGCGAAGACTGACAGCATGAGCGTGGCTGCTCTCAAATGAACTGAGAAGAGAACGAATCACTTCAAGAAGTGACCTGTTCACTCACGTTCACTGAAAAGATTCGTTCTAAAGAACGAATCGGTCGTGACCGACACAACACTAGCTCATATAGTTAAATAAAAATGGAGCTTCGTTCACATTATTGTTATATCTACAAAATCCCCAGTTTTTTTGTTGCTCGTATCATTCATAAGCATTACCATAGTGACATCACCATATTGAAGTGTTGTTGTTACGGTGTTAGTGCTGCTAGGACAGGTACATAAAAATACATCGTGGGTTTGCGTTTGTTGTTGTAGCCTTTTATTAATCAGCCACTGAACCCCCACCCGGGTTGCCAGTCCACGAAAATTGCGGACTTGTGTGAAACGGTCCGTGGTGGAAAAAAGGTTAGGGACCACTGTCCTAAAGTATAATAGTCCCAAATGTGTTGATGGAGCGCTGTAGAATATACCACAAGATGTTTTTTGTCTAAACAGAAGTGGACAATTTTAATATCTTAGGGTGAAGTAAATGCAAGCTTTGTATATCAAATCCAAAATATATTATTTTTTTAATGAAATTACAATATTTGCCCTATTCTATCAGATTTGCACAAGGCCTACATCTACGTCAAGTGGACATGATCAAGGACGACATTTCTAGAAGCTCAACAACCCTGTCCAAGATGGCTCAAAAGCTGTGAGATGTGTGCACTACTGCGATGGACATATATCAGCAAGCAAGTGGCCAGTACATTGGGGGTTGGCATTAGTTTGTCACTGTTGATGAGAGTCATTTCAGACATAAAAGAAAGGCAAGTTTAAAGAAGAATACAGTACACTAATATTTTATGTTAATTGCCGTTCATTACAGAGATTGAATTAATAATAATAATAATAATAATAATAATAATAATAATAATAATAATAATAATAATAATAATAATAATAAAATAAAAATTCAATCAATCAATAAATAAGGAGATTGAATTAAATAAATTAAAGTACAGTAAAGTGCGATATTTGTGTGCCATATCTGTTGGTCCGGCACTTGGGGAGCGACCTTCTACCTTCAACCTTCTACAGAACAGGCTCCTCTGAACGCTGATGACAGTGTGCAGAAGGTGGCTGGTATTGTCCATAATAGCCCGCAGTTTGTCCAGAGTCCTCTTCCCTGCCACTGTCACCAGAGAGTCTAGATTCATGCCGACCACAGAGCCGGCCCGCCAGATAAGCTAGTCCAGTCTGTAAAAGTCCTTCTTGGATATGCTACCCCCCAGCACACCACGGTGTAAAAGAGGACACTGGCAACCACAGAGACTGGTAAAACATCTTCCGAAGTTTGCTGCAGATGTTGAAAGAACGCAGTCTCCTTAGGAAATACATCATGCTTTGTGTCTTCCTGTACAGGTGACTGGTGTGTTTTGTCCAGTCCAGTTTATTGTCCAGCCACAACCCAAGGTATTTGTAACTCTCCACCACCTCCACCTCAGCACCCTCTAACAGGACTGGACGTGGTCCTGGTCTGGACCTCCTAAAGTCAATGACCAGCTCCTTCGCTTTAGAGGTATTGAGCTGTAGGTGGTTGGTGTGGCGCCAAGCAGCAAAGTATCTGACCAGTCTCCGATACTCCTCCTCTCTGTTGTCCTGGATGCACCCAACAATGGCTGTATCGTCGGCGTACTTCTGGACATGACTCATATCTGAGTTGTAGCAGAAGTCCGAGGTGTACAGGGTGAAGAGAACAGGAGCCAGCACTGTGCCTGAGGGGCTCCTGTGTTCCTGACCACTGTGTCAGACGTGATGTCCTTCAGCCCGACATACTGTGGTCTGCAAGTGAGGTAATCGAAGATCCACTTCACCAGGTGGGGGTCCACTCCCAATCCTGCCTAGTTTGTCCCGAGGCAGAGGGGGCTGGATGGTGTTAAAGGCACTGGAGAAGTCCAAAAAGAGGATCCTCACTGTGCCACACACATCCCTTTTCCAGATGGGAGTGGATTCGATGGAGCAGGTAGAGGATGGCATCCTCCACGGCAACCTGAGGTCTGAGGAGGCTGAGGAAGAGCCACTCAAACGTCTTCATCAGATGTGGAGCAGAACGGAGAAGGAAAATGTGTGGAGCCTCAGGGGGACTCAGACAGAGGAGTTACTGGTAGACCATCTCAGAGTTATTGAATGGCATGAGTGGCTTGCACATAAGCATCACAAAGGGCCGTTAGGACGGATAATCCATGACATTGCTATGATGTATGGACATTAAATGTCCCTCTGAAATTCTATTATCTAGGTTTGTCACAGGGGTCGCCAACTCCGGTCCACGAGGGCTCCTATATCCAGCATGTTTGGATGTGAACCATCCTCCAATACAGCTGATTCATATGATCAGCTCATCAGCAAGCTCCCCAGAGGCCTGTTAACGATCCTGACCATTTCAACATTTCAAAGTTGATTAAGAGGAAGGAAACATCCAAAACATGCTGGAAGGGTGCCCTTGAGGACCAGAGTTGGTGGCACCTGGTTTAGCACACAAAGTGTCCAAACCTCATGGGTTTACTATTTTATACTCTTGTTATGCTATGCAATGGCCCAGTGCTTGTGTTACAATACATGAAACATGATATTCAACATTGCATCTGTGGTGTTTCTTTGTTCAAATACAGTACACAGAAAAGTATGTGGGTGGAACAAAATTGAGGTACAAACATTTGATATTTTAAACATCAATTTTCCGTACCCTTGAACTTTTTCCATTCATTTGCTGTTCTACAGAGTTTCACTGGTATCGTATTAGTAGATGCTGCTTTCAAGTTTTTTGAAGTTTTTTAACATACCGTGTCTCAGGAGACAATTTCTTTAACTGGACAAAATCAACACTACTACCTATTACAGAAAATGAATGGAACTCAAGCCAGGACCCGTACTACACCTTTCCCAGAGGTATTTAAGATACTTTGGCACAAAAATCTCACCTAAATCAACTGAATTAACTCATTCAAACTAAAATTTTACGCCACTACTGGATAGCATCTACAGTGACCTGGAGCGCTGGAATACTCTTCCTATCTCTTTAATAGGATGAATAGCCACTATAAAAATGAAAGTTTTACCAAAAATAAACTATTTATTTTCAATGATTCCATTTAAACCTACGTCTAACTAGTTCCATTCGCTGGACTCAGCCATTACGAAATTCTATTGGAATTTAAAAAAAAAAAGAAAAAAAAAGCAAAGATTAGGCTATCTACTCTTCAGAAAAGTAAATACAAAGGGGGTCTACAGGCACCAAACTTCATGTACTACTATATAGCTAATCAACTACAATAGCAGAGCATAAGATATGCTATGGACACAACCCAACAGAGATACCAACTGTTGATTGGAACTAGAGCAGGATGATTGTCATAACCTTAGACTTTCAGACTTAATCTTTATTGCAACATCGATAAAGCGACACAATTGTTTTAAAAACCCAATGATTGCCGCCACCCTGACTGCCTGGTGGAAGGAATTAGAAATGACAAAATCCCAAATGGTGCCCTGTGGGCTTTCTGCCATTTGGCATAACCCCAACTTTCAACTTAACAATCAGTCATTTAATTTAGGTTTGTGGGAGCAGAATGGAATTACACACCTTCAGCATATTTTCTCAGATAATGTTTATATCATATCTAAACTTGGTCCAAAAATATGAAATAAAAAACGGATTTTTTTTTTTTTTTACTGCTTTACTGCTTTGATACTGCTCAGTGGCGCAGTTGGGAGAGTGCATGTACAGTAAGCAGGTCGCAAGTGCATTTAAAGAAACAAGTCCCGGTTCGAATCTCGGTGTGGAAATGTGTTTTTCTCTCTCTCTCTCTCTCTCACCCCCAACTTTCATTTCAATTGTTTTTAGTGCTGTCAAACGATTAAAATTTTTAATCTGATTAATCACACTTTTTAATTTTGATTAATCACGATTAATCAGCTAAATTACATGTGTATTCACGGAATATAAAATAAAGTCAAAATACCGTAATATTTTGACATTAACGCATTTTATTATCTGAATGCCATTTGCAAACATTGATTAAATGCATGTACGCAATTGCGTATTGCTCAAAACGTAACAGCATCATATCAATTGGGTGAAACTCTCTTAAAATATAAATACATAAATTAATTAATTAATTAATTAATTAATTAATTAATAAAAAATTGGGTGCAATTCAGCAATTATTCATTAATTATACACAAATTACTTTTGTTTTATCTAAAGTCCCGTCGGGGTGTTTTTTTAAAGCGAAATTTACCAGCGAGCACACCAACTGGAGTCACCCCGCTCATTTTGGAACGACAGGCGTAGGAAATGTCGCGCATTGACCTAATCACTGACCTGCGCAGCCTTCAATGTAACCATCCGCGGTTACGTTCAAGGCTCAAGTGCGGTCAAAAAAAATTGTGATTAATCTGCGTTAATACGTTATTAATGCGACATTTTTCTGCGATTAATTAATCTATTAACGCTTTAACTTTGACAGCCCTAATTGTTTTACAAAAAAAATAATATACTAACCCTAAGTGCATCCATCAATTCTGTAAATAAATAAAACATAAAAAAATAATACAAAAAATTTAAAAAAAATAAAAAATAAAAAAGCCCTCCGTGAATCACCTTATTACTACAAAATTGGAGCCAAGCTCTATATCCTTCCTCCGTGGTTCAGTTGATAGAATGCTGAGATATGAACCATGAGGGCATCGGTACGATAGCAGTGAGGTGCCTTCAGTTTTTTATTTTATTTTTTTCAGTTAAAACAGAAATCTCTTGACAACAGCCATTTTCTCTTGTCAAAAATTGTAAAACGTGTCCTGGTGAAGTGGTAAATACTTGTAATGTTACACTTGAAGCAGACACTCGGCAAGTGTTGAGCGCTAGCGACAATAAGTGTCAGAATACGATGTTCCGATGCCACCAGATCCCATTGAAAAGAGATACAATGCTGCCATCTGCTGGCCAGAGTTAGTGGGTGTTTTCTTTTTTATTAGGGCCCGAGCAGCGGCGGCGGCGGTGCCGCTGCGAGGCCCTATTGTTTTTGTAGGAATTCTTCTTCTTATTATTATTATTATTATTATTATTATTATTATTATTCTCCGCAAACGATCACATTTTTGAGACACTAAACGTGACCGAAAACTCACCAAACTTTACACGCACATCAGGCCTGGTGAAAAATTTGATATTTTAAAGTCGCCATACATGATAACAGAAAAATGGCTCCTTACATAGGTTAAACGGATCCCTGTCCCGCTACGATTGTCCGACGGCTATGAAAATTATGTGGCACCTGTAGCACATCCCAATGAACAAAAACCTCTTTGAAGTGTGTACCCTAAAATAGACAGAAAGTGAGGTATGAGTATTTAAATGTCCAATTTTTGCCAATTTTTGCACATTTACAGGGGTCATACTTTTGCCCGCTTCTCCTACACGGTTAACCCGATTGACTAAAAACTTGGGATGTACCATCTCAACACCTGGGACAACATCATTGTGAAAAATGAAAAGTTTTTGATATACTATATGACGGCGGCGGCGCATCAAATTTAGAGTTTAAAAATTTTTACGTCACGAAGCATTGCCGGTTGTACGTTTAATCTAGAGCTACGAAAATTGGTACACATATGTAACAGGCTATGACCTACAAAAAACTCTTTTTGAACCATATGCTAAACCTAACAGGAAGTCCACCATTTTGATTTATTTTGGAACGTGTTGCCATTTTTTTGGCCATTTCATTGGGGTCTTATTTTAACGAACTCCTCCTACAGTGTTTATCCGATCATCTTCAAACTTGGTGTGATTCATCCTAAGATGTTGAAGATGAAAAGTTATTGAAAGCTTTGTATTTCGTCGCACGCTGTTGTCATGGCATGCACTGTTTTTAAAGGAAAAAAAACATCCTTAAAGAAGCATTCCCATTTGTACGAAGCAGCTAGAGCTACGAAAATTTGTAGACATATGTAACAGCCCAAGATGTACAAAAAAGTCTCTTGGTGCCCTGTGCTAAACCCAACAGGAAGTCCCCCAGGGGCCGGGCAGCACATTTTGAGCTAAAAAACTCCTCTTTAACAAAGCATACCCGGCTGTACGTTTCACATAGAGTTACCAACATTTGTAGAGGTATATAACAGCCCTCGAGGTACAAAAAACTCTTTTTGAACCATATGCTAAACCTAACAGGACGTCCGCCATTTTGATTTACTTTGGAATGTGTTGCCATTTTTTTTGGCCATTTCATAGGGGTCATATTTTAACAAACCTCCTACAGAGTTTATCCGATCATCTTCAAACTTGGTGTGATTCATCTAAAGATGTTGAAAATGAAAAGTTATTGAAAGTTTTTTATTTCGTCACACGCTGTTGTCGTGGCATGCACTTTTTGCAAAGGAAAAAATTCCTTCTTAATGAAGCATTCCCAGTTGTACGAAGCAGCTAGAGCGACGAAAAATTGTAGACATATGTAACAGCCCAGGATGTACAAAAAAGTCTCTTGGTGCCATGTGCTAAACCCAACAGGAAGTCCCCGAGGGGCCGGGCATCACATTTTGAGCTAAAAAACTCCTCTTTAACGAAGCATTCCCGGTTGTACGTTTCACCTAGCGCTATGATAATTTGCAGGCATACATAAGAGCCCATGATGTACAAAAAAGTCTCTTGGAACCATGTGCTAAACCAAACAGGAAGTCTGCCATTTTGATTTATGATGGGATTTGTTGCCATTTTTTGTGGCCTTTTTCAGGGGTCATATTTTAACGAACCCCTCCTACAAAATTTATCCGACTGTCTTCAAACTTGGTGTGTTTCATCTTAAGATGTTTAAGATGCAAAGTAATCGAAAGTGTTTTATTTTGTAACACGCTGTTGCCATAGCAATGCATTGTTTGTCGAGTGCTGCTTTTTTTTTTATATACACATGAAAACTCATGAAACTTTGCAAACACATCAGACTTGTCATGAACATGAATTTTCAGAGATTTATTGTGCAATTTGCAATAAATAGCGCCCTCTAGACATTTTTATGAAGCATTTCCGATTGTATGATTATGCTAGACCTACAAAAAAGTATTATGTAGCCATTTGCCAAACCAAAGAGGAAGTCCGCTATTTTGATTTTATTTTGGGAATTATACATCATTTTTGGCCTTTTTCATTAAACTTTGCACAGACAAGGCATGGGAAAAACTAACATTTTAAATGGTCCTTGTTCCATGTAACAGTTGTCAAGTGCTGCTTTTTTTTTTTTTATACACATGAAAACTCATGAAACTTTGCAAACACATCAGACTTGTCATGAACATGAATTTTCAGAGATTTATTGTGCAATTTGCAATAAATAGCGCCCTCTAGACATTTTTATGAAGCATTTCCGATTGTATGATTATGCTAGACCTACAAAAAAGTATTATGTAGCCATTTGCCAAACCAAAGAGGAAGTCCGCTATTTTGATTTTATTTTGGGAATTATACATCATTTTTGGCCTTTTTCATTAAACTTTGCACAGACAAGGCATGGAAAAAACTAACATTTTAAATGGTCCTTGTTCCATGTAACAGTTGTCAAGTGCTGCTTTTTTTTTTTTTTATACACATGAAAACTCATGAAACTTTGCAAACACATCAGACTTGTCATGAACATGAATTTTCAGAGATTTATTGTGCAATTTGCAATAAATAGCGCCCTCTAGACATTTTTATGAAGCATTTCCGATTGTATGATTATGCTAGACCTACAAAAAAGTATTATGTAGCCATTTGCCAAACCAAAGAGGAAGTCCGCTATTTTGATTTTATTTTGGGAATTCTACATCATTTTTGGCCTTTTTCATTAAACTTTGCACAGACAAGGCATGGAAAAAACTAACATTTTAAATGGTCCTTGTTCCATGTAACAGTACCCCAACGTGCCAGTACCCTGACGTGCAAGTAACCCAACGTTGTGCTCAATAGCGCCCTCTATGCATTTTTATGGAGCATTTCCAATTGTATGATTCAAGCGATACACAACTAAAGATGACTTGACCTAGATTTGTGAAAACTGGGAGGCATACCTATTAGCTTAAGACCTACAAAAAGTATTCTGTAGCCGTATGCTAAACCTAAAAGGAAGTCCGCCATTTTGAATTTATTTTGGGAATTGCGCACCATATTTTGCGTTTTGATTAAACTTTGCACACACAAGGCTTGTCAAAAACATTTTGGATGGTCCTTGTCCTATTTGACAGTACCCCAACGTGCCAGGACCCCGACGTGCAAGTACCCCAACGTGGCCCGGGTTGCGAGGGCCCTTTATAGCTGCTCGCAGCTCTAGTTATTATTTTAGTTTATTATTTTATTTTAGTGTTTTAAGTGAGCCAGAACACACCGGTACAGAGCTCCGGTACTTCTAAAATTCTCCCTTGAGTGTTCAGGTACTTCTCACCGTGCAAAGAACGTAAAATATTCATCTCATAGGATTAAACCGGAAGTTAAAACTAAAATCTCTTGACAAGAGCCATTTGCTCTTATCGTACTTGTTAGACGCTCAGCTCAGTGCTAAAGCATTTACATTGTCACAGCCACCTCCATGTCCACGATAGTTGAGTGGTAAGTGCATCTACCTTGTGTCACCCAGGCCAACCCATGCGTCGGACCGAACCTTGGGTGGAGCAACCTTTTTTTTTTTTTTTTTTTTTTTTCTTCAGAATTGCAATAATACAACAACTTAACATCTATTTCATTAAATGTCATTTGACAACCTTTTTTTCAAAATTAATCCATATTTTATCCATCAGTTCTGTAAATAAAACGTGGATAGCAAACCCCATCCCCTGATTACTCCAACATAGGAGCAAGGCTTCACATACTCTCTCCGTGGTCCAGTGGATACAGGCGCTGATGTACGAGCCATGAGGTCATGCTTACGATCCCAGGCAGCCCCCCCCCCCCCTTTTATTTATTTATTTTTATTTAAATGCAATGTTTTAAGTTAAAACATAAATCTCATGACAACAGCCTTTTGCTCTTATCAAAATTGTAAAACGTGCCCTGTTGTGGTAAATGGTAGTGATGTTACGCTCAAAGCAGATGCTCAAGAAAACTGTCGTGCGCTCGTGGCAGAAGCATCACAATCGCTCATCTCTTTCTTTTTTTTTTTTTTATTTGCAACACTGACTTTAAGGTGTCATTTGATTGGACGAGGAGTTGTGTTTAGTGCCAAGTAGACTGACATGGCATACTTTTTGTGATGATTTTAGGTGATGTTTGCTGATAATTCATTTTTTTTTTTTTTTTTTTTTTCAGTACCAGCACCCAAAGATGTGAAAGAGGAGTATAGGCATTGCTTATAAATAGATGAATGAACAAAAGACAACAAGTGCTAAGGATAATTTGTTATTCATTTATCATTTAGAAATAATAGCTTTCCCACAGTGGCTGACTTTAAACGGTTTCTTTTTTTGGACAATATTTCACCAGCTTTAGAAAATATTCTACCACAAGGCACAGATGAAGCTGGAGTGCAGAGAAATGCGAGTGCTAGTTTATATAAATTTGGGTAGGCATTTTTGTGTCTCCCAGGCCAGTACAACTAATGGATTTTTCATTCTGTACTGCGTTTGCAATGCACGCCAAATGTCGGACCATTCCCGAAGTGTTACATCGAGTCAGCAGGCCGGCAAGGCTTCACACGTCATCATTTCCGGGTTTTGCCGAAATGACGCGCGCCTCGATACAAGCTTTGTGGAAACGCCCCTCCCATTACTCGACACAAGCTTCGGAGCCTCGGCTCATTTCGTCCCATCACTAGTTATTAGTGTCTTGGCTATAGATTTTTTTTAGTTGTACTTTTGGTCTGTTTTGTTACTTTGCGTGTTATTCCATGGCTTGGTCCATGCGCTTTCTGTTTGCCTAGTGTTGTATTTTATTTTGACACTCTTTGTACACCTTGTATTTGTCCTTGCGCTTTGTGTTATTAAACCTTTTGACTCTTTCTTACCTGATGGTTGTCTGCTCTGTGGCATCCGACACGCACACCTACACACATACCTAACAATCGTTACATCTTTAGTTTCAGATTTAAACTGTTCATCGTCCTAATGCTTTTTTTTTTTTTTTTAAATGTCCAAATATTTTTTTTTTCCCCCACTACAATTCAAACCTTTCCAATTTTAGACTGTTCAGTTTGTTTGTAATGCTCTATTCAGACCAAATGCAGGGTTTCCATACACAATGTAGATCATGCGGTCGAATGCTTAAGGGATAGCGTGGATGAGGCAGGGCCACACACTGAATGTACACATTTGCCTATTCGCCCAAGTTTGAAAATGTTAACTTTGTTATCTAATCTTTTTTCCTGTTTACACCATCTATTTTCTTAATTACTGTGCAACATGGTAACAGATTTCCAGATCTTGAAGACAATTTAAACTGAGAGCATCCAATCGCATATACTTACATACCTTTGACACCAAGGGCTTTGTCTTTGTTTTTTTGGTTGGCTGAATAGGTTCTCTGATTTCTGACAAAACTGCAAAACAATAATCAGAATTAATTAATAAAAACAGATTTTTTTTTTTTTCATTAATGCTTGTTTAGTCACAATCATATCCAAGCGGTCGGTGGATTGATGGTGACATTTAATGAAACTGTCATCACTAGGGATGTAAATGTTTATGCATTTATCCGGAACCGTCTCGGTTTGGATGTCACGGTTTGGTACATACACTCAATAACGAATATGCAAGTTCATTTCCGTATTCGCACTCCCAATCACTTGCCAGTAATGTGCCTAAGGTTAAAAACTTTGCTTTTTTTCTCATACCTTTTGATTAGGGACTTTTAAACAGCTTTAAGTTTGTTTGTTTTTTTATTTTAAACTTCCTTACGCTAAATTTTTTAAAGTTTGCTGAATAATGTTTAATATTGTCATTGTATGTACTTTCTAGTAAATTTTGTACCCTATTTTTATTATTCTTTCTCTGAATGTTAACTACTGTTTGTTGATGCTTATGTGTTGCCTTTCCTTGTGTAAAGCACATTCAGTTGCCTTGTGTATGAAATGTGCTATACAAATAAACTTGCCTTGCCTAAATCTATTTGCCAACCAACAGTAAAACAAACCATGAAGAAGAAAAAACATTTCCGTCATAGCGATCGATGACACCAAAATGGACGAGATTTTAGATTTATTTTTCCAAACTCGATAAATGGACATTTGGATACGCATTTGTTTAAATATGTAAGTAACTTTCATGTGCACTGCTTCTTACCTCTTCTGTCAAGTAGTTTTGAGTCAGCACTCACAAGCGCGCACACACACACACACACACACACACACCCACTAGGGTGTGGACGAAGAAGAGCAGCTTTTGAAAAAAGACTTGGTTACACACGGATCAACAATTCATAGACACACAACTCTATTTAATTTTAGTGAGGCACAGTATTGTTCAGGACTACGAGCTAGCGCTAATGCTAACCAATTCATTGCTTTTGGATGAATGGATGGATGTTTTTGCCCTTAAGAGACTGGTGACCAGCACGAGATATCCGTTTTGAGCGTGACCACCATCGCGAGGCTCTCGAGATTAGGGATGTCCTGATCCGATCACGTGATCGGAAATTGGGCTCGTGGTTGCTGACTCGATCTGAATCGGACGTTGTCTCCCGATCAGGACTCGGATAAATATATGAGGTTATTTTTTATAACTTTTTATTAAATCTAGAGTTGGGCGGTGCCACAGAGTGACACTTCATTTTTCCACACAGTGCATGCGGCATGGCGTCACTTTACTACAGTGACATTAATAATGCCATTGAGCGGCGGGGCTAAACAAGGAAATGGCGCAGAGGTCTTTGAAAGTAGAGATGAAAGTTATCATCTTTAATGTGGAAAGCGGAGGCGGTGTGACTTGCACTGTGTGCAATGTAAGCATTTCGTGTGGTGGAAGGGATATACAGTAGATGTGTTGCTTCTCCGCTGTATCTCATTGACGGACCATTAGGCACTGGCTACTTGGACGTGCTTTGTACCATCCCGACGGATCCAGCTGACAATGAAGATGAACTTTTTTTTAACTTTTCTTTTCTTTGAGTGGAAAAATCAGAAAGTAAAGCTTGAGTAATTTAAATTAATCTCCGAGTTCTAACAAGTTCTAAGTGACTATTTTGGACAAATTGTTGGCCGCTGAAAAGAAACAAAGAATTCATGTTTTTGGACTTTTTGTTATTTTTCCTTTTATACCGAAATGGTACCGACCCATGACCCTTAAAAAATGTAATTTTTCATAGACCAAATTGATTACTGCACTAGCAGCATCTTAACTTGCAACTCATCAAATTGAACAGAAATAAACTAGAGGTTAACCTGGATAAACTGTTATTTACAAATAAGTGATCAACTATTCAGTTCGTCAACTACCACCGGAAGACTCAAAACATATTACTTACAGGAAAGGTCTCTCTTTATGGTGTATTTTTTCCGTCGAATTGGGAATTCGTCAATCTTCAGTTCTCCCTCATCCGAGACATATTCATACTCATCTCTGACTGGCTTCGGTTTGTCCTCTTTTAGGTTTTGCATTGTCCCAAAAATACTTCCAGCAGTCTGAGCTTTCATTGTATTTGAGCTAAAAAGGAAAAGACAGAAAAAAAGAGGAGATGAAGTGGACTTGAATTTCAATGCAATTCAGAGAAACTCATTCTCATCAGTAGTGGTGCAACGGATTACAAAAGTCACGGTTCGGATAGGATCACGGATTTGAGTTTTGGTACCTGCATCTTTCAAATGTCCATAGCAACCAGTACCTTAGGAGAAAAATATTAAACTAAAATTTTCCTGAACTGTTAAATTATCAGTGGAATGTCAATTCTAATCGCAAATAAGGCCATAATCCGAGATTTGAACCCTGTAAACCTTGAGGAAGTTTGACCTCTCAACAGATGAAATCATGCAGCTTCAACTTTGAATATCACATTAAGCCTACAATTCATCTTCTGAGGCATCAGCCAAAGTTTGGTTACTTTATTGTTGCTCCTTATTTTCTTGCTAAAATGAGGTCATATTACCAAAGTGGGAAGTTTGATTTAATAATTTGATGTCAATTAAAATATAATTTGCCATTTGGTGTGGCCTGTGATTAAGTGCTTTATTAATAAATAACTATACCTCAAATGCTTTTGGTCACATAAAGAAAATGAAAATGTTATGATGGTTTAACAGTTTTTTTTGGTGCTTGTTTTGTTTTGTCCCACCCCCACCCAAAGTAATAAATAAGGAACACAACACTATTGTATTTACAAGTCAGTATACTCTATGCACATTTTGGGGTGGGGTGTTGGGGTGACTCGCTTGAGGAGGACCATCGCGATCATTTTTCATCTTTAAGTTTCATTTTTCATAGGCAATGCTCTTTTTTTTTTAATGTCACAATTTTGCATAAAAAATTTCTTTGAATTTTAGTGCTCCTTGCTGTAATTCAAATTTGAAATTCAGTTTTGCTTCCTGTTTGCCAAATCAATTCAAATACAAAAAAAAAAGAATTACAATTCAGGGGTCATCCTCAATTCAATTCTAAATTTCTTTTTTTTGGTGTTTTGCTTCTGTCAAGCTTAATGGGCACCACACACCGGAGCCGACATCACTTGCTCTCAATTCATTTCCTATGGAAGCAGGGCGACAAGGCGACAATTGCCTTCCCCCCTCTCCCTGGTGACACACGACATTCGTGCATGTGAAATTTTGCGCTCTCACACGTAGAGGTGCACGTGGAGGCCAGCGATGGCACAGTCGGCTATCCAGCAAAATGGATGATTTTAGCAGATGTCCTACTATCATTTTGTTAAAAAAAACAAAAAAAACAAACACTTTGTACGATACTTTGCAATGATTTCCGTGATGTCAACAAAGAGGCCGATGCATGGGAGCTTTGTTGGTACTGGGTTAATTTGTCAGGTAAGTTTTCTTTACCATTTTTGTCACATTTAATAATAATGATAATAACTAGAAATGCCATTTCTGGGGAAATGGCGTGTGAAGGCTGGAAAGCTGAATGAATACCTGTGGAATGATTTGGAATAATGTGGAATGATGTTGAATGATATTGAATGATATTGAATGATGTTGAATGATACTAATGACATGGAATGAGCTGAACATACTGAAGTTGGAATGGTTTGAATTCATCCAGAAATCTAGAAGCAGTTGAAGGAAGAAAAATGGCACAGAAGTAAAAATAAATCAGCAAGAAACAAGAAAACAGGGAAGAAATCAAGTAAGAAATGGAGGAAGTAGCAAGTAATCGGGTAAGCAATGGAGTAAAGTTAGAAGAATTAAGTAAGCAATGAAGTAAGGAGGGTAAAATCGAGTAGCAATGGTGTAAGGAGTGGCAAACTTAATAAGCAATGTAGTAATAGTCAACTCTGTTGAAATCAGGTCACATTTGTATTAGTATACTAAGCTAGCATTAGCATGCTAAGTTAATATTAGCAATAGCATGCTAATGTAGCAAATGGAAAATGTAGAATGTGGGAAATAATCGGGTACGAAATCCGGAATTGTGGGTAACGCATGAATTTTGGAACTGAAAAGCTGGAATAGCTCATGGCATGAATTGCTGGAATATATTGAAGCTGGAATGATGTGAATCGGATGAATAATGTGGAAGTACCGTAAAGTGAAAATGTAGAATGTTGGAAATAATCGGGTATGTAATCTGGAATTGTGGGTAAGGTGTCAATTTTGAACCTGAAAAGCTGGAATAGCTCATGGCATGAATTGCTGGAATAAATTGAAGCTGGAATGATGTGAATAGGGTGAAAAATGTGGAATTAAATGTGAAATGTAGAATCTCCCAGTAAGAATAATGGGGAAAAATCGGGTACAAAATCGGGAATTGTGGGTAAGGCGTGAATCGTAGGAATAATAAATAATAATAAAAATAATTGTCCACGAGTCGAGGTAGCATTGTCTTGTCTTTGTTCTAGTTGACGTGTGCAAGCTATGTTAGTAGCATCTAGGTCTAATCAAGTTTCTCTACGTCTAGTCCAAGTTTCTCTACATCTACTCCAAGTTTCTCAACGTCTGGTCAAGTTTCTCAACGTCAGGTCAAGTTTCTCTCATCCAGGCCAAGTGTTCTCTCGCCCACACCAAGTGTTCCTCTCTCCCGTTCACGCCAAGTGTTCCTCTCTCCCGTCCACGCCAAGTGTTCCTCTCTCCCGTCCACGCCAAATGTTCCCCTCACACGTCCAAGCCAAGTGTCTCTGTCTCACCTCCAAGCCAAGTGTCACTCTCACCTCCAAGCCAAGTCTGTGCTTACAAGTCTGTCCAGCCAAGTCTGTCTACATTCTGCCAGGTCTATCCAAGTTCTGCCAAGTCTGTCCACGTTCTGCCAAGTCAGTCCTGCCAAGTCTGTCCACGTCATGCTCAGTCTGTCCACGTTCTGCTAAGTCAGTCCTGCCAAGTCTGTCCACGTCATGCCCATTCTGTCCACGTTTAGTCCAGTTATGTTAACCCTCTTCCCCTTGCCCAGTCAAGCCTTGGTCCCCAGTATTCTCACGTCCCATGACAGTCAGAGCCAAAAGCTAAACATGGAGTGCCAAGTAAGTCAAGAACTAAATGGCTTGCAAGAAACGTACTCACGACTAGACGAATTCAAGGACGCATCTGTTGAGGAAGGACGCATCTGTACTTGCTCCTGCACTCGCTCGTGAATCTAACTACTTGTTGATTTTTGCTTTGGGATTTTTAACTACATTGTTGCAGAATGCCTGGCGGAAAAAGAACTGACGAGAATGAGGAGATAAAATCTTCTCTTAAAAAACTCAATGCAATGGTTGCCGAATTACTTGAAATGAAGAAGAGCATTGAGCCACTTCTTCAGGAAATACAGCAATTGAAGACAGAGACACAGGAAAAAGATCGACGCATTGTTGCCTTGGAACAAAAAGTGGATGGTTTGGAACAAAATCTTCGTATCAACGATGTGATAGTCACAGGTATCGAGATCAAGCCGCGCCGTGGCCCTTCGAGAGCTGCTGCTAGCACGAGCACGGAAGATTCTGACCAATCTTCAGGGAACGAGACTGTGGAACAGCAAGTGACACTTCAACTCAGAGATTTGGGATTAACTCTTGATCCTGCGCACATTCAGATGTGCTTTTCGCTTCCAACTGGAGGGACACGACCACCGGCAGTTCTGATCAGGTTTGTTGACAGAAAGAAAAAGATTGCTCTTCTGAGAGACCGTCACAAGCTTCGTGGGAAACATGTCTACATCAACGAAAACCTCACCAAACGAAATGCTGATATCGCCAAAAAGGCACGACAAATGAGAAAGAATGGACTTATCGAAAGCACGTGGACAAAAGACTGCCGAATTTTTATTCAAACTAAAGATAACTCTGGTCAACTAAAAACACGAATCGTAAAGGAGCTGAGGAATTGGCAGCGCTTGAGAGACAACAGTAATTCACAATATCACAACAACAACATCACTAATTACCCAAAGCTGGAGTTGTATATGATTAGTTGCTGACTTTGCCAAGGCTAACTCTTGTTTATACACCTGCATTGATAACATGTATTGCTGTTCCCGTTTGAATCAAAATATTGTCTGGCTTGAATTCCGTTTGGACATTTGTTGCAACAGTCAAGGCTACATGATAAGGCTGTATTGTGGCTACGATGAAAATGCTGTCAATACGCAAAATGGGGTTGGTGGTCTGGTTCCTGGAATGCGGCTGGTGTGGACCGCTCTGCTGGGTGAGCTAGGCTGGGCAGCGCACAGGAGTCATCAGATCTACAACATGCTAGCAACCAGTGGTGCTACCTGTGCTGAAATTGCTTGAATCGCAATGGGCAGAATGCAAGCCGATCTACTCTCCTGGAAAGCACAACATGTGTGAAAGCTGATCCGAGGTCAGCGAAGGCGCTACTGGTGAAAGAGAAGAATTGCGCTTGCCTTGGCTGCTCGCCTGGCGGGGTGGCCCTGCTGGTGGTGTCTGGGGACCGACTCACCAGTTCCAAAATGACTGGGACTAGCCACAATCTACACACGGACATTCAAGATGAACTGAGTGAGCAGTGTCTGGGATAGTATGGGAATGGATAACGATAAAAATTAATGACTATTCCAAATAATGGATATGACTGATGCGTTATAGTAATGGGTCAATGGGGACGGGTCTCAAATAAGCTTCGGCTTCTACCCGTCAGCCCTTCTTTCGGATGTCAATGTTGCAAATGATGTGATGTGATTGATGTAAGCTGTAATGTGTCCGAAAGGAAAAAATGAATAAACTAAACTAAACTAAACAAAACTAAGCAGCGGAAACTATACCAAAAATGGCGATAAAGAATCGTTGATCAAGCGACATGGAGCAAGGAAGCAAACTATCACTGAGCTATGAAGGCATGCAGATGAATCGTCCGACAAAAAGAATGTGTCTTGCACTGCCCATTTTATAAGGTGTGATTGCCTCTTAGGCTGCTGATTACATCAGGCAATTGCAACACAAAAGGACACAGTCTGAGGGCACAAACATGACAGTACTCAACGGACGCCCCTTGGCGGACCACCTGGCTTCGAGGGGTGGAGGGTGTGCAAGTCACGCATTGACGGATCAAGAATCCAGGAGTGGGGAAACCATTGGCATTCCTCAGGCCCATAGCCTTCCCAGTCTACCAAATACTGTGCACACCGCCCTCTCCGCCTAGAATGAAGAATCTCCCTGACTGTAACCACTGGCTCACCATCAGAGGAAGAGGAGTAGGATGCAACATTGGCCCGCTCAGTGGACAAGCGGCAACTGGCTTGATCAGTGAAACGTGAAATATCGGATGAACTTTGAGAGTCGGTGGGAGCTTGAGCTTGTCAGACTGGATTATCCACAGTCTCAATTTTGAATGGACTGATGAAACGGGGATCCATCTTCCTGGACCCGCTAGTCAAAAGCATATTCCTTGTGGAGAGCCACACTTCCTGACCCGGGTGGTCGTCAGGAGCAGGTAGCCACTGATGATTAGCGATCTATTGATTGCAGTCTGCGGTGCATGAAGGTCAATGGGAAGCCTTTCTGCAGGCAAAAACTGAGCAGACGCTGTTGAACTATGTTGACAATGTCCCTCCTCATCCTAGACCAGCAAAACTTCTGAGTGATGAGGAAATGAGTCCGTCTCCCTCCGCAGTGGCAAGCGACCCGTGAAGCCAGTCCCCATTGAAGCACCTCTGTACGCAGATGGCCCGGACAAAGTGTGTCCAAGACTATTGAAGGCCTGCACTACAGAACTGGGGGAACCAGTCAACATATCTTCATACTCAGCCTGCAGACTGGGAGAGTGCCAACACTCTGGAAAATTGAGCGGCAAAACTGAATTTGAATTGGTAACATATTGTTGAAAAGAGGGACGGGATGCACAAGAAAAACGGAAACTTTGAGATGGGTTTCTGTGATTATAGTGATTCAAGATGCAACAACCTTGTGACTTTAAAGATAAATGCAAGGAGAAGTGCTGCTCTCCCTCCCTCTATGTGTGTGTGTACGGGCAAATGCCGAAATATATATTTAGAACTTTTGGTGGGCACAAGTAACTTTGCTCTGTAAGATGAGTTCTCGCGGTATTTTTTGAGTTCACAAGCTCCCGAGAACTCCCTTGAGGGAACCACAATATTAATCTGGCTATTGCCAGGTTAGGGCACAAGGATAATAAAGAAAATACATAGTGGCGTACACATGATTGTGAGTTAGCTTCAATATTTGACATTTATATACAGAGAGTAATCTCAAGAACTAATCATACTTACCAGATGGCTGACAAAGTAAAGACCTTTAATAATTTGATGATTTGGTCATGGACAAAATAAGGGCCAATTGATTACGGCGGAGGAGCGATCCTCGCCACCCGAAATAAGCAAGCGCGTAAGTCCAAATCATTACAGATTCAAAATGCCAGGGAACAAGTGATTACTTTTTGGATATGACACCCTCCTGCAGCCATAATTTAGTGTAACTGACTTTTTGTGTGTGGGGGTGTGTGTGTGTGTATTGTGTGTCGGGTGCACATGTACATTGTAGGGGATATTTTATTTCTAAGATGATAAGTAAATCCAGTTATTTATTTGAATGTGTTTTACGTGTAATCGGAACTATTGTGTCGTAGTTCTGTTGATTGTGTCATGATTCAGACAAGGGACACACACATACTTTTTTTTTTTTTTTTTTTTTTTTACTAAAGTTTGAGGCATCAACAGGATACTTTCCTGCTCTTGCGTCCAGGAGGCATCCGAACTAGATGCCCGAGCCACCTCAGCTGGCTCCTCTCAACGCGGAGGAGCAGTGGCTCGACTCTGAGTCCCTCCCAGATGACCGAGCTTCTCACCCTATCTCTAAGGGAGAGCCTGGACACCTTGCGGAGGAAACTCATTTTGGCCGCTTGCATCCGGGATCTTGTTCTTTCGGCCACGACCCACAGCTCGTGACCATAGGTGAGGATCGGAACGTAGATCGACCGGTAAATCGAGAGCTTCGCCTTTTGGCTCAGCTCTCTCTTCACCACGACGGACCGATAGAGTCCGCATCACTGCAGACGCTGCTCCCGCTCCATCCTACCCTCACTCGTGAACAAGACCCCAAGATACTTAAACTCATCCACTTGGGGCAGGATCTCATCCCGACCCGGAGAGAACACGCCACCCTTTTCCGACTGAGGACCATGGTCTCGGATTTGGAGGTGCTGATCTTCATCCCAACCGCTTCACACTCGGCTGCGAACCGCTCCAGTGAGAGTTGGAGATCACGGCTTGATGAAGCCAACAGCACCACATCATCTGCAAAGAGCAGAGATGCAATGCTGAGGCCACCAAACCGGACCCCCTCAACGCCTCGGCTGTGCCTAGAAATCCTGTCCATAAAAGTTATGAACAGAATCGTTGACAAAGAGCAACCTTGGCGGAGTCCAACCCTCACTGGAAATGAATCCGACTTACTGCCGGAAATGCGGACCAAACTCTGGCAACGGTTGTACAGGGACCGAACAGCCCGTATCAGGGGGTTCGGTACCCCATACTCCCGAAGCACCCCCCACAGGACTCCCCGAGGGACACGGTCGAACGCCTTCTCCAAATCCACAAAACACATGTGGACTGGTTGAGCAAACTCCCACGCACCCTCGAGGATCCTGTGGAGGGTGTAGAGCTGGTCCACTGCTCCACGGCCAGGACGAAAACCACACTGCTCCTCCTGAATCCGAGATTCGACTTCCCGACGGACCCACCTCTCCAGCACCCCTGAATAGACCTTACCAGGGAGGCTGAGGAGTGTGATCTCTCTGTAGTTGGAACTTCTTAAAAAGGGGGACCACCACCCCGGTCTGCCAATCCAGGGGCACTGTCCCCGATGTCCACGCGATGTTGTAGAGGTGTGTCAACCACGACAGCCCCACAACATCCAGAGTCTTTAGGAACTCCAGGCGGATCTCATCCACCCTCGGGGCCCCGCCACCGAGGAGCTTTCCAACCATCTCAGTGACTTCGACCCCAGAGATAGGAGAGCCCACCTCAGAGTCCCCAGACTCTGCTTCCTCAAAGGAAGACGTGTCGGTGGAATTGAGGAGGTCTTCGAAGTATTCCCCCCACCGCTTCACGACGTCCCAAGTCGAGGTCAGCAGCACCCCATCGCCACTATACAATGGTTAATGGTGCCCTGCTTTCCCCTCCTGAGACGCCGGATGGTGGAGCAGAATTTCTTCGAAGCCGTCCGGAAGTCGTTTTCCATGGCCTCACCGAACTCCTCCCATGCCCGAGTTTTTGCCTCAGCAACCACGGAAGCCGTGATATATATATGTAAAATGCGGCAAATGTCAAAAACTGATTTATAGCCCCCATAAAACCATGATTTATGGCACCCCCCATAAAACTTTATTGCACCCCCCATAAAACTTTATGACACCCCCCATAAAACCATTCATAACCTACCCCTTTGAAGTAAGCCCCGCCCCCTTCCGCCTTCTTAACCAATCAGAAGCCGTTATTTTGAATTAAGCCCCACCCACTTTCCGACTTCTTAACCAATCAGAGGCCGGAAGCCAGCTCCTGTCAAAATTGATTGATGACATTCTACACCCCCCTACCCACCCCCCTCATCGTCTTAACCAATCAGAGGTCGGAAGCCACCCCCCTCATCGGCTTAACCAATCAGAGATCGGAAGCCAGCTCCTGTCAAAATTGATTGATGACCTTCTGCATCCCACAACAACAAGCACATGTTATCCGGTTCCCCCCACCCTTCTGCACCCCTTCAACAAACATATGTTTCCGGTCACCCCCAACACCCTCATCAATTGTATACGTGCTTCCGTTGACCCCCCCCCCCCCACCACCACCACCACACCAACAGCTTTGAAGTCGGAGAGGATGCTCTCCCCACAGTTCTACCATCTGATAACAATAAATTGACATCCTCTTGTTAATAAACTTTTCATCGTGTCACAGGAAGGACACGCCTTTTGAAGTCTTGCAGGAAGCACCCCCCGGCCCTCCCCCATAGCAAGACCCCAGGAGTCGTGATATACCCCCGGTAGATAAGGTTGTGAACCCATCACCCCTCCCCTTCCGTACTCCTGGGAAAGACCCTACCAGCTTTTGAAGTAGCGGGGGGAAGCGCTCCCCACCACCTTAGTGATACTTCACACTAAGTCGTGCGATAGGAAGTGTCCCCCGGCGCCTCTATCGGGCATGTGCGTGCGTGAATGTAAAATAGTACGAGGCTCTCTTAATAGAGTTAAAGTGTTGTGAATATTAAAAAATGTTATCCATTTGTTTTATGTTTTTTAAATAAATAAAAGAAACTTACCGGTGTTTCAGAATATGAAGTCGCGTCTCATTCAAGGGGTTTTTCCTTTTTTTTTTTTTTATAAAATAAAAAATAAAAGGGGCGTCTGTCTCTAACTGAAGGAGTTGGAAATACAGACGAAAAATAGATTATTCGTGCGTAAAGGGCGGTTATTTCCCCCATTTCAGAACCGCGTACTTCTTTTTCTTAGACTAAAAACTTGTGTGTGACTATGTAAAAAGCTAAACGGAGGATGGCGGAGAGGTCTGAGTGTTACACGCAGCGGTAAACGGCGCCATCTAGAGGTCAAAGGATATTACTGCATATGATTAAGAGAGGGAGGTAGGTATTAGAATGTGATAAGTTTGTCTGTATTTTTAATTTTAATTAGAGTGAGGCATGAAATTAATCGGTTGATGTTTTGTGCGTTGTATTTGATAGCAATGTAATAAAGACATTTCGGTAGGATGAACACAATAAAGTTAGTCTACAAAAGAAAACTAGGGTATTAAAATGTTGATAATGAATGTAAAACCTAAAAATTTGATTCAAAGGTATTCAATTTGTAAATTATACATTTTGGATGACGGAACAATGTATGGCATTAGAGTAGCGAAAATTTGTTTACCTTTTTTTTTTTTGTGTGTTTAAAAAAGATAATAATTGTACTAGTTTTAAAAAATACTGATTTCTGGAGAGAATATGTAATCACAAACTCAGGTAGGAACTGCATGTGGACATTATTGGTCAGACATCTGCTTCTTTTTAAAACTAAGAGAATTGAAAGTATGAAACTTTGAGTTTCTTGATACGTTAATAGATTTATACTCTACTTAACCCTTAATCTTAAAGCCGATCTTTGCAACAATTTAACCAAAATCAGCCTCTTATTAGTAGATTAATACCTTAGTCTCTTACAAAGGGTATTCCTGTAAGCCCTTGGCTAATAGTTTTTAGAAAGGATCCACGGTTTGAATTTATGACACCATAGATGTATTTGTACATGAAGAAGGGTGTGTACACTTTTATTTTAATTTTAATTAGAGTGAGGCATGAAATTAATCGGTTGATGTTTTGTGCGTTGTATTTGATAGCAATGTAATAAAGACATTTTGGTAGGATGAACACAATAAAGTTAGTCTACAAAAGTAAATTAGGGTATTAAAATGTTGATAATGAATGTAAAACCTAAAAATTTGATTCAAAGGTATTCAATTTGTAAATTATACATTTTGGATGACGGAACAATGTATGGCATTAGAGTAGCGAAAATTTGTTTACCTCTTTTTTTTTTTTTTTTTGTGTGTGTTTAAAAAAACTAATAAATATACTGTTTTGTTTTTTTGTTTTTCTTAAACTGATTTATGAAAAGGACTTGTAATCACAAACTCAGGCAGGAACTGCATGTGGACAATATTGGTCAGACGTCTGCTTCTTTTTAAAACTAAGAGAATTGAAAGTATGAAACTTTGAGTTTCTTGATACGTTAATAGATTTATACTCTACTTAACCCTTAATCTTAAAGCCGATCTTTGCAACAATTTAACCAAAATCATCTTCTTATCAGTAGATTAACACCTTAGTCTCTTACAAAGGGTATTCCTGTAAGCCCTTGGCTAATAGTTTTTTAGAAAGGATCCACGGCTTGAATTTACGACGCCATAGATGTATTTGTACATGAAGAAGGGTGTGTACACTTTTATTTTAGGGCTGTAGCAATTCAAATTGGAATTTTCCACATTTACCAGATTTAAAGACATACTTAGATGTTATCCTAAATGTTATAAGCGATTCTCTTTGCAACAATTTAACCAAAATCATCTTCTTATCAGTAGATTAACACCTTTGTCTCTTACAAAGGGTATTCCTGTAAGCCCTTGGCTAATAGTTTTTTTTTTAGAAAGGATCCACGGTTTGAATTTATGACGCCATAAATGCAATATGTAAATGAGGAAGGGTGTGTATTGTTTTATTTTAGGGCTGTAGCAATTCAAATTGGAATTTTCCACATTTACCAGATTTAAAGACACACTTATATGTTATCCTAAATGTGATTCACTGTGCAAAATAATAATACTAATGACACTAAATCAAGGCGAGGCGTTGCTCACGTCTAGTTGTAAACCTGCTCTGGGTATATACATTTTCTACAATGTACCACTGAGAATATTTACGAGCTTATAAATAAAATACCAAAGGGGTACCAACATGAAAAATTAAATTTTTGGAGCTCTTAGCTGTGTTAAAATGCTCTTACCTCACCAAATATATGACCGAATTGGAGTTTTCCTCCATTCTCCCCTCTCTGAGAAATTCTGTGCTACAAAACACCAGCCCCACCCAACCTGAGAAAAAAAAAGCTGTAGGCGGTCTTTGACATCATAAGGTTACCCTCTCTCGCGTTTTTGGTGTACGTCTAGCTATGTATTTTATGTTTTTGAGCTGTTGTATATAAGATTGTGTTGTACATAAGAATTTTACCCCCTCTTACGTTTTTGATGCGTTATAAAACTAATAAATGCGCTGATTTTTTTTAAAAAAAGGATTAGACTTAGAGAAGGTGTTGGTGGCACTCTCATGAATAAAGCGCGCAAGTTGTTTTAGCCCCTCTGCAGATGCGTGCACGTATAAAATGTTATTTTTCTGTTTCTAGTTTTGTTACCGCTAGTGCTATAATTTGTGTCTATACGATTTTTATCGGATGTCTCTATGTATTTTTGTTGTTGTTTAAGTTTATGAGGTTTGTATATACGAATGCGCTGTGTGGAAACGGGTTTTAACATCTATCGTTTTTGTAATATTTAAAAAACTAATAAATATACTGTTTTATTGTTTTTCTTAAACTGATTTATGAAAAGGACTTGTAATCGCAAACTCTTTTTTTAAAAGCAGTAACTGATTTAGGAGGTGGAGGGGCAATGTATTATGGGGATCATACTTTTTGAAATCTTTAAACTGTTGATTGTAAGAGTCTTCTATCTTGATGTTAGCCTTTTTATCTGAATATGTATGAATGAAATATCTTCTAATTATTAGCTCGAATTCTTTCAATGGATAGCCCTGTAACCCTTAGGTTAGTAGTTTTTTAGAAAGTATCCGGGCATGAAATATGTTTTTTTTATGTTAGGAATATGGCGCGTACGTGAAGAAGGTACGTCTGGCTATGTATTTTATGTTTTTGAGCTGTTGTATATAAGATTGCGTTGTACATAAGAATTTTACCCCCTCTTACGTTTTGATGCGTTATAAAACTAATAAATGTACTGATTTATTTATTTTTTATTTTTTTTTAAAAGGATTAGGCTTAGAGAAGGTGTTGGTGGCACTCTCATGAGCTGAGTGCGCAAGTTGTTTTAGCCCCTCTGTAGATGCGTACACGTATAAAATGTTATTTTTCTGTTTCTAGTTTTGTTACCGCTAGTGCTATAATTTGTGTCTATACGATTTTTATCGGATATCTCTATGTATTTTTGTTGTTGTTTAAGTTTATGAGGTTTGTATATACGAATGAGCTGTGTGGAAATGGGTTTTATCCTCTTGTCGTTTTTGTAATATTTAAAAAAACTAATAAATATACTGTTTTTTGTTTTTGTTTTTCTTAAACTGATTTATGAAAAGGACTTGTAATCGCAAACTTTTTTTTTAAAAGCAGTAACTGATTTAGGAGGAGGTGGAGGGGCAATGTAATGTGGGGATCATACTTTTTGAAATCTTTAAGCTGTTGTTTGTAAGAGTCTTCTGTCTTGATGTCAGCCTTTTTATTTGATGATGTATGAATGAAATATCTTCTAATTATTACCATGGCTTCTTTCATTGGATACCCTTGTAAGGCTTAGGATTGTAGTTTTTTAGAAAGTATTCGGGTATGAAATATGTTATGTTCGGGACATGGTGCGTACGTGAAGAAGGGTGATGTAGTTTTATTTTTGTTTTGTTTCCGTTTTATTTTTTTTTATTTTTTTAGGGGGATGCAGGCATCGTTTTAAGGTGCCAGGTGTATTTTGTGCAAATAATATATGGATACTTACTTTTTATTTTTGTTACCGATAGTGCTTTGTTTCGTGAAACCCTTATGTTTTGTTTTGTTTCTTGTTTTTTTAACTTACCCTTCGAGGATAAATAAAACGTCTTTAGACTTATCGTTAGCGAAGATGTAGCACGTTTAACACTCTAAATAGTTTTATCGCTGCACGACGTATTCGAGAGTGATCCCAAGTCTTTGTGAGTTTTTTTTTTTTTTTAAATACTTAGAAATACCCATTGTTAAATTAGCCTATAAGATATTATTGAATATGATAGTCTGTAAGATTAGCTATACTAAATCACCCCTGGGTTTAAAACACAAAACTACGAGATTTAATCAGAGCATAACAATCTACCGCGACAATCTTTTTTAATCTTAAAACCGCTCTTTGCAGCAATTTACCTAAACATATAGTGAACAAACGTGTATCTTGTATGACTAAGGGACATTTAACTTTTGATTGAACGATTTATTTATTTTCCTTACGAATCGCGCTTACTTTCCGATGGTACGCGTAGGTAAACAATTTTTACACGCATATTTACACATCGGGACTCTTTAATTTACCTACTACGCGTGGGTTTTGTTTTTTTGTTTTTTGTTTTTGTTTTTGTTTTTTTTGTTTTTTCAGGAATTTGGGAGAACATGCAAAGTCTACCCAACAAGGCCTGAGGCAGGACTCGATCTCACAACCCTTTATGCTAAGAAGCCAGCTAACGTACCGCCTTGATTGTGAAATAACAGCTACGATATTACTTAATTTGAATGAATAATATTATTTAAGACGTCTACCCATCTAACGCTTTAAAAATAGCGACATAATTCAGATAAAAATATTATTCGTACTATATTGTTTTTTTTTTTACAATAGTTTCTGAGTTCTCACAATAGGTGTTCGATGATACTATTTTATAGTTTTATGTTTTTCTTACCGGTATGATTAACTTGTATTACATTTATGACGTTTCGCTATCATCTTAAAACACATTTTTGCATCGTTTTAAGGTGGCCGGTGTATTTTGTACAAATAATATATGGATACTTATTGATTTCTGATCAATTTTTACTCGTACATTTACCTACTTTTGCTTTTAGAAGTATGTTAGTTACTTGTATATGAGTGCGTATTCTAACTTTCCCATTCACTTCTTGGTTCCATTCCATCACCCCTGCGAGACCGGACTTGTCTACTTAATATCACTAAAGTCTGTTCAAAAATCATTGGATACCCTGTCAGAGCCTTATCTTCCTTTTGTGACCGAATCCTGCTCGATCCCTCTCACTCACTTCATCGAATGTTTGAGTGGCTTCCATCATCTCAGCAGGCTGAGACGCCCCACTCTGACGAAGACAGCGGCGGAGAAGGAGGAGGAGGACTACATTTGTCCCCAGATCACTAAAATCTCTTGAACAGCGACCCCCCATCCCTGGGCCAAATTGCGAGAGACTGACTGACACGTAGCACTTTAGTGTGAAGCACGGAGCACTTTCTTTTGTTTTTTTTATTGTTATTTATTATTTTTCGTATTTTTTTATTTTTTATTTATTTTAGTTTTTTTTAATGTTCATTGGTTTCATGTTTTGTTTTTTTAACTTCCCCCTCGACGACAAATAAAAGCGTTTTTGAATTGAATTGAATATTTAATTACTTGTGGTATTTTATTCATTTTTAAGTTATCTGGTTTACTTGGTATCATTTTAAGCTGTATGATGTATTTTATGTTAATATATGGATACTTATGTACACATCTACTTCTTATTCATTTCAGATCCGTTTTTATTCGTATATTTACCTACTTTTGATATTAAGTTTACGATGGCTTAGACTGTTTGAATGCGCTGTATAAAATAAACTCGAGTTGAGTTAGTTAAGTACTGTTTTTTTTTTGTTTTTTTTTTTGTTTTTTATAAAGTCAAATTATTACCTTTATGAAACTTTTTAGTTCTCCTTACGCTTTACTATGAAATGTTTCAAAATACTCGGTCCCTCCAAAACAAAGCAAAACAAAACGTGTTTACACATTTTTACGGATTTAAAAAAATTCTAGGCGTGACTTTGCCGAGTATTAAATGCCCGTTTGTATTTTTATTGAATGCGTACGTATACCGTTAAAATTTGTATTTCATATTTACCTACTCGATTCCTGTATTGACTAATTATTCGTGAGGCTAACGTTTTACAATTTAAAGTTATTCCGAGAGTTTACTCTCTAGCGACGTCTTTACACGCTTTAAACGTCGGCTTAGACCCCTTGTGTCTTTACTGATGAATATTATCGTTAAATGTTTTATCCCGGATTAAAACAGGGGGGACTTATTCAAAGATGTTTTATTTTACGGTAAATGTTTTTTATAATAGTCGCATATTGATTTTAATGTGCGAAGGAATCAAGGAGACTCTCTGACTTTCATTTTAAAAAAAATCTGTTGTTTTAGCGCCACCAACCTTTTTTTTTTTTTTTTTTTTTTTTGGGTAAAAATCCACGCACCCCTCGCCACTTCCTTGCTCCACCGGAGGTATAAAACTCGATAAGAAAACAAACGACAAACATGATTTGAATCCGTACAGATATATTTTTTATTTAGTTACATGGGACGTCAACAAAAAGACATGATTCTAAAAAGGTGATACATTGTAAAGCACATCAAATAAAACATAGGGACGCACCTTGCTTTCAATAACAGTTTGGAAGTATTTCATTTCATTTTTTAGATTAAAACACTCGTCATTGTCGTAACAATATTTAGCACAGTCAATAAACAATATCATGACGATCATCAAATGTCCCGCTTTAATATCATGGTTACACCAATTATTCAATACATATTCCATCGTGTTAATCATGTTTACACGGTTCTTCAAATAACTTGGATGATAAAGATCTTACTATTTAATTCATCAAAATCATTTTCCAACAGTTTTGTTCTCAACGGACGTGTGTGAAATGGTTTTCTCTACAATTTCTATCCAATTATGCAAGCTTTCGAAAAAGATTCCCCCACCTCACAGGTACCAATCTGCGATCAGATATAGCTGTTCATGGCTCAGTCCTCCGTCCCAACAGTTATCGAGAACGATCTTAATTCTGTCTAACACCATACGCTCATGAACGTAGTCGTGTAGCACAAATTCTACGATGCGTTGGACTTCCTCGGTAGTCGTCTCACGATGGGTTATGGTTAAGATACGGTGAATCGTCGACAGAAAACGTCCGTTACACAATAGTTTCATGATACCTTCAAAATTCCTAGCAAGATAATACGGTTCCCGATCATAAAATAAGCAGGGATGTCTTAATTGGCTCGGTAATTTTAAATCACATCCGGAGCAATTCTCTCTGCTATATTTATGGATAGCGCTCATCAACATATAGCTAACAGTCTGCTTAATACAATTATATCTTGCATTTATTACCCAGACATCCGGCGAGTAGTTCCAAACCAATTCACCCTCCCTCTCCTTAGGCCCGGCAGAAGCCTTCGGTAGACTGGTTAGCGAGTCGTCGTCGTCCACGGAGGTCTCGAGAGAGGAAACGTTACTTTCCGTACCGTCCTTAGTCGGGCGATCGTCGGGTTGAGGAGACCCGGGCGGAGGGTTGTTCTCCTCTTCCTCAGCAATAGGGTCTATCATCTGTAAATATAAACGTAGGTAACCCTCCTTTTTTATTATTATTATTACTATCGATGTTAGTAGGCTACATCGATTCGTCAAAAGTAGTTTACCGGGATGGATGCCGTAGACCCGAAGTCAGTAGACGATGTTGAGGATAAGTTGCAAGCGGTCACGGGGCTGGAACTCCGGTAGGGTCCGTCGATAAAGGTTACGTTTGCCTCATCCTCTTCGACGTCCGAACGCTCAGGACTAGATGTTGTAAGATTTGGCGGCTCGCTGAAAGTCTGCATACTTCTGGAGAGTTGTGGGGATGTCCAGATCGTTCTAATTCGATCCCCCGGAGGTGGTGGCACTGCTAAATCTCCTCAAAGATTATTAAACGTTCGCAATGTTAGGTTTTTTTTTCTCGAAGGGGGAGCGGTTAAATACTTTTATTAGCACGAGACCCCCACAGGGGGCGTGGATTTTTACCAAAAAAAAAAAAAAAAAGGTTGGTGGCGCTAAAACAACAGATTTTTTTTTAAATGAAAGTCAGAGAGTCTCCTTGATTCCTTCGCACATTAAAATCAATATGCGACTATTATAAAAAACATTTACCGTAAAATAAAACATCTTTGAATAAGTCCCCCCTGTTTTAATCCGGGATAAAACATTTAACGATAATATTCATCAGTAAAGACACAAGGGGTCTAAGCCGACGTTTAAAGCGTGTAAAGACGTCGCTAGAGAGTAAACTCTCGGAATAACTTTAAATTGTAAAACGTTAGCCTCACGAATAATTAGTCAATACAGGAATCGAGTAGGTAAATATGAAATACAAATTTTAACGGTATACGTACGCATTCAATAAAAATACAAACGGGCATTTAATACTCGGCAAAGTCACGCCTAGAATTTTTTTAAATCCGTAAAAATGTGTAAACACGTTTTGTTTTGCTTTGTTTTGGAGGGACCGAGTATTTTGAAACATTTCATAGTAAAGCGTAAGGAGAACTAAAAAGTTTCATAAAGGTAATAATTTGACTTTATAAAAAAAAAAAAAAAAAAAAAACAGTACCTAACTAACTCAACTCGAGTTTATTTTATACAGCGCATTCAAACAGTCTAAGCCATCGTAAACTTAATATCAAAAGTAGGTAAATATACGAATAAAAACGGATCTGAAATGAATAAGAAGTAGATGTGTACATAAGTATCCATATATTAACATAAAATACATCATACAGCTTAAAATGATACCAAGTAAACCAGATAACTTAAAAATGAATAAAATACCACAAGTAATTAAATATTCAATTCAATTCAAAAACGCTTTTATTTGTCGTCGAGGGGGAAGTTAAAAAAACAAAACATGAAACCAATGAACATAAAAAAAAAATAAAAAAAAATAAAAAATAAAAAAATACGAAAAATAATAAATAACAGTAAAAAAAAACAAAAGAAAGTGCTCCGTGCTTCACACTAAAGTGCTACGTGTCAGTCAGTCTCTCGCAATTTGGCCCAGGGATGGGGGGTCGCTGTTCAAGAGATTTTAGTGATCTGGGGACAAATGTAGTCCTCCTCCTCCTTCTCCGCCGCTGTCTTCGACAGAGTGGGGCGTCTCAGCCTGCTGAGATGATGGAAGCCACTCAAACATTCGATGAAGTGAGTGAGAGGGATTGAGCAGGATTCGGTCACAAAAGGAAGATAAGGCTCTGACAGGGTATCCAATGATTTTTGAACAGACTTTAGTGATATTAAGTAGACGAGTCCGGTCTCGCAGGGGTGATGGAATGGAACCAAGAAGTGAATGGGAAAGTTAGAATACGCACTCATATACAAGTAACTAACATACTTCTAAAAGCAAAAGTAGGTAAATGTACGAGTAAAAATTGATCAGAAATCAATAAGTATCCATATATTATTTGTACAAAATACACCGGCCACCTTAAAACGATGCAAAAATGTGTTTTAAGATGATAGCGAAACGTCATAAATGTAATAAAAGTTAATCATACCGGTAAGAAAAACATAAAACTATAAAATAGTATCATCGAACACCTATTGTGAGAACTCAGAAACTATTGTAAAAAAAAAACAATATAGTACGAATAATATTTTTATCTGAATTATGTCGCTATTTTTAAAGCGTTAGATGGGTAGACGTCTTAAATAATATTATTCATTCAAATTAAGTAATATAGTAGCTGTTATTTCACAATCAAGGCGGTACGTTAGCTGGCTTCTTAGCATAAAGGGTTGTGAGATCGAGTCCTGCCTCAGGCCTTGTTGGGTAGACTTTGCATGTTCTCCCAAATTCCTGAAAAAACAAAAAAAAACAAAAACAAAAACAAAAAACAAAAAAACAAAACCCACGCGTAGTAGGTAAATTAAAGAGTCCCGATGTGTAAATATGCGTGTAAAAATTGTTTACCTACGCGTACCATCGGAAAGTAAGCGCGATTCGTAAGGAAAAAAAATAAATCGTTCAATCAAAAGCTAAATGTCCCTTAGTCATACAAGATACACGTTTGTTCACTATATGTTTAGGTAAATTGCTGCAAAGAGCGGTTTTAAGACTAAAAAAGATTGTCGCGGTAGATTGTTACGCTCTGATTAAATCTCGTAGTTTTGTGTTTTAAACCCAGGGGTGATTTAGTATAGCTAATCTTACAGACTATCATATTCAATAATATCTTATAGGCTAATTTAACAATGGGTATTTCTAAGTATTTAAAAAAAAAAAAACTCACAAAGACTTGGGATCTCTTAGTTCGAATACGTCGTGCAGCGATAAAACTATTTAGAGTGTTAAACGTGCTACATCTTCGCTAACGATAAGTCTAAAGACGTTTTATTTATCCTCGAAGGGTAAGTTAAAAAAACAAGAAACAAAACAAAACATAAGGGTTTCACGAAACAAAGCACTATCGGTAACAAAAATAAAAATTAAGTATCCATATATTATTTGCACAAAATACACCTGGTACCTTAAAACGATGCCTGCATCCCCCTAAAAAAAAAAACTAAACTAAAACGGAAACAAACCAAAAATAAAACTACATCACCCTTCTTCACGTACGCACCATGTCCCGAACATAACATATTTCATACCCGAATACTTTCTAAAAAACTACAATCCTAAGCCTTACAAGGGTATCCAATGAAAGAAGCCATGGTAATAATTAGAAGATATTTCATTCATACATCATCAAATAAAAAGGCTGACATCAAGACAGAAGACTCTTACAAACAACAGCTTAAAGATTTCAAAAAGTATGATCCCCACATTACATTGCCCCTCCACCTCCTCCTAAATCAGTTACTGCTTTTAAAAAAAAAGTTTGCGATTACAAGTCCTTTTCATAAATCAGTTTAAGAAAAACAAAAACAAAAAACAGTATATTTATTAGTTTTTTTAAATATTACAAAAACGACAAGAGGATAAAACCCATTTCCACACAGCTCATTCGTATATACAAACCTCATAAACTTAAACAACAACAAAAATACATAGAGATATCCGATAAAAATCGTATAGACACAAATTATAGCACTAGCGGTAACAAAACTAGAAAGAGAAAAATAACATTTTATACGTGTACGCATCTACAGAGGGGCTAAAACAACTTGCGCACTCAGCTCATGAGAGTGCCACCAACACCTTCTCTAAGCCTAATCCTTTTAAAAAAAAAAAAAAAAAAAAAAAAAAAAAAATCAGTACATTTGTTAGTTTTATAACGCATCAAAACGTAAGAGGGGGTAAAATTCTTATGTACAACGCAATCTTATATACAACAGCTCAAAAACATAAAATACATAGCCAGACGTACCTTCTTCACGTACGCGCCATATTCCTAACATAAAAAAAACATATTTCATACCCATATCCTACCAAAATGTCTTTATTACATTGCTATCAAATACAACGCACAAAACATCAACCGATTAATTTCATGCCTCACTCTAATTAAAATTAAAATTAAAGTGTACACACCCTTCTTCATGTACAAATACATCTATGGTGTCATAAATTCAAACCGTGGATCCTTTCTAAAAACTATTAGCCAAGGGCTTACAGGAATACCCTTTGTAAGAGACTAAGGTATTAATCTACTAATAAGAAGCTGATTTTGGTTAAATTGTTGCAAAGATCGGCTTTAAGATTAAGGGTTAAGTAGAGTATAAATCTATTAACGTATCAAGAAACTCAAAGTTTCATACTTTCAATTCTCTTAGTTTTAAAAAGAAGCAGATGTCTGACCAATAATGTCCACATGCAGTTCCTACCTGAGTTTGTGATTACATATTCTCTCCAGAAATCAGTATTTTTTAAAACTAGTACAATTATTATCTTTTTTAAACACACAAAAAAAAAAAGGTAAACAAATTTTCGCTACTCTAATGCCATACATTGTTCCGTCATCCAAAATGTATAATTTACAAATTGAATACCTTTGAATCAAATTTTCAGGTTTTACATTCATTATCAACATTTTAATACCCTAGTTTACTTTTGTAGACTAACTTTATTGTGTTCATCCTACCGAAATGTCTTTATTACATTGCTATCAAATACAACGCACAAAACATCAACCGATTAATTTCATGCCTCACTCTAATTAAAATTAAAAATACAGACAAACTTATCACATTCTAATACCTACCTCCCTCTCTTAATCATATGCAGTAACATCCTTTGACCTTTAGATGGCGCCGTTTACCGCTGCGTGTAACACTCAGACCTCTCCGCCATCCTCCGTTTAGCTTTTTACATAGTCACACACAAGTTTTTAGTCTAAGAAAAAGAAGTACGCGGTTCTGAAATGGAGAAATAACCGCCCTTTACGCACGAATAATCTATTTTTCGTCTGTATTTCCAACTCCTTCAGTTAGAGACAGACGCCCCTTTTATTTTTTATTTTATTTTAAAAAAAAAAAGGAAAAACCCCTTGAATGAGACGCGACTTCATATTCTGAAACACCGGTAAGTTTCTTTTATTTATTTAAAAAACATAAAACAAATGGATAACATTTTTTAATATTCACAACACTTTAACTCTATTAAGAGAGCCTCGTACTATTTTACATTCACGCACGCACATGCCCGATAGAGGCGCCGGGGGACACTTCCTATCGCACGACTTAGTGTGAAGTATCACTAAGGTGGTGGGGAGCGCTTCCCCCCGCTACTTCAAAAGCTGGTAGGGTCTTTCCCAGGAGTACGGAAGGGGAGGGGTGATGGGTTCACAACCTTATCTACCGGGGGTATATCACGACTCCTGGGGTCTTGCTATGGGGGAGGGCCGGGGGGTGCTTCCTGCAAGACTTCAAAAGGCGTGTCCTTCCTGTGACACGATGAAAAGTTTATTAACAAGAGGATGTCAATTTATTGTTATCAGATGGTAGAACTGTGGGGAGAGCATCCTCTCCGACTTCAAAGCTGTTGGTGTGGTGGTGGTGGTGGTGGGGGGGGGGGGGGGGGGGGTTGTCAACGGAAGCACGTATACAATTGATGAGGGTGTTGGGGGTGACCGGAAACATATGTTTGTTGAAGGGGTGCAGAAGGGTGGGGGGAACCGGATAACATGCGCTTGTTGTTGTGGGATGCAGAAGGTCATCAATCAATTTTGACAGGAGCTGGCTTCCGATCTCTGATTGGTTAAGCCGATGAGGGGGGTGGCTTCCGACCTCTGATTGGTTAAGACGATGAGGGGGGTGGGTAGGGGGGTGTAGAATGTCATCAATCAATTTTGACAGGAGCTGGCTTCCGGCCTCTGATTGGTTAAGAAGTCGGAAAGTGGGTGGGGCTTAATTCAAAATAACGGCTTCTGATTGGTTAAGAAGGCGGAAGGGGGCGGGGCTTACTTCAAAGGGGTAGGTTATGAATGGTTTTATGGGGGGTGTCATAAAGTTTTATGGGGGGTGCAATAAAGTTTTATGGGGGGTGCCATAAATCATGGTTTTATGGGGGCTATAAATCAGTTTTTGACATTTGCCGCATTTTACATATATATGCCGCGTTCCGCTTGGCCATCCGGTACCTGTCAGATGCCTCCGGAGTCCGACAGGCCAAAAAAGCCCGATAGGACTCCTTCTTCAGCTTGACGGAATCCCTTACCGCTGGTGTCCACCAGCGGGTTTGAGGATTGCCGCCACGACAGGCACCGACCACCTTACGGCCACAGCTCCGATCGGCCGCCTCAACAATGGAGGCGCGGAACATGGCCCATTCGGACTCAATGTCCCCCGCCTCCCCCGAGACAAGGGAGAAGCTCTGCTGGAGGTGGGCATTGAAACTCTTTCTGACAGGGGATTCCACCAGACATTCCCAGCAAACCCTCACAATACGTTTGAGTCTGCCAGGTCGGACCGGCATCTTCCCCCACCATCGGAGCCAACACACCACCAGGTGGTGATCAGTTGACAGCTCCGCCCCTCTCTTCACCCGAGTGTCCAAAACATGCGCCCGCAAATCCGATGACACGACTACAAAGTCGATCATCAAACTGCGGCCTAGGGTGTCCTGGTGCCAAGTGCACATATGGACACCCTTATGTTTGAACATGGTGTTCGTTATGGACAATCCGTGACGAGCACAGAAGTCCAATAACAGAACACCGCTCGGGTTCCGATCGGGGGGGCCGTTCCTCCCAATCACGCCCTTCCAAGTCTCACTGTCATTGCCCACGTGAGCGTTGAAGTCCCCCAACAGGACGAGGGAGTCCCCAGGGGGAGCGCTCTCCAGCACACCCTCCAAGGACTCCAAAAATGGTGGGTACTCTGAACTGCTGTTTGGTGCATATGCACAAACAACAGTCAGGACCCGTCCCACCACCCGAAGGCGGAGGGAGGCTACCCTCTCGTCTACCGGGGTGAACCCCAACGTACAGGCGCCGAGCCGGGGGGCAATAAGTATGCCCACACCTGCTCTGCGCCTCTCACCATGGGCAACTCCAGAGTGGAAGATAGTCCAACCCCTCTCGAGAGGACTGGTACCAGAGCCCAAGCCGTGTGTGGAGGCGAGTCCGACTATATCTAGTCGGAACTTCTCGGCCTCACACACCAGCTCGGGCTCCTTCCCTGCCAGAGAGGTGACATTCCATGTCCCGAGAGCCAGCTTCTGTAGCTGGGGATCGGTCCGCCAAGGACTGCCTCCCTGGCTGCCGCCCAGCCTGCTCAGCACCCGACCCCTTTGGCCCCTCCCACTGGTGGTGAGCCCGTGGGAAGGGGGACCCACGTTGCCCTTTCGGGCTGTGCCCGGCCGGGCCCCATGGGTGCACCAGGCGCTCGCGAACTAGCCCCGCCAAACAATGCCACTGAATGAATACAACGGAATCGTTGATATGGAAAATATAAAGTGTTGTTGTTGTCGTTGAACTTTAATATTTAGATTGAAGATGTATTACATTTACAAACTTCTTTTTGAGGATCCAATTGTTTCTTCCCTTTTGTAATGTTCTGCCTTCTATTATTCAAGAAATGATGCAAGAACATCTGTTTTCAGCTGCTTGCTATTTATTCAAGCACAGCCATTTCACAGTTGGTTCCACCTGGTAACTCTATTTCTCTGTCCTAACACAAACATAAAGCTATACTGCCAACTAGTGGATAATGATATTACTGCTATCATTACATCTCCCCTCCAAAGTTTTAACACTCATATTACAAAGCTCCCCCCCCCTTTTAACCATACAAATAACATATACATATAACAATTTTCTTTTCTTTCTTTTTCTTTTTTTTCCAGCTGTCTACCAACAATGCAACACCGTTAATCACAATAATATAACATTTAAATGTTCTGAATAAGTCTGTCCAGTGGTTTTCTAGGTCTTGTTGATCTTCTTAGAGGTTCAGTCATTTGAGAAGTTGCCTGCAGTTGAATTTGGTGTTTCTTCGGTACATTTTCCTGGAGTGCAGGTGTAGGCTTCTCACTGTCCTCATGAGTTTTTAGCAAACTCCTCCTGTTTCTCCTCACTTTTTGTGTCATCTTCGGTTTCCAAAATGTAAGATCTAGGTCCAATCTCACTTAGCACAGTTGCTTTTCTGTTCCAGCAATCAGGTCCCTCGATCCTCACATTGTCCTTTTCACAAAGTGGTTCCAGATATTTTGTTGTTCTGTCATATGCCATTTTCTGTTTGAGCTTGAGCTTCTTTTTGTTGTCAATCCAAATGTTGTTGTCATCACATCCTTGCGGCATCGGTGGAAGTGTGGTGCGAAGCTTACGACTCATAAGTAGCTCAGCAGGTGATGCTCCACACTCCAAAGGTGCAGCTCTGTAACTTAGTAAAGCGAGGAAAGGGTCAGTCTTACCATCTTTGGCTTTCTTCAACAGTCTCTTAACAATTTGTACTGTACTTCCTTTTCTGCCTGACCATTTTCCTGGGGGTACAAAGGACTTGAAGTAACGTGTTTAAATCCGTATTGTTTTTCAAAATGTCTCAACTCTCCACAATCACACTGAGGACCATTGTCACTCACAACACACTGCGGGATTCCGTGTCTTGCAAAAATTCCCTTCATGTGCACAATGATGGACTGTGCGGTGGTGCTGGAGAGATGCACAATCTCAGGATAGTTAGAAAAGTAGTCTATAACAAGAAGGTAGTCCTTGCCATGTAAATGAAACAAATCTGTGCCCACCTTTTGCCAGGGAATTGTTGGAAGGTCAGCTATCAACATTGGCTCCTTGACTTGCTTGTTTTGATGTTTTTGACAGATTTGGCATTTTTGAACCATTTCCTCTATGTCCTTGTTAATACCTGGCCAGTAGATGGCTCGTCGTGCTCTTCTCTTGCATTTCTCTACTCCCAGGTGTTCTTCATGAGGACGTTGAAGCATGTCTGTGGATAATTTGTGGAATAGCCGTTCGACATGCACAACTCTGCTCTCACGGGGAAGAACTGAGGACAGACACCTTTTGACCAGCCACTGTTCATGCATTCCGCCACTTTGTTCAATATTGGATCCATTGCTGTCTCTTCCACAATTTGTTGCAGCATGGCGTCTGTAGCAGGCAAAGAGGCTGTGACCATGTTGATGTGAGCCTCATTCTCCTCTGCTGAGATGCACTCAGTGGCGTCACTGTCGTTCAGGGATGGTGCTGTCGAAAGCGCATCAATCAATCAAGCACTATGAATTTTCCAGGCATATATTTCAGCTCAAAATCATAGCGCTGCAATGTCATCATCATTCTTTGGATTCTAGGAGACATGTCATTGAGGTTTTTCTTCCTAATTGAAATAAGTGGTTTATGATCCGTCTCTGCTGTGAATGTGGGCAGTCCATAAACATATGTGTGAAACTTACTACACCCAAACACTAAACCCAGTGTCTCCTTTTCAATCTGAGCATAGCGTTTTTCAGTTTCAGTCATTGATCTGGATGCATAAGCTACAGGTTGCCATGTTTCCTCACTCATTTGCAGCAGTAAGGCACCTAGCCCATCTTTTGATGCATCAGTACAAATTTTGGTTGGTTTAGTTGGATCAAAGTAGGTAAGAACTGGCTCAGCAGTCACAGTTCTCATGAGTTCTTTCCATTCATTTTCATGTTTTGCTGTCCACTCAAATGTTACATTGTGATGTAGCAGTTCTCTTAGACACTTCGTCTTTGAGGAGAGGTTGGGAATGAACTTACCCAAGAAGTTCATCATCCCCATCGCTCGTAGAAGTCCTTTCTTTTCAGTTGGAGCTGGCATGTCCAGTATAGCTTGCACTTTGGTTTTGTCTGGCATGACTCCATTCGCTGTGGGCTTGTCTCCCAAAAATGTCATTTCTGTTACTCCAAAAAGATTTCTCTCTTTTAAGTTTGAGTCCATTCTTTTCAACTCTTTGTAAGAGCTTTTCAAGTCTCTCATCACGTTGCTTCTTTGTGTTGCCCCAAACAACCAAGTCATCAATGTACACACACACATGTACCTTCCAGACCTTCTATGATTGTCTCCATGACTCTGTGAAAGATCTCCGGTGCAGACTTTATGCCAAACGGAAGCCTCAGAAAGCAGTGACGCCCAAATGGTGTGTTGAAGGTGGTGTACCTGCTGCTTTCCGGGTCAAGCTTCAGCTGCCAAAATCCATGTGAAGCATCCAATTTGCTGAAGTACTTTGCACCTGCCATGTCACTCAGGATCTCTTCACGCTTCGGTATTTGATAATGTTCTCTTTTTATGTTTTCATTTAGATCTTTAGGGTCGAGGCAGACACGCAACTCAGGGGAGTTCCTCTTTTTAACACACGTGATGGAATTCACCCAGTCAGTGGGTTCTTCCACTCCCTCAATGACTCCCAGCTTTGTCATTCTGTTCAGTTATTTTTTAATGCTGGCTTGAGCGGTGCTGGTGCTCTTCTTGGAGCATGCACTACAGGTTTAGCATCTTCTTTGAGCCGTATTTTGTAAGTGCAAGGCAGCATACCGTATCCTTTGAAGACGGAAATATAGTTGTTCACTATACTTGTGCTACTTTCACTTTGTGACATTTTGGTGTTTGTTTTGTCCATTTTTACATCATTGCTGTTGATTTGGTAGATTCTTCTCACCAGTCCAAGGTCTTCGGATGCCTTGTCTCCAAGGATGGACTCCAGTCCACTTAGCACAATTGTGAATATCAAATTATGTTCTTTTTCTTTTGCAGTCACTTTTAGCCCAACATCCCTTTGTTTCTATTGGCTGATTGTTGTATGCTTTTAATGACATGGGCTTGTCTTTGACTTTATTTGGTTTCTCTGCCAGTGATTTCAAGTCATTTTCATTGATGAAGTTTGCCTTGGCTCCGGTGTCAATTTTAAAAGTAACCAGTAGGGGTGTTAAAAAAAAAATCGATTCGGCGATATATCGCGATACTACATCGCGCGATTCTCGAATCGATTCAATAAAAAAAATCGATTTTTTATTTATTTATTTATTTATTTTAAGAGCTCAGAATTGTTCATTCGGTAGTCTTACCGATTCAACGTCTTATCATCATTGCCTTTTTTTTTTGTGTGTGTGTGAATCGATTTTTAAACTTCCATTTTTAATGGAAAAATATTCAACAAAACGTCTGACTTCGGGTTAGGATTCACACCTTGAGCATGGAAGAATGTTATATGAACGGAACATTAAGCCTTAATATTTTATTTTAATGCTGTTCAAACATGAAACAGATTACAACCTCTATAAGACTGACATTTCAGATAAATAAATAATACATTTTCATATAAATCTTACACTCTACAAGCTTACTGATTAGTATTTTCTAAATTTGAATGAAAAAAAATCGCAACAATCGACTTATAAATTCGTATCGGGATTAATCGGTATCGAATCGAATCGTGACCTGTGAATCGTGATACGAATCGAATCTTCACGTACTAGGCAATTCACACCCCTAGTAACCAGTGTCCCATTGACTAGCATAGGTGCAATCCATTTATCTTCTTTTACTGCATTTACTGGATGCTCTCCATCACCTTCGTTCTGGGGATGCACATAGTTTTCCTCACATGACACAATTTTGATTAAAAATGTATCACTTAAATCATCACTGTCATCTGTGTATTCAAGCACTGTGTGTACCTTTTTCTTGGTGCGGCACATTTTTGCATAGTGATTTTGTTTCTTCCACTTTGCACATGTTCTCCCAAATGCAGGACACTGCTTTGGCTTGTGACTCTCTCCACATTTTTTACAATTAAATGGAGCTTGATCATTGTCTCTGTATTTGTCTCCTTGCTTGTACTTGAACCGTGTTTTTTCTTTCTTAGTCACTGCTTTCACGGACTCGTCTTCTTCATAACATGGCGCCGCTTGGAAAGTAAGGGCATGTTGCTTCGCTAGCTCGTTAGCTTGGCATATTTTTATTGCACTTTCCAATGTAAGGTCCGTTGCTCTCAACAGCCTTTCTCTCAGCTTTTCATTAGTCCTGAACACAATCTGATCCTTTATCATCGAGTTTTTTAGGTCGCCAAAGTTGCAGGATTTAGCTTTTATTTTTAGATCGGTGAGAAAATTGTCAAAGGCCTAACTTGGATGTTGCAGCCTTGAACGAAACACATATCTCTCATAAGTTTCGTTTTTCTTAGCAAGACGGTGCTCGTCCAAATTCTGGAGGACCTTTTCAAACTTCTCTTTGTCTTCAGGATCATCATAAACAAACGTGTTGAATAACTCGATAGCCTCCGCTCCGGCAATGGTTAGCAAAAGGGCGCTTTTTCTTTCGTCCGCCCGATTACCCACTCCGACGAGGGAAAGGTAGAGCTGGAATTATTGCTTGAACGCCCGCCAACTTGCGTCCACGTTTCCCGTCATTTTCAGCGGTCCTGGTGGTCCATCTTGCGTCAGTTCTTTTCTTGACCCGCGACCTGGTACCATGTAATGTTCTGCCTTCTATTATTCAAGAAATGATGCAAGAACATCTGTTGTCAGCTGATTGCTATTTATTCAAGCACAGCCATTTCACACTTGGTTCCAACTGGTAACTCTATTTCTCTGTCCTAACACAAACATAAAGCTATACTGCCAATTAGTGGATAATGATATTACTGCTATCATTACACCTTTTTTCTCCCTTTTTCCCAATATTTTTGAATATGAGAGGGAAGTATATTTTTTGATTTTTGAATTTGTAAGTAAAAGTAAGAACAAATATTAAGAGGAAATGTGTTTCCGTTCCTGGAGTTAAAATTTGGAATGTTTTGGATGATATGTTTAAGTTAATGAGTTCTCTGTGCATGTTAACGAAGGGAAAAAAAACTAACAAACCTCGTAATAATAATTTAAGTAGAAAATCTTTAAGACAGAAAATATGTTTTATTATACAATTAGTGAGCGGGTTACCGGAAACAAAAAGCTATTTAAGTAAATAGTTAATGTAGTTTGTTTTTACCGACTGATTTATACTAAATATAAATGAGGATGGATGATAAATGTACCCCAAACACTGACATGACGTGACGACCCTGAAGGTCATGTGGACATCTCATAATATGTCAGGCTGCTAACATCGTGGAAAGCTGTTTTTGACATTACAGGTCTAGGACTGTCATCCACGTCCCACCGTTGGACTCAATCGGGGATTGGGCCCCGAGTGAAACAACATTGATGGGACTGGAAGATCACAATCCATGGACACGACTAACATTTTGCAAATACTGGTAGAATTATGTAACTGGTAGCACTAACCTCTGTGTACAAAAGGCGGACACGCCAAGGCAGAGGTCTCTAAGGGGAAAGCAATTTTTTGGAGTTTTTGAGATACTAATTAGAGAATAAAGCTGTGAAAGAAAGATGGGATTTTGAATGTGTGTGTAATTTGAGTGACACACATTCTCACATGGGGAGGCTGAACCGTTCGCCCATGTGGGCGGCGGCCTAGACAGTATGTGTAGGGACGATTTTGAATAGATCAGTTCCTCTTCCGCATACTAATAGAAGAGGGCTCCACAGCTGTGTACTCGATCTTTCTGGCATCCAGTAAATATTTCAACTGAGAACTCGCAGCATATCCAAGAAGGATTTTTACAGACTGGACAAGCTTATCAGGCGGGCCGGCTCTGTGGTCGGCATGAAGCTAGGGCAGGGCGATAAGGCCAAAATATAAAATCTCGATTTTTTTTTGTTGTCATTCTGGATGATTACGATTTTAATCGATTTTAATCAAAAGTTTTAAAAAAATAAACAAGGTTTGATTTATTCAAAAATTATTCTTGTGCAAAATGTTCAGACAATAATGTACACTAATTTTGAATCAGTTTTAACGTAAATTTAACATAGCTTGTGCAAAAAGCTACTCATATATTTTGCATAACTTAAATGCCACATAGCTTGTGTGAAAAAAAAAAAAAAAACTACTCACAGATTTTGCTCAACTTAAAAGCCATACATAGCTTATACAAAAAAACTACTTATGGCTTTTGCACAACCTAAATGCCACAAAGCTTGTGCAAAAACAAAAAAAAAAACCTACTCATAGCCTTTTGTTCAACTTAAATGCCACATACATAGCTTCAGCAAAAAAAAATAAAAAATACTCATAGCTTATGCTCACCGTAAATGTTACATACATATTTTGTGCAAAAAAAAAAAAAAAAAAACAAAAAAAAAAAAAAAAGAATTCTCATAGCTTTTGCATAACTTAAATGCCACAAGTAGAGCTGGGCGATAAATCAAATTAATTTGATTAATTCGTCCATTGAAAGTGCCATGATGTGAAAATGAGCTAAATCGTGAAATCGAGGTGCTTATAAATAAATACACATCATCTAACCTGGAGTGGCTCGCTTCTGTTTACGCTCGTTGTTTTGGGGTCCTTCGTTTGGTGGCTGGCGCACTTGCTGATGACATCACCCTACTATAGCGAAGCTGCGGTATGTGACATCATCGGTAGGCGCACAGGAGCCCGCAACAGCTGTACAGGCAGTCCACATCACCGCCTGTTTTTTTTTCCATTTCTTTTCACTCACACAAACACGCACAGAAATTAATGAACAAATTAATTAATTAATCTGATGTGTATCGCGCACAAGTTTGAAAGCAAACGCAGGAGTGGAGCTCCGCCGTAACGTCTCCGTGTGAGCCTGACGCAGAAGTATACTGAGGGCTTTACACGGCGGCGAAGCCAACCCACGCCAACCGGCAGCGAAGGAAAGTGACGCTTCCAAATCACCGGGAGCCCCACATCAGCTACTTTGGCCAAACGGTACGCTGCCTACTCGCGCACATTGTCTGCTCCAGAAGACCCCAGAAAAGGGACTCATGTTCGGCTTTTACAAGAGCGACGTAGAGCAAAGTAAAAGCGTGTGCAAGGTTTGCCAAACAGCTATTAAAACGAAAAATAGCAGGCAGCACAACTAACCTCTTCCAGCATTGCGCCAAATGCATCCGAAAGAATGGGAGGAATGCTCACGTCTTTGAGAGTGCGGCGTGGCTAACGCTAGCAAAGATAAGTACACGCACACCATGAAACAACAAACTTGAGCTGTATTTAGTACCGTGGGAAACATTGTGACATGCACCAGAGCTTGACTTTTGCCACAGTCAGTTGACAGGCTAGTTTTGCTTGTCAGGAATTTGAGTTTATTACAATAAAAGGTGGTGCTGATTATTTTTACGCTGTTGATCTTGAAGTTCTGTTATATACAAATGTTATCGTGAGTTGAGTTGTATATTTGCAGAATACTGGATGTGTGGTTTACAATACCTGTTTACAATTGTTAGAACTACTTACTTGTGGCAATTAAGTTATGCAAAAGCTATGAGTAGTTTTTTTTTCACAAGATATGTATGTGACATTTAAGTTGAGCAAAAGATATGAGTAGTTTTTTTGCTCAAGCAATATATGTGGCATTTAAGTTGAATAAAAGGCTATGAGTAGCTTTTTTTGCACAAGCTTTGTGGCATTTAGGTGGTGATGTCACAAATGGAACTGGAGTTGCGAGTCATGCCCCACACAAAGGGGGCGTGGTTAAATGGAGCCCGTATAGAGGCCCGTCTCTTTTTTTCCTCATATCACGTGACCGAAGGCAAACGAGGCCCCGTTTTCAGCGATCACGTGACTGACTCGCATCGTGAGTCGCGCTCCATAAATAGTCGTGGAAAACCCAGGAAGGCTCCCCCGCATGACCCCAAAACAGCGAGCGTAAACAGACGCTCGAGGGAGAGGATGTGTATTTATTTATAAGCACCTCGATTTCACGATTGAACTCATTTTCACATCATGGGACTTTAAATGGACGAATTAATCAAATTAATTCGATTCATCGCCCAGCCCTACATGAATCTAGACTCTCTGGTGACAGTGGCAGAGAAGAGGACTCTGGACAAACTGCTGGATATTATGGACAATATCAGCTACCCTCTGCACACTGTCATCAGTATTCAGAGGAAGCCTGTCCAGTAGAAGGCTGACGCTCCCCAAGTGCCGAACCAACAGACTAAAGAACTCTTTTGTCCACCATGCCATTGTACTCTACAACAACTCACTGTCGGGGAGGAGGATGTAGAGTGCACTTCACTTCACAAATATGGCACTTTACTGTACTGTACTGTATTTAATTTATTTAATTTACTCTCCAGTGTAATAACCTGATTTATTGATTGATTGAATTTTTATTCTTTATTTTATTATTATTATTAATTCAATGTCTGGTGTAATAACCTTAATTATTGATTGATTTAATTATTTTTTATTTAATTATCTGTTCTTATTGCTGCTGGACTTGACGCTGTACAAGATTCAATTGTTACAATCCAGGAAAGTAGTTCTTTTGCCGTCCATTGTTCAGGAGGGGGCGTTCCTATGGCGGAAGTGACGTGACGTGCAAATAGTCAATATAGGGAGCACGAGTGCATCACCCGTCTTACAGGTGCAGTTCATCGGCACCGAAAACGAGAGGTCAGTCTTCCCCTACTGAATCGAATCATCGTTACGGTAAATATACATTGTCATTTGGATATACTACTGGTGACCGGATTTAAAATAGTGAAAGCTTGTGGCCTAAATGTAGTGAGCCTAACAGACCATAATAATTAATATTGTATGAAATTGCATCAGCACGGTTCGAGTGGTTAGCACGTCCGCCTCCCAGTTCTGAGGACTCCGGTTCGAGTCCAGGCTCCGGCCTTCCTGGGTGGAGTTTGCATGTTCTCCCCGTGCCCGCGTGGGTCTTCTCCGGGTACTCCGGTCTCCTCCCACATCCCAAAGACATGCATGACAGGTTAATTGGGCGCTCCGAATTGTCCCGAGGTGTGCTTGTGAGTGTGGATGGTTGTTCGTCTCTGTGTGCCCTGCGATTGGCTGGCAACCAGTCCAGGGTGTCCCCCGCCTACTGTCCAGAGCCAGCTGAGATAGGCACCAGCACCCCCCGCAACCCTTGTGAGGAATAAGCGGTCAAGGAAATGGATGGATGGATGGAAATTGCATCAGGGGCCATGTTAAACCATTCCAAATCTGAAGGTGTTTGGGTCGGAAATGAAAGTTACAAAAAATAAAAATAAATTAATATTCAAATTAAACAAGAAATAAAAATTTTGGGTCTAATTATTTGTAATGAGAACTGTAGTGAAAGAAATTGGCAAGATAAAATTGGAGTAATTAAAGAAGAAACCCAACAATGGGAAAATAAAAATACAACCTATAAATTGAGAATAAATATATGTAACAACTATGGCCTATGGCCCAGTCCACCCTCTAATTTTTTTTTAAGTTTGCTTCTTCTAAAGCAAACTCTCTGCAGTTGCATAAACATTCCACAGCTCAGACAGGATCTAAGCTTGGGTAGCTCTGCAGGTGGTCACCCAACCACCAACAAAGCTCTTTTGAAGCCGCTGACCAGGTGACAAAGGAATTTATGCGTCTGCCGAAGGAGTGTATTCAAGCCCGCCTTCTCGGAGCCCGAACAAATGGCTCCAATGATTGGAATATACAAACGACTGATCAAAGGAATGTTTATGAAGTTTCTCATCAACCAGGGGGGACTCTCTGGCGCCACTGTTCCAAACGGGCACTCCTGGAACGTCTAGATGGAGCAACAACACCGTCAAGTGGTGAAACTTGGAACTATCCTTAGTGACATTTCATATAAGTAACCGCATTTTACTCATTTATACCATGACAATTCTTGACAGATAACTGAACTACGAATGATTTATGTTATGTATTTGTGTGTATGAACATCCTATTTCATTTGTACTCCATAAAGAATGAAAGATAATCAATATCTTTCAGTTCAGTCAGATTAGACAAGTAGAAGTTACCTCACAAGTTAGTTTATGATGCATTAATTACGATGTGTGTTAAACGGGTTGTGTGGGAAAACTGATTTGCCAGACTGACCAAATTTAATGCCAAATTATTAATCCCTTTAATAATTTGCTTTTTTTTTTAAGTCTGCGTGAGCGAACAGAAGGGTTTTCCACCACCTACTAAAGCCCCGCCCATAGACTTTAAAAAGACGAGGGGACCCCCCTCTCGCTCTCTTCTTCCGATGCCTCTACCCGATCGCTCTCTCTCCCGCTTCTTCTACTGAAACATCCTCAGGCCAACTACCTGCAAGTTTCCCAGCCTGCTCCAACTCTTTGTTCCAAGAAACTTGCCAAACACGTGGCCCCCTTTTGTTCCTGGCAGCAACCATTGCCACGAGAGCAGACACTCGCTCCACGCCACGCCAAAGCAGGTGCAAACTGCAACGCTGACCCCAAAGAGACTCTTTTATTCCCTTTTTTCTTGTTTTCCCTTTTTTTCTTCACCATCGGTGACTGTCCGCCAGCAGCGAGCTCCGCGGCCCCGGGGTTCACTTGCAACGTACCGCCGGACTCAAGGTTGTGCACCTAAGCCGCACCGCATCTCACCTGCTATTCGGTGGCGCCCCGCCAGGGCGCAAGCCCACCTCCAACTGCGGGCCTTCCCCGTACGCAGGCACGCCGCGAACCGAGATCCAACACCTGGAGTCGGACAGCTGTTCAGCAGAACAAACCTCGCCGGAGAAACATCTCGCCGCCCAATCAAGGGAAGAGCCGCGCAACTACGTCAGCCCCCGACCGGCTCCCTTGCTCACCTGTGGCATAGCCCCTTTTTTATTTTTCTTGCCTTCTTGAACGGACATTGACTATTTTTCCCCCTTTTCCAAAGACCTCCCGTTTCTGCTCGTTCTACGCAGTATCCATCTTGTAAGTGCACATTTGATTTTCCCCAATTCGGCATACCGCTGTGTGCAACTTACATTTGAAACATATCACAGACCTGGCAAGTTAAATTTCTTTTTTTCCTGTTTCCTTATTCGTTCGCATTCTTTCCCTATTTTGATTAGCTTTATTTGATTTCTTTTCTTCTGAAGGTAGGATAGTTAGATAGGCAGTGTTCTGATTCTGTAGTGTAGCAATCGTGAATAAATGCATGTTTTATTAACTCTATTCTGCCTAAATCATCTGTGTTTCCGAGTGGATTATTATTCTTTTGTTAGTACAACGAACCACTGAATATCGAGTGTGGCGACTTTAGATTATAAATGACTGATGAAGAAAGGATTTTGGTCGTTGCTTGCTCCTGTTAACCCAAAGCAAACGTGGTGCCCCTAGAGGTTATCGAGGTAATTACAATTTACCTCTGTAACGTCCAGATTATTAATTTGTCCAAAAGACGACCAAATTATCGCTACATATAATTACAACATATAATGTCTAAAATTTTATTTCTTGCGAATATCTTTCGAATTATTAAAATGAATAAGATCTGTGTAAATTTAGTATGGGGAACAACACGCAAAGTTACAAAAAGGAACTTTGGAGGCCTTGGAGCGGTTGAATTGGGCTGCAGACTTCAAATAGCTTTTGTTAAAAATATGTACTTGGCTATCTCTAGGAAAGCCCCCTGGATTGGTGACATAGCCCTTTGGAAAAAAAAAGGATAGGAAGAGCCAGACAGGGCCCAGCATATAAATTAATCTTCGGTGATTTTGTTTCCCAATATGAACATTTAAAGCTTGATTGGAATGGTTTAACATGTATAATGATTTTTCAAAAAATAAACAATGTAAAATTTAAGCTGCTAGATAGCAATCAATGTACGGAAGTTATTCGCACATTAAACAAAAAAAAATATTATTATCCCAGAAGGGATGAAAGATGGTTGACTGCTGTCGGCAGGCTTCCTCCTCGGGCTGTTGTATCGTGGTCATGTTATGTAAAGACAAAACAATGTCCTATAGTAAACTGTTCAGAGGATGAAACACAGCAGCATTTATTGATGGACTGTAATAGAGCTCAGCAAGTCTGGGCAATGATGAAAGATATTGGTCTTAAAATTTATGTTAATTATACCACTATTATGGACGACATGATAGAAAAAAAATATACCTTCTAAAGATAAAGAATTATTTCAAATTATTATAACTGCTGTTTGTGCAAAACTGTGGAAAACCAGGTGTGTTAATGAGTATGAAGTATATAAAAATTGAAAGTAACACCGTGGTCAGACAAATTCTCTGTTTTTTAAGAAAAGAAAAAAAAATAAGGACCACAAGAGCTGCAAGAAGCTATAAAGGGCCCTCGCAGCCCGGGCCACGTTGGGGTACTTGCACGTTGGGGTACTTGCATGTTGGGGTTCTCGCATATTAGGGGCAAAATTTCTTTGAACATGCCATGATAAACCTTTACATGTGATTTTTTTTTTTTTTTGCCAGGTGTGATGTGTGTGTCAAGCTCAATGGGTTTTGGTTATTGTGAAGATCTGCAAAAACCAGCGTCCTTTTTTATTTTTAGGGACTGAGTTGACCTGTTTTTTTTTTTTTTTGCAAAGGTATATATACCCATCATCGCTCGTACTCATTGCACAATGTTGCTTTTATTGTCCATAGAGGCGACAAACAAAAATGAAACAAAATAAAAAAAGTACATATGTTTGGATCGGTCTGATACCAGTGAACATCTTGAGTAGTGGAAAGTAAAAGAATATTCATAAATGACTTAGTTATAACACGAGTTCATAAATTTTGTTCAAAATACCGTAAGTGGGGCTGTTGGGTTTTTTTTATGCCTCAAGGACTATGTGGCGCAGTATTTATAACTGAATTTTGTCATAGAGATACCTTCAGGCCTTGACTATAAATATACATGTCAAAGTTTGGGATTTTTTGAAGCATGTACCGGGGAGTTATTAAGCATATCCTTCATTTACGATACTGCTTTTAACGTCCATAAAGGCTATCAAAAATAAATAAAACTAAATAAAAAATATGTGTGTTTGGATAGGTCTGATGACAGTGAACATTTTGAGTGGTGGAAAGTAAAAGAATATTCATAAATGACTTAGTTATCACACTGAAAATGAGTTTACAATTTTTGTAAAAATACCGTAAGTGGGGGATTTTTTTTTCATGCCTCAAGGGTTAGGTGGCGCTGCACATATAACTGAATGTTGTCATAGAGATACCTTCAGGCCTTGACTCTAAACAGACATGTTAAGTTTGGGATTTTTTGGAGCATGTACTGGGGAGTTATTAAGCATATCCTTTTTCAGTGTGAAACAAAAATTTTGATGCCCCGCCCTCATCATATAGTATTTCGAAAAGTCAAGATTTTTCCCCCTGTCGTTGGCTCAGGTCTTGACATGGTCCAGGTCAAGTCTTAACTCAGTCGGATGAAACGTGTAGGAGAAGTGGGCAAAAGTATGCCCCCTGTAAATGTGCAAAAATCGTCAAAAATGGGACATTCAAAAATTCGTAGCTCACCTCCTGTTCATTTTAGCATATGGGTCCAAGAGACTTTTTTTGTAGGTCTTGGGCTCCCTCATACACCTAAAAATATTCGTCGTTCTTGCTTAAACGTACAACCAGGGCTGCTTCGTTAAAAATTTCTAGGGGGCGCTATTGAGTCATTTTTGTAAAAAAACAGCACAATCAACAATAAAATATTGCTCATTTTACCAGGCCAGATGTGTGTGCCAAGTTTCATGAGTTTCTGTGCATATTTATACCCTTAAAACTGGCGTTGTTTTCTTGGCGAACAGCACTTAGCCACGCCCACAGCAATTCGCGAAAACTCACAAACTTCGTGTTGTGACATCATGAACGATGAAACCCTCATATGAGCAAATATGAGGTAGGTCCAGTTAACGTGTTTGGAGAAAAACGTAGAAGAAAATTCATAAGAAAAAAAATGCCACGAGGTGGCGCTATCAGTAAGATGAAATATAAGTTCGTAGATGTCTTTAGGGCTGGACTCTCATCAAATGTGTGAAATTTTGAGAAGATAGGATCATCTCGGTCAAGTTAATGCAGCTTTTATTGTCACGAAAAATCTTCAGACTTTGCGTCACCGTAGCGGCCACGCCCTTTGGCGAAAAGTTACAATATTCGGTGTGGGGCATGATCAACATCTTAAGGCTTTTCTGACCAATTTTCAACTGGATCCCTTCAACGAGGTCAGCACAGTAGTTAAAAACGTAAAGTATGACATTTATTGTTACCACTAGGTGGCGCTATATGTATAACAGAATTTTATCATATAGATGTTTTCAGGCCGTGACTATTACGTTGCCTGAGAAGTTTGAGATTTTTTTGGAGCTTGAACATGGGAGTTATTTAGCATTTGCTCTTTCTGGACAAATGAAATTTTAAAGGCAATATTTGATGCCCCGCCCCCGTCATATAGTATTTCGAAAAGGCAAGTTGTTCTCTCAGGTCTTGAGATGATAAATGCCAAGTTTGAAGTCAATTGTATGAAAAATGTTTGCAGAGGGGGAAAAAGCATGACCACAGTGAATGTGCCAAAATAGGCCAAAATTGGACATTAAAAAATTCATAGCTCACTTCCTGTACATTTTAGCTACATGGTCCCAATAGACTTTTTTTGTGCGTCTCGGTGTGCTACACGTGCCTGCCAATTTTCGTTGCTTAGCTCAAACGTGCCGGGCTTGTTTTTTATTTTTCTACGCTAGGGGGCGCTATAGAGTTGTTATGACGACTTCATAATATCAAATTTTTCGCCGGGCCTGAGGAGTGTGCAAAGTTCGGTGAGTTTTCGTGAATGTTTAGGTACCCAAAATCGCGATCGTTTGAGGAGAATAAAGAAGAAGAAGAAGAAGAAGAAGAAGAAGAGGAAGAAGAAGAAGTAGAAGAAGAAGAAGAAGAAGAAGAAGAAGAAGAAGAAGAAGAAGAATTTTTACAAAAACAATAGGGACCTCGCAGCGGTCGCTGCTCGGGCCCTAATAATAATAATTTTTACAAAAATAATAGGGACCTCGCAGCAGAACTTTTTCCCTTGGCATATTTTACAATTGTAAAATTTTGGACTAATTAGGGCCCGAGCAGCGACCGCTGCGAGGTCCCTATTGTTCCTGAAGGAATTCTTATTAGGGCCCGAGCAGCGGCGGCGGCGGCGGTGCCGCTGCGAGGCCCTATTGTTTTTCAAGGAATTCTTAATATTCTTCTTTTTAGGGCCCGAGCAGCGACCGCTGCGAGGTCCCTATTGTTTTTCAAGGAATTCTTATTAGGGCCCGAGCAGCGGCGGCGGCGGTGCCGCTGCGAGGCCCTATTGTTTTTGTAGGAATTATTATTATTATTATTATTATTATTATTATTATTCTCCGCTAACGATCGCATTTTTGAGACACTAAACGTGACCGAAAACTCACCAAACTTTACACGCACATCAGGCCTGGCGAAAAATTTGATATTTTAAAGTCACCATACATGATAACAGAAAAATGGCTCCTTAGCGCCCCCTACATAGGTTAAACGGATCCCTGTCCCGCTACGATTGTCCGACGGCTATGAAAATTGTGTGGCACCTGTAGCACATCCCAATGAACAAAAACCTCTTTGAAGTGTGTACCCTAAAATAGACAGAAAGTGAGGTATGAGTATTTAAATGTCCAATTTTTGCCAATTTTTGTACATTTACAGGGGTCATACTTTTGCCCGCTTCTCCTACACGGTTAACCCGATTGACTTCAAACTTGGGATGTACCATCTCAACACCTGGGACAACATCATTGTGAAAAATGAAAAGTTTTTGATATACTATATGACGGCGGCGGCACATCAAATTTAGAGTTTAAAAATTCTTACTTCACGAGGCATTGCCGGTTGTACGTTTAATCTAGAGCTACGAAAATTGGTACACATATGTAACAGACTATGACCTACAAAAAACTCTTTTTGAACCATTAGCTAAACCTAACAGGAAGTCCACCATTTTGATTTATTTTGGAACGTGTTGCCATTTTTTTGGCCATTTCATTGGTGCCTTATTTTAACGAACTCCTCCTACAGTGTTTATCCGATCATCTTCAAACTTGGTGTGATTCATCTTAAGATGTTGAAGATGAAAAGTTATTGAAAGCTTTGTATTTCGTCGCACGCTGTTGTCATGGCATGCACTGTTTTTAAAGGAAAAAAAATATCCTTAAAGAAGCATTCCCATTTGTACGAAGCAGCTAGAGCTACGAAAATTTGTAGACATATGTAACAGCCCAAGATGTACAAAAAAGTCTCTTGGTGCCCTGTGCTAAACCCAACAGGAAGTCCCCCAGGGGCCGGGCATCACATTTTGAGCTAAAAAACTCCTCTTTAACAAAGCATACCCGGCTGTACGTTTCACATAGAGTTACCAAAATTTGTAGAGGTATATAACAGCCTTCGAGGTACAAAAAACTCTTTTTGAACCATATGCTAAACCTAACAGGACGTCCGCCATTTTGATTTACTTTGGAATGTGTTGCCATTTTTTTTGGCCATTTCATAGGGGTCATATTTTAACAAACTCCTCCTACAGAGTTTATCCGATCATCTTCAAACTTGGTGTGATTCATCTTAAGATGTTGAAAATGAAAAGTTATTGAAAGTTTTTTATTTCGTCACACGCTGTTGTCGTGGCATGCACTTTTTGCAAAGGAAAAAAATCCTTCTTAATGAAGCATTCCCAGTTGTACGAAGCAGCTAGAGCGACGAAAAATTGTAGACATATGTAACAGCCCAGGATGTACAAAAAAGTCTCTTGGTGCCATGTGCTAAACCCAACAGGAAGTCTCCCAGGGGCCGGGCATCACATTTTGAGCTAATTACTCCTCTTTAACGAAGCATTCCCGGTTGTACGTTTCACCTAGCGCTATGATAATTTGCAGGCATACATAAGAGCCCATGATGTACAAAAAAGTCTCTTGGAACCATGTGCTAAACCAAACAGGTAGTCTGCCATTTTGATTTATGATGGGATTTGTTGCCATTTTTTGTGGCCTTTTTCAGGGGTCATATTTTAACGAACCCCTCCTACAAAATTTTTCCGACTGTCTTCAAACTTGGTGTGTTTCATCTTAAGATGTTTAAGATGCAAAGTAATCGAAAGTTTTTTATTTTGTAACACGCTGTTGCCATAGCAATGCATTGTTTGTCAAGTGCTGCTTTTTTTTTTTATACACATGAAAACTCATGGAACTTTGCAAACACTTCAGACTTGTCATGAACATGAATTTTCAGAGATTTATTGTGCAATTTGCAATAAATAGCGCCCTCTAGACATTTTTATGAAGCATTTCCGATTGTATGATTATGCTAGACCTACAAAAAAGTATTATGTAGCCATTTGCCAAACCAAAGAGGAAGTCCGCTATTTTGATTTTATTTTGGGAATTATACATCATTTTTGGCCTTTTTCATTAAACTTTGCACAGACAAGGCATGGAAAAAACTAACATTTTAAATGGTCCTTGTTCCATGTAACAGTTGTCAAGTGCTGCTTTTTTTTTTTTTTTATACACATGAAAACTCATGAAACTTTGCAAACACATCAGACTTGTCATGAACATGAATTTTCAGAGATTTATTGTGCAATTTGCAATAAATAGCGCCCTCTAGACATTTTTATGAAGCATTTCCGATTGTATGATTATGCTAGACCTACAAAAAAGTATTATGTAGCCATTTGCCAAACCAAAGAGGAAGTCCGCTATTTTGATTTTATTTTGGGAATTATACATCATTTTTGGCCTTTTTCATTAAACTTTGCACAGACAAGGCATGAAAAAAACTAACATTTTAAATGGTCCTTGTTCCATGTAACAGTACCCCAACGTGCCAGTACCCTGACGTGCAAGTAACCCAACGTTGTGCTCAATAGCGCCCTCTATGCATTTTTATGGAGCATTTCCAATTGTATGATTCAAGCGATACACAACTAAAGATGACTTGACTTAACTGGGAGGCATACCTATTAGCTTAAGACCTACAAAAAGTATTCTGTAGCCGTATGCTAAACCTAAAAGGAAGTCCGCCATTTTGAATTTATTTTGGGAATTGCGCACCATATTTTGCGTTTTGATTAAACTTTGCACACACAAGGCTTGTCAAAAACATTTTAGATGGTCCTTGTCCTATTTGACAGTACCCCAACGTGCCAGTACCCCGACGTGCAAGTACCCCAACGTGGCCCGGGTTGCGAGGGCCCTTTATAGCTGCTCGCAGCTCTAGTTATTCTTCTTCTTTTTATTTGTTATTATTCTTTTCCGCAAACAATCACATTTTTGAGACACTAAACGTGAACGAAAACTCACCAAACTTTACACACACGTCAGGCCTGGCGAAAAATTTGATATTTTAAAGTCGCCATAGGTGATAACAGAAAAATGGCTCCATAGCGCCACCTACATAGGTTAAACAGATCCCTGGCCCGCTACGATTGTCCGACGGCTATGAAAATTGTGTGGCACCTGTAGCACATCCAGATGAACAAAAACCTCTTTGATGTGTGTACCCTAAAATAGACAGGAAGTGAGATATGAGTATTTAAATGTCCAATTTTGGCCAATTTTTGCACATTTACAGGGGTCATACTTTTGCCTGCTTCTCCTACACGGGTAATCCAATTGACTTCAAACTTGGGATGTACCATCTCAAGACCTGGGACAACACCATGGTAAAAAATCTAAAGTTTTCGACATACTATATGACGGCGGTGGGGCATCAAATTTAGAGTTTCAAAACTCTTACTAAACGTAGTATTGCCGGTTGTATGTTTAACCTAGAGCTACGAAAATTGGTACACATATGTAACAGACTATGACCTACAAAAAAGTCTGTTGGTGCCATATGCTAAACCCAACAGGAAGTCCGCCAGAGGCGGGGCATCAAATTTTGAGTTTCAAAATTCTTACTTAATGAAGCATTCCCGGCTGTACGTTTCACCTAGAGTTACCAAAATTTAAAGACATATGTAACAGCCCTCAAGGTACAAAAAACTCTTTTTGAACCATATGCTAAACCTAACAGAAAGTCCACCATTTTGATTTACTTTGGAACGTGTTCCCATTTTTTTGGCCATTTCATAGGGGTCCTATTTTAACGAACTCCTCTTACAGAGTTTATCCGATCATCTTCAAACTTGGTGTGATTCATCTTAAGATGTTGAAGATGAAAAGTTATTGAAAGCTTTTTATTTCGCTGCACGCTGTTGTCGTGGCATGCACTTGTTTGCAAAGGAAAAAAATTCTTCTTAATGAAGAATTCTCAGTTGTACGAAGCAGCTAGAGCTACGAAAATTTGTAGACATATGTAACAGCCCACGATGTACAAAAAAGTCTCTTGCTGCTTTGTGCTAAACCCAACAGGAAGTCCCGCAAGGGCCGGGCATCACTTTTTGAGCTAAAAAACTCCTCTTTAACGAAGCATTCCCGGTTGTACCTTTCACCTAGCGCAATGATAATTTGGAGGCATACATAAGAGCCCACGATGTACAAAAAAGTCTTTTAGAACCATATGCTAAGCCAAACAGGAAGTCCGGCATTTTGATTTACTTTGCTATTTGTAGCCATTTTTTGGGGGCCTTTTATAGGCCTCATATTTTCTACAAAACTTATCAGATTGTCTTCATTCTTTGGCATGTTTCATCTGAAGTATTGCCGGTTATACGTTTAATCTAGAGCTACGAAAATTGGTACACATATGTAACAGACTATGATCTACAAAAAAGCCTGTTGGTGCCATATGCTAAACCTAACAGGAAGTCCGCCAGAGGCAGGGCATCAAATTTTGCATTTCAAAATTTTTACTTAATGAAGCATTTCCGGCTGTACGTTTCACCTAGAGTGACCAAAATTTGAAGACATATGTAACAGCCCTCGAGGTACAAAAAACTCTTTTTGAACCATATGCTAAACCTAACAGGAAGTCTGCCATTTTGATTTACTTTGGAACATGTTGCCATTTTTTTGGCCATTTCATAGGGGTCTTATTTTAACGAACTCCTCCTACAGAGTTTATCCGATCATCTTCAAACTTGGTGTGATTCATCTTAAGATGTTGACGATGAAAAGTTATTGAAAGCTTTTTATTTCGTCGCACGCTGTTGTCGTGGCATGCACTGTTGGCAAAGGAAAAAAAAATCCTTCTTAATGCAGCGTTCCCAGTTGGACGAAGCAGCTCGAGCTACAAAAATTTGTAGACATATGTACACATTTGTCCACATATATATATTTACATATGCATGTAAAAAAATTATGTCAGGCTAAACTAAATGGTTGATTAGGCCCCACACATTTTCACCTTACCATACCCGGCCCTCTTTGCAAAAGGTTTGAACACTCCTGGCCTAAACCTAGGTGTATACTCAAACTATGCACGCACATAAAGCCTGGAACAAAATGTGTAATTTAGAGGGTTCTTGTTTTGTTTTTTGTATTCCTTATATTTCATGTCATTATACTTGACACACTATTTTTACTACTCACTGAATCAGTTATAGGAACATTTAATTGATACAATCCAATCACATCCTAGAGAATTGAAAACACATTCAATCATGAGGTTGTTAAGACACATTTACTTCTGTAGCACTTAACCACAAACAAGTTGCGACATCCCCTGATCTAACCCTCCAACCGGGCAAGGAAAAACTTTCAGGGGTCATATTTTAACGAACCCCTCCTACAAAATTTATCCGACTGTCTTCAAACTTGGTGTGTTTCATCTTAAGATGTTTAAGATGCAAAGTAATCGAAAGTTTTTTATTTTGTAACACGCTGTTGCCATAGCAATGCATTGTTTGTCAAGTGCTGCTTTTTTTTTTTTATACACATGAAAACTCATGGAACTTTGCAAACACATCAGACTTGTCATGAACATGAATTTTCAGAGATTTATTGTGCAATTTGCAATAAATAGCGCCCTCTAGACCTTTTTATGAAGCATTTCTGATTGTATGATTATGCTAGACCTACAAAAAAGTATTATGTAGCCATTTGCCAAACCAAAGAGGAAGTCCGCTATTTTGATTTTATTTTGGGAATTATACATCATTTTTGGCCTTTTTCATTCAACTTTGCACAGACAAGGCATGGAAAAAACTAACATTTTAAATGGTCCTTGTTCCATGTAACAGTTGTCAAGTGCTGCTTTTTTTTTTTTTTATACACATGAAAACTCATGAAACTTTGCAAACACATCAGACTTGTCATGAACATGAATTTTCAGAGATTTATTGTGCAATTTGCAATAAATAGCGCCCTCTAGACATTTTTATGAAGCATTTCCGATTGTATGATTATGCTAGACCTACAAAAAAGTATTATGTAGCCATTTGCCAAACCAAAGAGGAAGTCCGCTATTTTGATTTTATTTTGGGAATTATACATCATTTTTGGCCTTTTTCATTCAACTTTGCACAGAAAAGGCATGGAAAAAACTAACATTTTAAATGGTCCTTGTTCCATGTAACAGTTGTCAAGTGCTGCTTTTTTTTTTTTTTATACACATGAAAACTCATGAAACTTTGCAAACACATCAGACTTGTCATGAACATGAATTTTCAGAGATTTATTGTGCAATTTGCAATAAATAGCGCCCTCTAGACATTTTTATGAAGCATTTCCGATTGTATGATTATGCTAGACCTACAAAAAAGTATTATGTAGCCATTTGCCAAACCAAAGAGGAAGTCCGCTATTTTGATTTTATTTTGGGAATTATACATAATTTTTGGCCTTCTTCATTAAACTTTGCACAGACAAGGCATGGAAAAAACTAACATTTTAAATGGTCCTTGTTCCATGTAACAGTACCCCAACGTGCCAGTACCCTGACGTGCAAGTAACCCAACGTTGTGCTCAATAGCGCCCTCTATGCATTTTTATGGAGCATTTCCAATTGTATGATTCAAGCGATACACAACTAAAGATGACTTGACCTAGATTTGTGAAAACTGGGAGGCATACCTATTAGCTTAAGACCTACAAAAAGTATTCTGTAGCCGTATGCTAAACCTAAAAGGAAGTCCGCCATTTTGAATTTATTTTGGGAATTGCGCACCATATTTTGCGTTTTGATTAAACTTTGCACACACAAGGCTTGTCAAAAACATTTTAGATGGTCCTTGTCCTATTTGACAGTACCCCAACGTGCCAGTACCCCGACGTGCAAGTACCCCAACGTGGCACGCCTTTGCTGTAGCGATGCATTGTTTGCAAATATTTTTTTTTTTTATATGATTCAGCTAGATGTGTGAATATTGGGAGGCATACCTATCAGCCGAATACCTCGATAAAGCATTCCATAGCAATGTGAACAAACACAAAAAGCATGGCAAAACATTTACAATTTAGACGGTTTCTTATGAAACAGTACCCTAACGTGCCAGTACCCCGACGTGCAAATACCCCAACGTGGCACGGGTTGCGAGGGCCCTTTATAGCTGCTCGCAGCTCTAGTTCTTTGTTATTATTCTTTTCCGCAAACAATCACATTTTTGAGACACTAAACGTGAACGAAAACTCACCAAACTTTACACACACGTCAGGCCTGGCGAAAAATTTGATATTTTAAAGTCGCCATACGTGATAACAGAAAAATGGCTCCATAGCGCCAACTACATAGGTTTAACGGATCCCTGTCCCGCTACGATTGTCCTATGGCTACGAAAATTGTGTGGCACCTGTAGCACACCCAGGTGAACAAAAACATCTTCGATAGGTGTACCCTAAAATAGACAGGAAGTGAGGTATGATCATTTAAATGTCCAATTTTGGCCCATTTTTTTACATTTACAGGGGTCATACTTTTGCCCGCTTCTCCTACACGGTTAACCCGATTGACTTCAAACTTGGGCTGTACCATCTCAACACCTGGGACAACATCATGGTAAAAAATCTAAAGTTTTTGACATACTATATGACGGGGGCGGGGCATCAAATTTAGAGTTGAAAAATTCCTACTTAACGAAGCATTGCCGGTTGTACGTTTAATCTAGAGCTACGAAAATTTGTACACATATGTAACAGACTATGACCTACAAAAAACTCTTTTTGAACCATATGCTAAACCTAACAGAAAGTCCACCATTTTGATTTACTTTGGAACGTGTTGCCATTTTTTTGGCCATTTCATAGGGGTCTTATTTTAACGAACTCCTCCTACAGAGTTTATCCGATCTTCTTCAAACTTGGTGTGATTCATCTTAAGATGTTGAAGATAAAAAGTTATTGAAAGCTTTTTATTTCGTCGCACGCTGTTGTCGTGGCATGCACTGTTTGCAAAGGAAAAAAATCCTTCTTAAAGAAGCATTCCCAGTTGTACAAAGCAGCTAGAGCTACGAAAATTTGTATACATATGTAACAGCCCAAGATGTACAAAAAAAGTCTCTTGGTGCCCTGTGCTTAACCCAACAGGAAGTCCCCCAGGGGCCGGGCATCACATTTTGAGCTAAAAAACTCCTCTTTAACGAAGCATTCCCGGTTGTACGTTTCACCTAGCGCTATGATAATTTGCAGGCATACATAAGAGCTCAGAATGTACAAAAAAGTCTCTTGGAGCCATATGCTAAACCAAACAGGAAGTCCGTCATTTTGATTTATGATGGGATTTGTAGCCTTTTTTTGTGTTCTTTTTTTTTTTTTAGGAGTCATATTTGAACAAACTCCTACAAAATTCATCCGACCGTAATTCAAACTTGGTGTGTTTCATCTAGATGTTTAAGATGCAAAGTTATCGAAAGTTTTCTATTTTGTCACACGCTGTTGCTATAGCGAGGCATTGTTTGCCAAGTAAAGTGCTGCTTTGTTTTTTTTATCTATACATGTGTGAAAACTTGTGAAACTTTGCACGCCGCACATCAGACTTGTCATGAACGTGAATTTTTAGAGATTTATTGTGCAATTTGCAATAAATAGCGCTCTCTAGACATTTTTATTAAGTATTTCCGATTGTATGATTATGCTAGATTTGTGAAAATTAGGACAGACCCCTATCAGCCTAAGACCTACAAAAAAGTATTATGTCGCCATTTGCTAAACCAAAGAGGAAGTCCGCTATTCTGATTTTATTTTGGGAATTATGCATCATTTTTGGCCTTTTTTATGAAACTTTGCACACACAAGGCATGGAAAAAACATTAACATTTTATATGGTCCTTGTTCCATGTAACAGTACCCCAACGTGCCAGTACCCCGACGTGCAAGTAACCCAACGTTGTGCTCAATAGCGCACTCTATGCATTTTTATGGAGCATTTCCGATTGTATGATTCAAGTACTATATAACTAAAGATGACTTGACTTGACCTAGATTTGTGAAAACTGGGAGGCATACCTATTAGCCTAAGACCAACAAAAAGTATTCTGTAGCCGTATGCTAAACCTAAAAGGAAGTCCGCCATTTTGAATTTATTTTGGGAATTGCGCACCATCTTTGGCCTTTTGATAAAACTTTGCACACACAAGGCTTGTCAAAAACATTTTAGATGGTCCTTGTCCTATTTGACAGTACCCCAACGTGCCAGTCCCCCAATGTGCAAGTACCCCAACGTGGCCCGGGTTGCGAGGGCCCTTTATAGCTGCTCGCAGCTCTAGTTATTCTTCTACTTTTTATTTGTTATTATTCTTTTCCGCAAACAATCACATTTTTGAGACACTAAACGTGAACGAAAACTCACCAAACTTTACACGCAGATCGGGCCTGGCGAAAAATTTGATATTTTAAAGTCGCCATACATGATAACAGAAAAATGGCTCTGTAGCGCCACCTACATAGCTTAAACGGATCCCTGTCCCGATACGATTGTCCTACGGCTATGAAAATTGTGTGGCACCTGTAGCATATCCAGATGAACAAAAACCTCTTTTATATGTGTACCCTAAAATAGACAGGAAGTGAGATATGAGTATTTAAATGTCCAATTTTGGCCCATTTTTGCACATTTACAGGGGTCATACTTTTACCCGCTTCTCCTACACGGTTAATCCGATTGACTTCAAACTTGGGATGTACCATATCAAGACCTGGGACAACACCATGGTAAAAAATCTAAAGTTTTTGACATACTATATGACGGCGGTGGGGCATCAAATTTAGAGTTTCAAAACTCTTACTAAACGTAGCATGGCCCGTTGTACGTTTAACCTTGAGCTACGAAAATTGGTACACATATGTAACAGACTATGATCTACAAAAAAGTCTGATGGTGCCATATGCTAAACCCAACAGGAGGTCCGCCAGAGGTGGGGCATTAAATTTTGAGTTTCAAAATTCTTACTTAATGAAGTATTCCCAGCTGTACGTTTCACCTAGAGTTACCAAAATTTGAAGACATATGTAACAGCCCTCAAGGTTAAAAAAAACTCTTTTTGAACCATATGCTAAACCTAACAGGAAGTCCGCCATTTTGATTTACTTTGGAACGTGTTGCCATTTTTTTTGGCCATTTCATAGGGGTCCTATTTTAACGAACTCCTCCTACAGAGTTTATCCGATCATCTTCAAACTTGGTGTGATTCATCTTAAGATGTTGAAGATGAATAGTTATTGAACGCTTTTTATTTCGCCGCACGCTGTTGTCGTAGCATGCACTTGTTTGCAAAGGAAAAAAAATCTTCTTAATGAAGAATTCCCAGTTGTACGAAGCAGCTATAGCTACGAAAATTTGTAGACATATGTAACAGTCCACGATGTACAAAAAAGTCTCTTGCTGCTTTGTGCTAAACCCAACAGGAAGTCCCGCAGGGGCCGGGCATCACATTTTGAGCTAAAAAACTCCTCTTTAACGAAGCATTCCCGGTTGTACGTTTCACCTAGCGCTATGATAATTTGGAGGCATACATAAGAGCCCACGATGTACAAAAAAAGTCTCTTGGAACCATATGCTAAACCAAACAGGAAGTCCGGCATTTTGATTGACGTCAGGATTTGTAGCCATTTTTTGTGGCCTTTTTTAGGGGTCACATTTTAACGAACTCCTACGAAATTTATCCGACTGTCTTCCAACTTGGTGTGTTTCATCTTAAGATGTTTAAGATGCAAAGTTATCGAAGGTTTTTTTTATTTTGTCGCAAGCCGTTGCCATAGCGATGCATTATTTGCCAAGTAAAATGCTGCTTTTTTTTTGTGTCTAAACGAGCGAAAACTCATGAAACTTTACACACACATCAGACTTGTCATAAACATGAATATTTTAGAGATTTCTTGTGCAATTTGCAATAAATGGCTCAATAGCGCCCAATAGACATTTTTATGAAGCTTTTGGAAATGTATGATTCAGCTAGATTTGTAAAAATTGGGATACCTATCAGCCTAAGACTGACAAAAAAGTTTCTAAAGCCATATGCTAAACCAAACAGGAAGTCTGCCATTTTGATTTACTTTGCTATTTGTAGCCATTTTTTGGGGCCTTTTATAGGCCTCATATTTTCTACAAAACTTATCAGATTGTCTTCATTCTTTGGCGTGTTTCATCTGAAGATATTTAAGATGAAAAGTTCTTGAAATTTTTTGTCACGTCTTTGCTCTAGCGATGAATTGTTTGAAAAGAAAAATGCTTTTTTTTTTTGAGAGTTTAAACATGAGCGAAAACTCAAAACTTTGCACACAGATCAGACCTCTCAAGAACATGAATATTTTAGAGATTTGTTGTGCCATTTGTAATAAATGGCTCAATAGCGCCCTCTAGACATTTTTATGAAGTATTTCCGATTATATGATTCAGCTAGATGTGTGAATATTTGGAGGCACACCTATCAGCCTAATACCTACAAAAATTATTCTATAGCCATGTGCCAAACCATTTTGATTTTATTTTGTTAATTGTGTATCATTTTTGGCCTTTCCATGAAACTTTGCAACCACAAAGCATGGCAAAAACATTTACAATTTAGACGGTTTCCTATGAAACAGTACCCCAACATGCCAGTACCCCGACGTGCAAGTACCCCAACGTGGCCCAGGTTGCGAGGGCCCTTTATAGCTGCTCGCAGCTCTAGTTGAATTTTGTGTTTTAATCGAATGTATATTTTGCGTGTAAATAATGTTTGCTTGTTTTGTATTTGGGTTTTTTAATCTGTTTTGTAAATGATGTGAAACCAAATAAAGTTTTGTAAAAACCTCAACTTCATAATATCAAATTTTTCACCGAGCCCGAGGAGTGTGCAAAGTTTGGTGAGTTTTCGTACATGTTTAGGTCCCCCAAAATACGATTGTTTTCGAAGAAGTAGAAGTGGAAGAAGAAGAAGAAGAAGAAGAAGAAGAATTCAAACAAAAACAGAAGGGACCTCGGGGCCTAATAATTCCTACAAAAACAAGCGGGACCTCACAGCCGTAGATGCTCGGGCCCTAATAACACACATTGAACCGCATATTTGGCACATCTGGATGTTATTCCTCACAACTATAGTACTTACTTATCGTCAGTAACGCACACTGAAATGGCGCTGCCGGAAATAGGGAAGTGAACTAGTGTTCCCTCAAAAAGGGACGCACATGAAACGGAACAAAATTTTGTTCCCCCCAGTCTTTCTGACACAGCCACCCCAATTGTCTGTCAGGATAATTGTTCGTCCTCAGGACGACTGCTGTTATGCCATTATCTTCTTCGCTCAGCCGAGGAAGAGGAATCAAAAGGATGACCGGAGGGAGTAGATCTTCTTCTTTACCTTAACACCAGCTGTGTGTACTCGACAATCTGGAGCAGGGAAAATCTCTGTTATGGTGCCCACTGGCCAGGATGCTCTCGGGAAGCAAGGATCAACGATGAGGGTCAACTGACCAATCCTGAGCTCCTTGGAGTCTGACTGCCACTTTGGACGATCTTGGAGATCTGGTAGGTATTGGCGGACAAAAGATGACCAGAAGTTGTCGGCAAGTACCTGGCTATTCCTCCACCGTCGTCGCCCAAGAAGGTCTTCACTGTCGTAGATAGCTTATGGAAGTGACGAATCTCTGCGTCCCATGAGTAGCATGTTCGACGTTATTGGGTCGGGATCTGCGATATCAATCGAGACATAGCCAAGTGGCTTCGCGTTCAGTATGCATCCTACTTCGATGTGGAGGATGCGCAGAACAGGCTCCGGAATGATTTTCTTCTTCAGGACGACTTTTAGCGAGGCCTTGATTGATCTCATCTCCCTCTCCCATGTTCCCCCGACGTGCGGAGTGGCCGGAGGGTTGAACCAGAACTCTATGTCTGTATGTTGGGAACTGGCTGGTGTCAGGGAGCTGGAGGTTACGTAGCTCTGAGACTGCTTCGATGAAGCTACTCTTCTTGAGCTCGCTGTGATCTGGTTCGGTACATGTGTTGGGAATCTATTCTCTTCCTTCGCTCTTGGATTTCCCTCCCACCCTGGACACTAAAAATCGGTTGTGTGTCATAGAACGAGGATAAGCATCCATCACGGACAAATCTTAACACTTTGTACATTAAAAATAAATGGGAGAGGGCGTCGGGTTTGGTGATACCCGAGGAGACTTTGAGAAATTGTGGCTCGACTGTTGCAAACCACTACCATGTTTTCTGGGAGTGTCCAAAATTGAAAGATTTCTGGGTGGCTATCCAGGCTTCTTTAAATGCTGTATTCAATATGCAAATTCCTCTCAATTTTGAGGTTTTATATCTGGGTCATGTTCCTTTTGTGGAACGGAGGAGTGAAATAAAGTTGCTGCAACTACTTTTGGTGGCAAGCAAGAAAGCAATTACAAGGAGATGGCTTAACCCGAAACAGCCAACACTAGATGATTGGATTGGAATAGTTCTGAAGATATTTAGAATGGAAAAACTGACATAGTGAATTAGACTCCAGAAAGACAAATTCTATCAAATTTGGAATAGTTGGATTACATTCATTTCCCCCAAGAGAGCAGACTTTATTTGATCCCGATCCTCTGCCATGTTAAATCAATGTGGGTTACTTACTTTATTCTTTGACAGCAGCCAGACCCAACGTTTATACATAGTTCTAGATTTTGTTTAAAAAAAAAAAAAAGATCAGCGTTATTTAGATTGATGGGGATACCCATTCCCGACTGTTTTGTTTAAGCGTCTATGTATATTATTTTATTTGAAAAGGTGGAGTGTTGTATTGTGGGACGGTATTCGGATGGCGACTGTCGAAACTGTACTCGCTCAAGAACAGTGGACATCACCTGAGTTTACAGACTCGCTGAACGACCCTCCTGGGTTCACCTATTACACGGCACAAAACAGGTACGATTGACAAACAGCTTGCCAGGTTGTGGAGCGAAGCCTGACTGAATCAAGGTCAGAGACGAAACAAGCATCTTGACTAGCTGTGAAACATCTAACCAAGTCAAAAACAAAAGGAAAAATTCGCATCGTTGTCTACTGCAGCAAGACCTCATTCACTTCGACCGATTGCCGGCAAAATCGAAGTTTTTGGACATTATTTCTGTCAAGCAAGGTAAGAATGAATTTATATTACCTCATAGTTTCAATGTTTTGTTGGCATTTATAGTAAATAGTAAGTCAACAAACATGTGGACGATTAGTTACCCGGAGCTATCGTTAGCCTTTGGCTAAAAACAACAATGGAGACATTACCTTAGCGCAGACGTAGTGGTTTCTGGTCATTTTGGAGTGATTCAACTGGTCGTGTGTGCAAAGCTTGTTCTGTTGACATTTATAGTAAGTCAACAAACGTGTCGATGGTTAGCTACCCGGAGCTATCATTAACCTTTGGTTAAAAACAACAATGGAGAACATTACCTTAATGCAAACATAATAGTTTCTGGTCAGTTTGGAGGGACTTGACTGGTCGTGTGTGTGGTCTTCCATAAAGTCTGATCCAGCGCAGACATGTTTCCTAGTTGTTTGAGGGTTTAGGGAAGGGAATTTACCTCCTTTCAGTGGATCGGGATAACGGCTCTCTCTCTTACACAAGCCGTGACTACAGCAGGACGCCGGTTAGTCGATCAGGATAACGGTTATCACTCTTACACAAGTCGTAACTACAGCATTTAACCATTTTTATTGATTTTTTTTCTTGCCTTAGTCACGGAATGCAACACCGGGAGCGGGATTGCTTTGTTTGTAAGTAACAAAACCGAGCCCCCTGATACGGGCTGTTCCGCAGAGTTTGGTCCGCATTGCCGGCAGTAAGTCGGATTCGTTTGTAGTGAGGGTTGGACTCCGTCAAGGCTGCCCTTTGTCACAGATTCTGTTCATAACTTTTATGGACAGAATTTCTAGGCGCAGCCGAGGTGTTGAGGGGGTCTGGTTTGGTGGCCTCAGCATTGCATCTCTGCTTTTTGCAGATTATGTGGTGCTGTTGGCATCATCAAGCCGTGATCTCCAACTCTCACTGGTTCGCAGCCGAGTGTGAAGCGGTTAGGATGAAGATCAGCACCTCCAAATTCGAGACCATGGTCCTCAGTTGGAAAAGGGTGGTGTGCCCTCTCCAGGTCGGGGTTGATATCCTGCCCCAAGTGGAGGAGTTCAAGTATCTTGGGGTCTTGTTCACAAGTGAGGGCTGGATGGAGCGGCATATCGACAGGCGGATCGATGCAGTGTCTGGAGTGATGCAGACTCTGGTTCGGTCTATTCTGTTGAAGAAACAGCTGAGCCAAAAGGCAAAGCTCTCGATTTACCAGTCGATCTACGTTCCGACCATCACGTATGGCCACGAGCTGTGGGTTGTGACCGAAAGAACAAAATCCAGGATACAAGCGGCAGAAATGAGTTTCCTCCGCAGGGTGTCTGGGCTCTCACTTAGAGATAGGGTAAGAAGCTCGGTAATCTGGGAGGGACTCAGAGTCGAGCCGATGGTCCTCCACATTGAGAGGAGCCAGCTGAGGTAGCTCGGGCATCTGGTTCAGATGCCTCCTGGATGCCTCACTGTAGAGGTGTTCCGGGCATGTTCCACCAGCAGGGGAACCGGGGACGACCCAGGAGACGCTGGAGAAACTATGGGAAATCTGACTTTGCCCCCGTGACCCGACCTCAGATAAGCGGTAGAAGATGGATGGATTGGATGGATGGATGGATGGATGGATGGATGGATGGATGGATGGATGGATCAACGAAGTTCTCATCTGCTATCCTGATAAAATTATCAAAAAGAGATGTGGTGCGCCAAAGGCAAGCTCAAAATTAATTTAATTCCTTCAATTAATGAGTCAATTGATTATTAAGTTAATGATTAACAATTATCGATTTAATAATTAATTGGACCAATTTCCCTTACAATGGACTTCAAGAAAAAAGAAGACACCAACACCGGACAATAAGAACAATAAGATATATGAATATCATTTGCACATTTGTGATCTACCCCAACAATGTTATGTTGTCAAAAAAATGAGACAAAATGCTATATTGTGACATATACAGGTCTTTCTTTTAAATTATACTGTCATTGTGTTTTGCTTTTTTTGGGGGGGAGGGTTACGAATCAAAAGTGTTTGTGATATCAGTACTTGGTGTCACTAACGGTGAAGACTCGATTTAAGTATTCCTATTGGTCTGAAAAAAAGTGCTATCGAACATCCTTAGTTGTATAGTTAGGAAATAATCAAGTGTGGACATGGCATGCTCAAGTTGCTGTTTAGAGCATGACATCCCCGGAAGTCCCCAAAGTCTCCCATTTTTAATTTGCTTTCAAATTTTGCCTCATTTATGGGCCATTTATAGAAGTCATATTTTAACACCCTATTCGAGATTTGATCATCTTCAAACTTTGGGTGTTTCAACTGAAGGTTTTCATTTAATCAAATGTTGTATCTAAATGTGCAAAAACCCATGAAACTTTGCATGTGAGGCATGTGTATGGGAATAATTTATGTATGTTACGTATAATGTGAGGCATGTGTATGGGAATAATTTATGTATGTTACATATAATGTATAGGTTTATTGTACTGCTTAAAAAAATAAAAAAATAAAAAAATAAACACATTTTCCATTAACGTCCTTTCCTACAACCCAGCTTATGATCAACATTAAGCCAGTACCCCAACAAACGCGGACAAAGGCAGCAAGTGTTCTTTATACCTGCTCCCAGCTTTAATTTTGAAAATGTATTGTTATCGTTGTAATTTATTAGATTTTTTTTAAATGACTGATATTATTCGTACTGAACATGGGTTGGACTCAGTAAATACTGAATGGCAAACATGGCCATCCTGTACATACCTCAAGATTTTCTTGTGTGCCAGTGTAAAGCTGACTTTATTGCCTAAAACTGATGTCTTGCCAAATTTGCAATCCTCTTCCATTTTTAGCAGGGAGTCTGGTTTACTATTCTGTGGAGCAAAAAGAAAATAATATCACATAAGCACATACATGATATTCTCACAGTAAATAGGAAACAGATAAATTCCAATCTGCAACACTTTATTATTATAAATTGCTTTCAGTGTTTACATTTTCATTCCTCGAAAATCTCAATCTTGTTGCACTGGTGAGCTATTTTTGGAACAGACCCATGGGCTACTCATTTGATCCTCGGGGACCACCTGGTTCCCTTGGGCACCACGTTGGTGACCCCTGGCTTAGATTAATCACCTCAACACCAGGGACAACACTAGAGAGAACCCCTCGCAGATGACTGAGCTTCTCACCATTTATCTCAAAGGGAAAGCCCGGACACCCTGCGGAGGAAAGACATAACAGATGCTTGTATCCAGGATCTCGTGCTTTTGATTATGACCCAGAGCTAGTGACCATAGGTGAGAGAAGGAACATAGTTGATAAATAAATCCAGAGCTTCGACTTTTAGTTCAGCTGCTCATTCACCACAACAGATTGATAGAGTCATGTTCCAATCTTCCCTCACTCATGAAACAGGACCCCAAGATAACTGACAATTTCGGTCAGGATCTAAGCCCCATCCTGGAGAGGGTGCTACACCATCTTCCAACTGAAGGCCATCCACTGAAGGCCATTCACACTCGGCTGCAAACCCCAACAGTGAGAGTTGGAGATCACAGCTTGATGAAGCCAACATTACCATATCATCTGAGAAAAGCAGAGCTGTAATAGTGAAGCCATCAAACCAGATCTGCTCAATACCTTGGCTGCACGTAGAATTTCTGTCCATAAAGGCTATGTATTCAAGTGGTGACAAAGGGCAGACTTGGCTGAGTCTAACCCTCACTGAAAATCAATGTGAATGTGAATCTGACTTACAGGGACCCAAAAGCCTGTATCAGAGGGTTCGGTACCCTGTACTCACGAAGCACACATCACAGAAGTCCCAGAGGGACAAGGTCGAATGCCTTCTTCAAGTCTGCACAACCCATCCAAACTGGTTGAACAAATTCCCAAGCACCATCAAGGACTCTGCCAACGATGTAAAGCTAGTCCAGTGTTACATGGCCAGGATGAACGGCTCTCTAAAAAGACTCGGTTCCCATTGTTCACATTCAAGAACCGTTCAAAAGACTCGATTTGTTCACGAATGTCACATCACTAGTAAACTCAACGCGGCTGAAAAGGCGGACAAACCAGCGTCCGGTTTAGGGTTGCGCAAGACGCCTGACACATCACTGAAAATTAAGACTGTCTGCCCTAAATCCGGACATCTGGCCACACTAGTACAGATAGACTACTGTAGCTCTCAAAAGAAGCGTGATAAAGTCTGGAAATTATTGGTGGGCACAAGACATCGAATTGTAAGGTCGTTTATGGCAACGTTTATTATTTGTGGTGTAATGCAAGCTAGTTTGCTGCGCCAGTACTAGTGAGAAATTTTGTCCTAAATATGTTTGAATTCCTTTCCAAAAGATGGACAACTTTACAAAGAAGATGAAAGTGTGGAATTATTTGCCTGAATGGATTCCTTCTTTTGAAGGCAATTTTTAATAGTTACAAAGGTTAAAAAACAAACAAAGGCCAATGAACAAACAAACAAAGTGCCACAACAGACTAGAGTGAGTCTGCCAGGTGCGGCAAGATGTCCTGGATCCAATAGGATGGACAAGTTGCTTTTTCACATCAATCTAATACACTCTTCTCTTTGCAACAAGCATAATTGTTCTCAATCTACATGTAGATTGTAATGTCATATATCATATTCTTTTCTGTTGATCACAAAATCAGATATAGCTGCAGAGCAATGGTGCCACACAAAAAATATACAATCTTTACCTAAAACTTAAAGCATGGTGAGTTTAACAAGCATAATTGTTCTTAATTGATCTGTAGATTGCACTAATGTATTATCTTCTCGGCTGTTGATCACATAATCAGATGTAACTGCAGAGCAAGAGTGAAGAGTGCCACAATAAATAAATAAATACATAAATAAATAAAATCCTATCTTTACCTAAAACTTCAAGCATCGTGAGTTTACATTTTATGGAATATGTTTGAGGAAGTAAACTAATACTTAAAAAAATATATATATATATTCCTTACATGTTATATACATATATATATATATATATTAGGGGTGGGAATCTCTGACATGAGGCCCATTCGATATGTATCTCGATACACAAGTTGTGATTCGATTGAAAAACGATTATCTTTCAGAACAGAACGGTTCGATACGGTTCGATTAAGTTTGGGAACGATACAATTTTCGATTCGATACGATTAATTTCAATATTCAAAACTTATAGTGATATTTGTTGCTTGTAAACATTAATCTTAAAACACCACAAATTTTTACAGTATCTACAAATGTGTTAAAAAAGAACAACAACAATGTCTTCTATATTTTTATATATTGAATCAATTATTTAAATGGACCGGAACAAAGGGCTGGGCGATATGACTGAAAAATGTATCAGTTTAAATATTTCTTAGTTGTTATTGACCGTTATAATTGTTTTTTGTTTATTTTTTTTAATTCAAAATCAGGATCAGGAAACAAAAGGCTGATAATTCAATTTGAAATATAAATATTTAACCTTTAAAAAGACACCAACACAATTAAACAGAATATGTCCACATTGTGAAGTATTTCAGAAACATAAATTTAAGACATGAAATAAACCTACCGTCCAGCCAAAAGAAATATGAGGCCACCTTATGGAACAATAAATCAATCAAACACATTTTAACAAATTAATATATCCAAAAATATTTCCAAAAGTGCCCTAACCTTTTTATCAACAATTTTTGTTTTTCTTTGCCATCACATTCATTTTTGGTTAATGTATGACATCTTTTTAGTTTTTTTAATCTGAGACACGATGATGACCACGGAATCACTACTGTTTATGTTTTGTTTTTTTGGGCTGTCGTTCATTTTGCGTTTGATGACGTAATCACGGGCACGTCTCAGTTCTCCTATCTATTGCTCATGCTCGTTGTGTACATTGACAGGGAGCCACAAACTGAGAAATGAGATACTTGCAGTGTGCTTTTAGCATAGCTGGTGTGTTGGCTGTGGGACATACCTGTGTCGTTTGAATCCATGCATTGGATCGTCACGGGAGTTATTCTTTTTGGCTTGCGCGCAGTACCAACGCCGGCCCGGGACATACAAGTACACCGAGAGGCTCGATAGCCATGGGAAATACCGAGATGTGAGGCACCGGCTTCTGCTAACTGTCCCCATTTGCATGTTGTCACTCGTGCGCGACTGCGCGCGTGCCGTGTCGCGAGCACGGCGTTGACGGTAGGCGGCCCCCCCTCCCCCCCAAAAAAGGTGCGTAACGTCTTTGCATTATGTTTACAACATCCGGGGAATGAAGCGTCTCTCTCTGTAAACACGGAAGTAGCTTGAATAGCGATGCTACTGAAATGTAAACAAAACAAGTAGAGCACGGTGCAGAACTCTTGCTATTGTTATGAAAACCATAAAGCCTCACTCGCAACCGATTCACAGCAACGCGATATCCGGTCCACAGCTTTACAAGCAATGTATCTAAGGATTCCCGGCGGATTTTGTATCGGTTGACAAGTCTGCTACCGATACGGCCGTTTAGCTTCCCTTGACGACCGATGGTTCGGTCGAATCGTTTTTTTGTCCCACCCCTAATATATATGCCCTGCGATTGGCTGGCAACCAGTCCAGGGTGTCCCCTGCCTACTGCCCAGAGCCAGCTGAGATAGGCGCCAGCACCCCCCGCAACCCTTGTGAGGAATAAGCGGTCAAGAAAATGGATGGATATATATATATATATATATATATATATATATATATATATATATTAGGGCTGCCAAGATTAGTCGACTAGTCGTGACTACGTCGACGATCAAAACCGTCAACGGCTAATTTAAATAGTCGACTAGTCTGTTTTACATAATATATATCAGCCTTATATTTGTTTTCTCTTCCAAAACTGCCTCAACGGCTCGTTTGACTGCCTGCCGCCCGTCCTCCTGCCTGCTCTTACTAGACGCACATGCGCAGTAGCATTGACGTAACGTCAGCACCAGCTGTACACAGTATGCTCTCATGGCTAACCGACATCGGACTTCGAAGGTTTGGGAACACTAAAGCGGATAATGTTCAATGTAAAATATGCAAGACAGACCTTGCCTCTCACGGCAGTTGAGACGGAAGCAGTGAAGCACCTTTTGTCGAATCCTTCTGACGGCGAGGGACAGTCATCTCAGCCACTCTAAGTTATTTGGATGGTTAGCGTAGCTAAGTGCTAACGTGGATGTTCATTTAAACACACACTGTGTGATAAAACGTGCCCACGTTGGTTACAGCTTTTAAGTCCTCTTCTCCTGCCCAGGGACCTCTTAACCGATGGTATGGGGACTGAGCAGGCAGACTCTCGTTTTCGTTGATTCACACAAACTTTTATTTTAGCACTCCTCAACGACAGACGGTGCACAAGCAAGGTCTTCCGCTCTCCTTCTCTTTCCAAAACAACACCGCCCTCCTGCGCCAAAGTGCGGCACTACAGCACTTAAAGGGCCAGGCTTGGCCTGTAACACAGCGATTTTATGGCTGAATAGTAAATGTGGCAACGATGTCTTAACGCTACGTTAGAGTGCTAACCGTTCCACTTCATTGGAGAGCTTTATTATGAAGCCATCAACGTGCATGCCTCAAAAGTATTTTTTAGATTGTTTACATGTTTATTGTATTCATATTACTAATTAGGGCCCGAGCAGAAACCGCTGCGAGGTCCCTATTGTTTTTGTAAAAATTCTTCTTCTTCTTCTCCTTCTTCTTTATTCTCCGCAAACGATCGCAATTTGGGTACCTAAAACAATCACGAAAACTCACTGAACTTTGCACACTCCTCAGGCCCGGCGAAAAATTATGAAGTTGTCATAACAATGCGACTGTATAGCGCCCCCTAGCATAGAAAAATAAAAACCAAGCCCGGCACGTTTGACCTAGAGCTACGAAAATTGGTAGGCACGTGTAGCACCCCAGGACGCACAAAAAGTAAATTGGGGCCATGTAGCTAAAATGTACAGGAAGTGAGCTATGAATTTTTTAATGTCCAATTTTGGCCTATTTTGGCACATTCACTGTGGTCATGCTTTTTCCCCCTTTGCAAACATTTTTTATCCAATTGACTTCAAACTTGCCATTTATCATCTCAAGACCTGAGAGAACAACTGGGAAAAAAATCTTGCCTTTTTGAAATACTATATGACGGGGGCGGGGCATCAAATATTGCCTTTAAAATTTAATTTGTCCAGAAAGAGCAAATGCTTAATAACTCCCATGTTAAAGCTCCAAAAAATCTCAAACTTCTCAGGCAACCTAATAGTCACGGCCTGAAAACATCTATATGATAAAATTCAGTTATACATATAGCGCCACCTAGTAGTAACAATAAATGTCATACTTTACATTTTTAGCTACTGTGCTGAGCTCGTTGAAGGGATCCAGTTGAAAATTGGTCAGAAAAGCTTTAAGATGTTGATCATGCCCCACACCGAATATTGGCCGCTATGGTGCCGCAAAGTCTGAAGATTTTTCGTGACAATAAAAGCTGCATTAACTTGACCGAGATGATCCTATCTTCTCAAAATTTCACACATTTGATGAGAGTCCAGCCCGAAAGACATCTAAAAACTTATATTTTGTCTTACTGATAGCGCCACCGAGTGGCAATTTTTTTTCTTACAAATTTTCTTCTATGTTTTTCTCCAAACACATGAACTGGACCTACCTCATATTTGCTCAGATGAGGTTTTCGGCCTTCATGATGTCACAACACGAAGTTTGTGAGTTTTCGCGAATCGCTGTGGCCGTGGCTAAGCGCTGTTTGCCAAGAAAACAACGCCAGTTTTGAGCGTCTAAACATGCACAGAAACTCATGAAACTTGGCACACACATCTGGCCTGGTAAAATGAGCAATATTTTATTGTTGATTGTGCTATTTTTACAAAAATGACTCAATAGCGCCTCCTAGAAATTTTTAACGAAGCAGTCCCGGTTGTACGTTTAAGCAAGATCTTTGGAAATTCTTCAGTGTATGAGGGTTCCCAAGACCTACAAAAAAAGTCTCTTGGACACATATGCTAAAATGAACAGGAAGTGAGCTACGAATTTTTGAATGTCCCATTTTTGACGATTTTTGCACATATACAGGGGGCATACTTTTGCCCACTTCTCCTACACGTTTCATCCGACTGAGTTCAGACTTGACCTGGACCATGTCAAGACCTGAGCCAACGACAGGGGGAAAAATCTTGACTTTTCGAAATACTATATGATGAGGGCGGGGCATCAAAATTTGTGTTTCGCACTGAAAAAGGATATGCTTAATAACTCCCCGGTACGTGCTCCAAAAAATCCCAAACTTGACATGTATGTTTATCGTCAAGGCCTGAAGCTATCTCTATTACAACATTCAGTTATACATGCAGCGCCACCTAGCCCTTGAGGCATGAAAAAAAAAATACCCCACTTACGGTATTTTTACAAAAATTGTAAACAGGTTTCCCAATGAAAAAGGATATGCTTGATAACGCCCCGGTACATGCTCCAAAAAATCCCAAACTTAACATGTATGTTTATCGTCAAGGCCTGAAGGTATCTCTATGACAACATTCAGTTATATATGCAGCGCCACCTAGCCCTTGAGGCAGAAAAAAAAATACCCCACTTACGGTATTTTTACAAAAATTGTAAACTCATTCTCAGTGTGATAACTGTCATTTATGAATATTATTTTACTTTCCACCACTCAAAATGTTCACTGGCATCAGACCTATCCAAACATACGTATTTTTTATTTAGTTGTATTTATTTTTGATAGCCTCTATGGACGTTAAAAGCAGTATCGTGAATGAAGGATATGCTTAATAACTCCCCGGTACATGCTTCAAAAAATCCCCAACTTGACATGTATATTTATAGTCAAGGCCTGAAGGTATCTCTATGACAACATTCAGTTATATATGCAGCGCCACATAGCCCTTGAGGCAGAAAAAAAATACTCCACTTACGGTATTTTTACAAAAATTGTAAACTCATTCTCAGTGTGATAACTGTCTTAGTTATAATACTTACAATGAGTTCACAAATTTTGTCCAAAATGCCGTAAGTGTTTTTTTTTTTTTATGCCTCAAGGACTACGTGGCGCTGTATTTATAACTGAATTTTGTCAGAGAGATACCTTCAGGCCTTGACTATAAATATACATGTCAAGTTGGGGATTTTTTGAAGCATGTACCGGGGAGTTATTAAGCATATCCTTCATTCACGATACTGCTTTTAACATCCATAGAGGCTATCAAAAATAAATACAACTAAATAAAAAATACGTATGTTTGGATAGGTCTGATGCCAGTGAACATTTTGAGTGGTGGAAAGCAAAAGAATATTCATAAATGACAGTTACAGTTACATGTCTACAAATTTTCGTAGCTCTAGCTGCTTCGTACAAATGGGAATGCTTCTTTAAGGATATTTTTTTTTCCTTTGCAAACAGTGCATGCCATGACAACAGCGTGCGACGAAATACAAAGCTTTCAATAACTTTTCATCTTCAACATCTTAAGATGAATCACACCAAGTTTAGATGATCGGATAAACACTGTAGGAGGAGTTCGTTAAAATAAGACCCCTGAATATATCAGGGGTCCTGAATATATCCAAGAAATGCTGATTGAGTACAAACCCAGGAGGGCTCTGAGATCTACAGACTTGGGCCAACTAGTGGAACCCAGAGTTCGAAGCAAACATGGTGAAGCTGCATTTAGCTATTATGCTGCACACAGATGGAATAGGCTACCAACAGAAGTGAAGTCAGCCCCGAGTGTAAATGCTTTCAAATCCAGGTTAAAAACTTTGCTTTTTTCTTATACCTTTGATTAGGGACTTTTAAACAGCTTTAATTAAGTGTTTTTTTTGTTTTTGTTTTTTTTTTTAGTAAATTTTGTAACCTATTTTTATTTATTTATTTTTTTCCTCTGAATGTTAACTACTGTTTCTTGATGCTTATGTGTTGTCTTTCCTCGTGTAAAGCACATTGAGTTGCCTTGTGTATGAAATGTGCTATACAAATAAACTTGCCTTGCCTTGCCTTGCCCAATGAAATGGCCAAAAAAATGGCAACAAGTTCCAAAATAAATCAAAATGGTGGACTTCCTGTTAGGTTTAGCATATGGTTCAAAAAGAGTTTTTTGTAGGTCATAGCCTGTTACATATGTGTACCAATTTCCGTAGCTCTAGATTAAACGTACAAAGCAATGCTTCGTGAAGTAAGAATTTTTAAACTCTAAATTTGATGCGCCGCCGCCGTCATATAGTATATCAAAAACTTTAGATTTTTTACAATGATGTTGGTGTTGAGATGGTACATCCCAAGTTTGAAGTCAATCGGGTTAACCGTGTAGGAGAAGCGGGCAAAAGTATGACCCCTGTAAATGTGCAAAAATTGGCAAAAATTGGACATTTAAATACTCATACCTCACTTCCTGTCTATTTTAGGGTACACATATCAAAGAGGTTTTTGTTCATCTGGATGTGCTACGGGTGCCACACAATTTTCGTCGCCATAGGACAATCGTAGCGGGACAGGGATCCGTTTAACCTATGTAGGTGGCGCTATGGAGCCATTTTTCTGTTATCATGTATGGCGACTTTAGAATATAAAATTTTTCGCCAGGCCTGATGTGCGTGTAAAGTTTGGTGAGTTTTCGTTCACGTTTAGCGTCTCAAAAATGCGATTGTTTGCGGAGAATAATAAGAAGAAGAATAACTAGAGCTGCGAGCAGCTATAAAGGGCCCTCGCAACCTGGGCCACGTTGGGGTACTTGCACGTCGGGGTACTGACATGTTGGGGTACTGTTTCATAGGAAACCGTCTAAATTGTAAATGTTTTTGCCATGCTTTGTGCATGCAAAGTTTCATGGAAAGGCCAAAAATGATGCACAATTAACAAAATAAAATCAAAATGGTTTGGCACATGGCTATAGAATATTTTTTGTAGGTATTAGACTGATAGGTGTGCCTCCAAATATTCACACCTAGCTGAATCATATAATCGGAAATACTTCATAAAAATGTCAAGAGGGCGCTATTGAGCCATTTATTACAAATTGCACAACAAATCTCTAAAATATTCATGTTCTTGAGAGGTCTGATCTGTGTGCAAAGTTTTGTTTTCGCTCGTTTAGACAAAAAAAAAAAAAAGCAGCATTTTACTTGGCAAATAATGCATCGCTATGGCAACGGCTTGCGACAAAATAAAAAAAACTTTCGATAACTTTGCATCTTAAACATCTTAAGATGAAACACACCAAGTTGGAAGACAGTCGGATAAATTTCGTAGGAGTTCGTTAAAATGTGACCCCTAAAAAAGGCGTAAATCAAAATGCCGGACTTCCTGTTTGGTTTAGCATATGGTTCTAAGAGACTTTTTTGTACATCGTGGGCTCTTATGTATGCCTCCAAATTATCATAGCGCTAGGTGAAACGTACAACCGGGAATGCTTCGTTAAAGAGGAGTTTTTTAGCTCAAAATGTGATGCCCGGCCCCTGCGGGACTTCCTGTTGGGTTTAGCACAAAGCAGCAAGAGACTTTTTTGTACATCGTGGGCTGTTACATATGTCTACAAATTTTCGTAGCTCTAGCTGCTTCGTACAACTGAGAATTCTTCATTAAGAAGAATTTTTTTCCTTTGCAAACAAGTGCATGCCACGGCAACAGCGTGCGACGAAATAAAAAGCTTTCAATAACTTTTCATCTTCAACATCTTAAGATGAATCACACCAAGTTTGAAGATGATCGGATAAACTCTGTAGGAGGAGTTTGTTAAAATAGGACCCCTATGAAATGGCCCAAAAAATGGCAACACGTTCCAAAGTAAATCAAAATGGCGGACTTCCTGTTAGGTTTAACATATGGTTCAAAAAGAGTGTTTTGTACCTTGAGGGCTGTTACATATGTCTTCAAATTTTGGTAACTCTAGGTGAAACGTACAGCCGGGAATGCTTCATTAAGTAAGAATTTTGAAACTCAAAATTTGATGCCCCGCCTCTGGCGGACTTCCTGTTGGGTTTAGCATATGGCACGAACAGACTTTTTTGTAGATCATAGTCTGTTACATATGTGTACCAATTTTCGTAGCTCAAGGTTAAACGTACAACCGGCAATGCTTCGTTAAGTAAGAATTTTGAAACTGTAAATTTGATGCCCCGCCACCGTCATATAGTATGTCGAAAACTTTTGATTTTTTACCATGATGTTGTCCCAGGTGTTGAGATGGTACAGCCCAAGTTTGAAGTCAATCGGGTTAACCGTGTAGGAGAAGCGGGCAAAAGTATGACCCCTGTAAATGTGCAAAAATTGGCCAAAATTGGACATTTAAATACTCATATCTCACTTCCTGTCTATTTTAGGGTACACAGCTCAAAGAGGTTTTTGTTCATCTGGATATGCTACAGGTGCCACACAATTTTCATAGCCGTAGGACAATCGTAGCGGGACAGGGATCCGTTTAAGCTATGTAGGTGGCGCTACAGAGCCATTTTTCTGTTATCATGTATGGCGACTTTAAAATATCAAATTTTTCGCCAGGCCCGATCTGCGTGTAAAGTTTGGTGAGTTTTCGTTCACGTTTAGTGTCTCAAAAATGTGATTGTTTGCGGAAAAGAATAATAACAAACTAGAGCTGCGAGCAGCTATAAAGGGCCCTCGCAACCCGGGCCACGTTGGGGTATTTGCACGTCGGGGTACTGGCATGTTGGGGTACTGTCAAATAGGAAACCATCTAAATTTTAAACGTTTTTGCCATGCTTTGTGTTTGTAAAGTTTCATGGAAAGGCCAAAAATGATGCACAATTAACAAAATAAAATCAAAATGGATTGGCACATGGCTATATAGAATACTTTTTGAATATATTAGGCATGCCTGCCAATATTCACACATCTAGCTGAATCATATAATCGGAAAGACTTCATAAAAATGTCTAGAGGGCGCTATTGAAGCATTTATTGCAAATTTAATAAGAAATCTCTAAAATATTCATGCTTATGACAAGCCTGATGTGTGTGTAAAGTTTCATGAGTTTTTGCACATGTTTAGACCAAAAAAAAAAAAGCAGCATTTTACTTGGCAAACAATCCATCGCCATGAAACGGCGTGCGACAAAATAAATAACGTCCGATAACTTTGTATCTTAAACATCTTAAGATGAAGCACACCAAGTTTGAAGACAGTCGGATAAATTTTGTAGGAGGAGTTCGTTAAAAATGACCCCTAAAAAAGGCCACAAAAAATGGCTACAAATCCTAACGTAAATCAAAATGGCGGACTTCCTGTTTGGTTTAGCAGATGGTTCCAAGAGACTTTTTTGTACATCGTGGGCTCTTATGTATGCCACTAAATTATCATAGCGCTAGGTGAAACGTACAACCGGGAATGCTTCGTTAAAGAGGAGTTTTTTACCTCAAAATGTGATGACCGGCCCCTACGGGACTTCCTGTTGGGTTTAGCACATGGCACCAAGAGACTTTTTTGTACATCGTGGGCTGTTAAATTTGTCTCCAAATTTTCGTAGCTCTAGCTGCTTCGTACAACTGGGAATGCTTCATTAAGAGGGAATTTTTTCCTTCGCAATCTGTGCATGCCACGGCAACAGGGTGCGACGAAATAAAAAGCTTTCAATAACTTTTCATATTCAACATTTTAAGAGGAATCACACCAAGTTTGGAGAAGATCGGATAAACTCTGTAGGAGGAGTTCGTTAAAATAAGACCCCTATGAAATGGCCCAAAAAATGGCAACACGTTCCAAAGTAAATCAAAATGGCGGACTTCCTGTTCGGTTTAGCATATGGTTCAAAAAGAGTTTTTTGTACCTTGAGGGCTGTTACATATGTCTTCAAATGTTGGTAACTCTAGGTGAAATGTACAGCCGGGAATGCTTCATTAAATAAGAATTTTGAAACACAAAATTTGATGCCTCGCCTCTGGCGGACTTCCTGTTAGGTTTAGCATATGGCACCAACAGGCTTTTTTGTAGATCATAGTCTGTTACATATGTGTACCAATTTTCGTGGCTCTCAATTAAACGTACCACCGGCAATGCTTAGTTAAGTAAGAATTTTGAAACTGTAAATTTGATGCCCCGCCACCGTCATATAGTATGTCAAAAACTTTAGATTTTTTACCATGATGTTGTCCCAGGTGTTGAGATGGTACAGCCCAAGTTTGAAGTCAATCGGGTTAACCGTGTAGGAGAAGCGGGCAAAAGTATGACCCCTGTAAATGTGCAAAAATGGGCCAAAATTGGACATTCAAATACTCATACCTCACTTCCTGTCTATTTTAGGGTACACATATCAAAGAGGTTTTTGTTCATCTGGATGTGCTACAGGTGCCACACAATTTTCGTAGCCATAGGACAATCGTAGCGGGACAGGGATCCGTTAAACCTATGTAGGTGGCGCTACAGAGCCATTTTTCATGTATCATGTATGGCGACTTTAAAATATCAAATTTTTCGCCAGGCCCGATCTCCGTGTAAAGTTTGGTGAGTTTTCGTTCATGTTTAGTGCCTCAAAAATGTGGTTGTTTGCGGAAAAGAATAATAACAAAGAAAAAGAAGAAGAAGAATAATAACTAGAGCTGCGAGCAGCTATAAAGGGCCCTCGCAACCCGTGCCACGTTGGGGTATTTGCACGTCGGGGTACTGGCACGTTAGGGTACTGTTTCATAAGAAACCGTCTAAATTGTAAATGTTTTGCCATGCTTTTTGTGTTTGTTCACATTGCTATGGAATGCTTTGTCGAGGTATTCGGCTGATAGGTATGCCTCCCAATATTCACACATCTAGCTGAATCATATAAAAAAAAAAATTCTTTGCAAACAATGCATCGCTACAGCAAAGGCGTGCCACGTTGGGGTACTTGCACGTCGGGGTACTGGCACGTTGGGGTACTGTCAAATAGGACAAGGACCATCTAAAATGTTTTTGACAAGCCTTGTGTGTGCAAAGTTTAATCAAAACGCAAAATATGGTGTGCAATTCCCAAAATAAATTCAAAATGGCGGACTTCCTTTTAGGTTTAGCATACGGCTACAGAATACTTTTTGTAGGTCTTAAGCTAATAGGTATGCCTCCCAGTTTTCACAAATCTAGGTCAAGTCATCTTTAGTTGTGTATCGCTTGAATCATACAATTGGAAATGCTCCATAAAAATGCATAGAGGGCGCTATTGAGCACAACGTTGGGTTACTTGCACGTCAGGGTACTGGCACGTTGGGGTACTGTTCCATGGAACAAGGACCATTTAAAATGTTAGTTTTTTCCATGCCTTGTCTGTGCAAAGTTTAATGAAGAAGGCCAAAAATGATGTATAATTCCCAAAATAAAATCAAAATAGCGGACTTCCTCTTTGGTTTGGCAAATGGCTACATAATACTTTTTTGTAGGTCTAGCATAATCATACAATCGGAAATGCTTCATAAAAATGTCTAGAGGGCGCTATTTATTGCAAATTGCACAATAAATCTCTGAAAATTCATGTTCATGACAAGTCTGATGTGTTTGCAAAGTTTCATGAGTTTTCATGTGTATAAAAAAAAAAAAAAGCAGCACTTGACAACTGTTACATGGAACAAGGACCATTTAAAATGTTAGTTTTTTCCATGCCTTGTCTTTGCAAAGTTGAATGAAAAAGGCCAAAAATGATGTATAATTCCCAAAATAAAATCAAAATAGCGGACTTCCTCTTTGGTTTGGCAAATGGCTACATAATACTTTTTTGTAGGTCTAGCATAATCATACAATCGGAAATGCTTCATAAAAAGGTCTAGAGGGCGCTATTTATTGCAAATTGCACAATAAATCTCTGAAAATTCATGTTCATGACAAGTCTGATGTGTTTGCAAAGTTCCATGAGTTTTCATGTGTATAAAAAAAAAAGCAGCACTTGACAAACAATGCATTGCTATGGCAACAGCGTGTTACAAAATAAAAAACTTTTGATTACTTTGCATCTTAAACATCTTAAGATGAAACACACCAAGTTTGAAGACAGTCGGATAAATTTTGTAGGAGGGGTTCGTTAAAATATGACCCCTGAAAGTTTTTCCTTGCCCGGTTGGAGGGTTAGATCAGGGGATGTCGCAACTTGTTTGTGGTTAAGTGCTACAGAAGTAAATGTGTCTTAACAACCTCATGATTGAATGTGTTTTCAATTCTCTAGGATGTGATTGGATTGTATCAATTAAATGTTCTTATAACTGATTCAGTGAGTAGTAAAAATAGTGTGTCAAGTATAATGACATGAAATATAAGGAATACAAAAAACAAAACAAGAACCCTCTAAATTACACATTTTGTTCCAGGCTTTATATGCGTGCATAGTTTGAGTATACACCTAGGTTTAGGCCAGGAGTGTTCAAACCTTTTGCAAAGAGGGCCGGGTATGGTAAGGTGAAAATGTGTGGGGCCTAATCAACCATTTAGTTTAGCCTGACATAATTTTTTTACATGCATATGTAAATATATATATGTGGACAAATGTGTACATATGTCTACAAATTTTTGTAGCTCGAGCTGCTTCATCCAACTGGGAACGCTGCATTAAGAAGGATTTTTTTTTTCCTTTGCCAACAGTGCATGCCACGACAACAGCGTGCGACGAAATAAAAAGCTTTCAATAACTTTTCATCGTCAACATCTTAAGATGAATCACACCAAGTTTGAAGATGATCGGATAAACTCTGTAGGAGGAGTTCGTTAAAATAAGACCCCTATGAAATGGCCAAAAAAATGGCAACATGTTCCAAAGTAAATCAAAATGGCAGACTTCCTGTTAGGTTTAGCATATGGTTCAAAAAGAGTTTTTTGTACCTCGAGGGCTGTTACATATGTCTTCAAATTTTGGTCACTCTAGGTGAAACGTACAGCCGGAAATGCTTCATTAAGTAAAAATTTTGAAATGCAAAATTTGATGCCCTGCCTCTGGCGGACTTCCTGTTAGGTTTAGCATATGGCACCAACAGGCTTTTTTGTAGATCATCGTCTGTTACATATGTGTACCAATTTTCGTAGCTCTAGATTAAACGCATAACCGGCGATACTTCAGATGAAACATGCCAAAGAATGAAGACAATCTGATAAGTTTTGTAGAAAATATGAGGCCTATAAAAGGCCCCCAAAAAATGGCTACAAATAGCAAAGTAAATCAAAATGCCGGACTTCCTGTTTGGCTTAGCATATGGTTCTAAAAGACTTTTTTGTACATCGTGGGCTCTTATGTATGCCTCCAAATTATCATAGCGCTAGGTGAAAGGTACAACCGGGAATGCTTCGTTAAAGAGGAGTTTTTTAGCTCAAAAAGTGATGCCCGGCCCTTGCGGGACTTCCTGTTGGGTTTAGCACAAAGCAGCAAGAGACTTTTTTGTACATCGTGGGCTGTTACATATGTCTACAAATTTTCGTAGCTCTAGCTGCTTCGTACAACTGAGAATTCTTCATTAAGAAGAATTTTTTTCCTTTGCAAACAAGTGCATGCCACGACAACAGCGTGCAGCGAAATAAAAAGCTTTCAATAACTTTTCATCTTCAACATCTTAAGATGAATCACACCAAGTTTGAAGATGATCGGATAAACTCTGTAAGAGGAGTTCGTTAAAATAGGACCCCTATGAAATGGCCAAAAAAATGGGAACACGTTCCAAAGTAAATCAAAATGGTGGACTTTCTGTTAGGTTTAGCATATGGTTCAAAAAGAGTTTTTTGTACCTTGAGGGCTGTTACATATGTCTTTAAATTTTGGTAACTCTAGGTGAAACGTACAGCCGGGAATGCTTCATTAAGTAAGAATTTTGAAACTCAAAATTTGATGCCCCGCCTCTGGCGGACTTCCTGTTGGGTTTAGCATATGGCACCAACAGACTTTTTTGTAGGTCATAGTCTGTTACATATGTGTACCAATTTTCGTAGCTCTAGGTTAAACATACAACCGGCAATACTACGTTTAGTAAGAGTTTTGAAACTCTAAATTTGATGCCCCACCGCCGTCATATAGTATGTCGAAAACTTTAGATTTTTTACCATGGTGTTGTCCCAGGTCTTGAGATGGTACATCCCAAGTTTGAAGTCAATTGGATTAACCGTGTAGGAGAAGCAGGCAAAAGTATGACCCCTGTAAATGTGCAAAAATTGGCCAAAATTGGACATTTAAATACTCATATCTCACTTCCTGTCTATTTTAGGGTACACACATCAAAGAGGTTTTTGTTCATCTGGATGTGCTACAGGTGCCACACAATTTTCATAGCCGTCGGACAATCGTAGCGGGCCAGGGATCTGTTTAACCTATGTAGGTGGCGCTATGGAGCCATTTTTCTGTTATCACCTATGGCGACTTTAAAATATCAAATTTTTCGCCAGGCCTGACGTGTGTGTAAAGTTTGGTGAGTTTTCGTTCACGTTTAGTGTCTCAAAAATGTGATTGTTTGCGGAAAAGAATAATAACAAAAAATAAAAAGAAGAATAATAAGAATTCCTTGAAAAACAATAGGGACCTCGCAGCGGTCGCTGCTCGGGCCCTAATAAAAAGAAGAAGAATAACTAGAGCTGCGAGCAGCTATAAAGGGCCCTCGCAACCTGGGCCACGTTGGGGTACTTGCACGTCGGGGTACTGGCATGTTGGGGTACTGTCAAATAGGACAAGGACCATCTAAAATGTTTTTGACAAACCTTGTGTGTACAAAGTTTGATCAAAAAGCCAAAGATGGTTAGCAATTCCCAAAATAAATTCAAAATGGCGGACTTCCTTTTAGGTTTAGCATACGGCTACAGAATACTTTTTGTAGGTCTTAGGCTAATAGGTATGCCTCCCAGTTTTCACAAATCTAGGTCAAGTCATTAGTTATATAGCGCTTGAATCATACAATCGGAAATGCTCCGTAAAAATGTCTAGAGGGCGCGATTTATTGCAAATTGCACAAGAAATCTCTAAAAATTCATGTTCATTACAAGTCTGATGTGTGTGCAAAGTTTCATGAGTTTTCACACGTATAGACAAAAAAAAAATAAGCAGCACTTTACTTGGCAAACATCGCCATGGCAACAGCGTGCGACAAACTAAAAAACTTTCGATAACTTTGCATATTAAACATCTTAAGATGAAAGACACCAAGTTTGAAGACGGTCGGATGAATTTTGTAGGAGTTCATTAAAATATTACCCCTTAGCCCATTCTAAAAAAGAGAACACTGGATGTCTCCCTGCTAGCAAATTATAGACCAATCGCAAACCTTCCCTTCGTAACTAAAATAGTTGAAAAAGTGGTTTTTAATCAACTCAGCAATTTTTTGAGCTTAAACGGACTTTTGGATAAATTCCAGTCAGGTTTCCGACCTCATCACAGTACAGAAACAGCTCTGATTAAAGTACTGAATGATATAAGATTGAGCACTGATGCAGGGAAGGTATCAGTGCTCGTCTTGTTGGACCTCAGTGCAGCATTTGACACGATTTATCATAATATACTGTTAGACAGGCTGGAAACTTGGGTGGGGTTAAATGGAACAGTCCTTAAATGGTTCAGGTCCTATTTGGAGGAAAGGAGTTACTTTGTGACCATTGGAAATTTTGAATCTGATCGAAAGGCCATGACATGTGGGGTCCCTCAAGGGTCAGTCCTTGGACCCCTGTTGTTCAGTCTGTATATGTTACCTTTGGGTCAAATGCTTCAGAACACCGATGTTGACTATCATAGTTATGCAGATGACACACAACTGTATTTATCTATGTCCCCAAATGACAGCAGTTCTATTAACGCATTGTGTCATTCTCTAGAGCAAGTTAACAACTGGATGAACCAAAATTTCCTTCAGCTGAACGAAAACAAAACGGAGCTCATTGTTTTCGGCAATAAAGAAAAGAGGATTGCTGGTCTTTAGAAACTAAAGACCAAGTTTGAAATCTTGGGGTACTAATAGACTCAGATCTGACCTTCAGCAATCATATTAAATTCATCACTAAAACAGCCTTTTACCAGCTGAAAAACATATCCAGACTGAAGGACTGCATGCTTCAAGCAGACCAAGAGAAGCTTATCCATGCTTTTATCTCCAGCAGACTAGATTACTGTAACGGTCTTCTGACTGGACTCTCTCAAAAGAACATGAGACAATTGCAGCTCATTCAGAACGCTGCAGCTCGAGTTCTGACCAAAACAAAAAGATCAGAACATATTACTCCAGTACTTAAGGATTTACATTGGCTCCCTGTCAGCTGTAGAATTGATTTTAAAGTTCTGCTACTCGTCTATAAATCACTAAATGGTTTGGGTCCTGAATATATCCAAGAAATGCTGATTGAGTACAAACCCAGCAGGGCTCTGAGATCTACAGACTTGGGCCAACTAGTGGAACCCAGAGTTCGAAGCAAACATGGTGAAGCTGCATTTAGCTATTATGCTGCACACAGATGGAATAGGCTGCCAACAGAAGTGAAGTCAGCTTCAGTAAATGCTTTCAAATCCAGGTTAAAAACTTTGCTTTTTTCTTATACCTTTGATTAGGGACTTTTAAACAGCTTTAATTATTTATTTATTTATAATTATTATTTAATTAATTGTTTTTTGTTTTTGTTTTTTTGTTTTTTTTTAGTAAATTTTGTAACCTATTTTTATTTATTCATTTGTTTCCTCTGAATGTTAACTACTGTTTCTTGATGCTTATGTGTTGTCTTTCCTCATGAAAGCACATTGAGTTGCCTTGTGTATGAAATGTGCTATACAAATAAACTTGCCTTGCCTTGCCTTGCCTTGCCTAAAAAAGGCCACAAAAAATGGCTACAAATGCCAACGTAAATCAAAATGGCGGACTTCCTATTTGGTTTAGCACATGGCACTCAAAGACTTTTTTTGTACATTGTGGGCTGTTACATATGTCTCCAAATTTTCGTAGCTCTACCTGCTTCGTACAAGTGGGAATGCTTCATTAAGAAGGATTTTTTTCCTTTGCAAACAGTGCATGCCACGACAACAGCGTGCGACGAAAAAAAAAGCTTTCAATAACTTTTCATCTTCAACATCTGAAGATGAATCACACCAAGTTTGAAGATGATCGGATAAACTCTGAAGGAGGGGTTCGTTAAAATAAGACCCCTATGAAATGGCCAAAAAAATGACAATGCGTTCCAAAGTAAATCAAAATGGCGGACTTCCTGTTAGGTTTAGCAAATGGTTCAAAAAGAGTTTTTTGTACCTCGAGGGCTGTTCCATACCTCTTCAAATTTTGGTAACTCTCGGTAAAACGTACAGCCGGGCATGCTTCATTAAGTAAGAATTTTGAAACTCTAAATTTAATGCCTCGCCCCCATCATATAGTATGTCAAAAACTTTAGATTTTTTACCATGATGTTGTCCCAGGTGTTGAGATGGTACAGCCCAAGATTGAAGTCAATCGGGTTAACCGTGTAGGAGAAGCGGGCAAAAGTATGACCCCTGTAAATGTGCAAAAATGGGCCAAAATTGGACATTTAAATGATCATACCTCACTTCCTGTCTATTTTAGGGTACACAGATCAAAGAGGTTTTTGTTCATCTGGATGTGCTACAGGTGCCACACAATTTTCATAGCCGTAGGACAATCGTAGCGGACCTGGGATCCGTTTAACCTATGTAGGGGGCGCTAAGGAGCCATTTTTCTGTTATCATGTATGGCGACTTTAAAATATCAAATTTTTCGCCAGGCCTGACGTGTGTGTAAAGTTTGGTGAGTTTTCGTTCACGTTTAGTGTCTCAAAAATGTGATTGTTTGCGGAGAATAATAATAATAAGAAGAAGAAGAATTCCTACAAAAACAATAGGGCCTCGCAGCGGCACCGCCGCCGGTGCCGCCGCTGCTCGGGCCCTAATAAGAATTCCTTCAGGAACAATAGGGACCTCGCAGCGGTCGCTGCTCGGGCCCTAATAATAACTAGAGCTGCGAGCAGCTATAAAGGGCCCTTGCAACCTGGGCCATGTTGGGGTACTTGCACGTCGGGGTCCTGGCACGTTGCGGTACTGTCAAATAGGACAAGGACGATCTAAAATGTTTTTGACAAGACTTGTGTGTGCAAAGTTTTATCAAAACGCAAAATATGGTGTGCAATTCCCAAAATAAATTCAAAATGGCGGACTTCCTTTTAGGTTTAGCATACGGCTACAGAATACTTTTTGTAGGTCTTAAGCTTATAGGTATGCCTCCCAGTTTTCACAAATCTAGGTCAAGTCATCTTTAGTTGTGTATCGCTTGAATCATACAATTGGAAATGCTCCATAAAAATGCATAGAGGGCGCTATTGAGCACAACGTTGGGTTACTTGCACGTCAGGGTACTGGCACGTTGGGGTACTGTTACATGGAACAAGGACCATTTAAAATGTTAGTTTTTTCCATGCCTTGTCTGTGCAAAGTTTAATAAAAAAGGCCAAAAATGATGTATAATTCCCAAAATAAAATCAAAATAGCGGACTTCCTCTTTGGTTTGGCAAATGGCTACATAATACTTTTTTGTAGGTCAAGCATAATCATACAATCGGAAATGCTTCAAAAAATGTCTAGAGGGCGCTATTTATTGCAAATTGCACAATAAATCTCTAAAAATTCATGTTCATGACAAGTCTGATGTGTTTGCAAAGTTTCATGAGTTTTCACACATGTATAAATAAAAAAAAAAAAGCAGCACTTGGCAAACAATGCATTGCTATGGCAACAGCGTGTGACAAAATAAAAAACTTTCGATTACTTTGCATCTTAAACATCTTAAGATGAAACACACCAAGTTTGAAGACAGTCAGATAAATTTTGTAGGAGGGGTTCGTTAAAATATGACCCCTGAAAAAGGCCACAAAAAATGGCAACAAATCCCATCATAAATCAAAATGGCGGACTTCCTGTTTGGTTTAGCACATGGTTCCAAGAGACTTTTTTGTACATCGTGGGCTCTTATGTATGCCTGCAAATTATCATAGCGCTTGGTGAAACGTACAACCGGGAATGCTTCGTTAAATAGGAGTTTTTTTTAGCTCAAAATGTGATGCCCGGCCCCTGGGGGACTTCCTGTTGGGTTTAGCACATGGCACCAAGAGACTTTTTTTGTACATCCTGGGCTGTTACATATGTCTACAATTTTTCGTCGCTCTAGCTGCTTCGTACAACTGGGGATGCTTCATTAAGAAGGATTTTTTTCCTTTGCAAAAAGTGCATGCCACGACAACAGGGTGTGACGAAATAAAAAACTTTCAATAACTTTTCATTTTCAACATCTTAAGATGAATCACACCAAGTTCGAAGATGATCGGTTAAACTCTGTAGGAGGAGTTTGTTTAAATATGACCCCTATCGCCAAAAAAAATGGCAACACATTCCAAAGTAAATCAAAATGGCGGACGTCCTGTTAGGTTTAGCATATGGTTCAAAAAGAGTTTTTTGTACCTCGAGGGCAAATTTTGGTAACTCTCGGTGAAACGTACAGCCGGGTATGGTTTGTTAAAGGAGTTTTTTAGCTCAAAATGTGATGCCCGGCCCCTGGGGGACTTCCTGTTGGGTTTAGCACAAGGCACCAAGAGACTTTTTTGTACATCTTGGGCTGTTACATATGTCTACAAATTTTCGTAGCTCTAGCTGCTTCGTACAAATGGGAATGCTTCTTTAAGGATATTTTTTTTTCCTTTGCAAACAGTGCATGCCATGACAACAGCGTGCGACGAAATACAAAGCTTTCAATAACTTTTCATCTTCAACATCTTAAGATGAATCACACCAAGTTTGAAGATGATCGGATAAACACTGTAGGAGGAGTTCGTAAAAATAAGACCCCAATGAAATGGCCAAAAAATGGCAACACGTTCCAAAATAAATCAAAATGGTGGACTTCCTGTTAGGTTTAGCATATGGTTCAAAAAGAGTTTTTTGTAGGTCATAGCCTGTTACATATGTGTACCAATTTTCGTAGCTCTAGATTAAACGTACAACCGGCAATGCTTCGTGAAGTAAGAATTTTTAAACTAAATTTGATGCGCCGCCGCCGTCATATAGTATATCAAAAACTTTAGATTTTTTACAATGATGTTGTCCCAGGTGTTGAGATAGTACATCCCAAGTTTGAAGTCAATCGGGTTAACCGTGTAGGAGAAGCGGGCAAAAGTATGACCCCTGTAAATGTGCAAAAATTGGCAAAAATTGGACATTTAAACACTCATACCTCACTTCCTGTCTATTTTAGGGTACACATATCAAAGAGGTTTTTGTTCATCTGGATGTGCTACGGGTGCCACACAATTTTCGTCGCCATAGGACAATCGTAGCGGGACAGGGATCCGTTTAACCTATGCAGGTGGCGCTATGGAGCCATTTTTCTGTTATCATGTATGGCGACTTTAAAATATCAAATTTTTCGCCAGGCCTGATATGCGTGTAAAGTTTGGTGAGTTTTCGTTCACGTTTAGCGTCTCAAAAATGTGATTGTTTGCGGAGAATAATAATAATAATAATAATAATAATAATAATAATAATAATAATAATAATAATAATAATAATAATAATAATAATAATAATAATAATAAGAAGAAGAAGAAGAAGAAGAAGAAGAAGAAGAAGAAGAAGAAGAAGAAGAAGAATTCCTACAAAAACAATAGGGCCTCGCAGCGGCACCGCCGCCGCCGCTGCTCGGGCCCTTATAATAATAATAATAAGAAGAAGAATTCCTACAAAAACAATAGGGCCTCGCAGCGGCACCGCCGCCGCCGCTGCTCGGGCCCTAACTAGCTGCTTCGTACAACTGGGAATGCTTCATTAAGAAGGAATTTGTTCCTTTGCAAACTGTGCATGCCACGGCAACAGCGTGCGACGAAATAAAAAGCTTTCAATAACTTTTCATCTTCAACATCTTAAGATGAATCACACCAAGTTTGGAGATGATCGGAAAAACTCTGTAAGAGGAGTTCGTTAAAATAAACCCCTATGAAATGGCCCAAAAAATGGCAACACGTTCCAAAGTAAATCAAAATGGCGGACTTCCTGTTCGGTTTAGCATTTGGTTCAAAAAGAGTTTTTTGTACCTTGAGGGCTGTTACATATGTCTTCAAATTTTGGTAACTCTAGGTGAAATGTACAGCCGGGAATGCTTCATTAAGTTAGAATTTTGAAACACAAAATTTGATGCCTCGCCTCTGGCGGACTTCCTGTTAGGTTTAGCATATGGCACCAACAGGCTTTTTTGTAGATCATAGTCTGTTACATATGTGTACCAATTTTCATAGCTCTAGGTTAAACGTACCACCCGCAATGCTTCGTTAAGTAAGAATTTTGAAACTGTAAATTTGATGCCCCGCCACCGTCATATAGTATGTCAAAAACTTTTGATTTTTTACCATGATGTTGTCCCAGGTGTTGAGATGGTACAGCCCAAGTTTGAAGTCAATCGGGTTAACCGTGTAGGAGAAACGGGCAAAAGTATGACCCCTGTAAATGTGCAAAAATTGGCAAAAATTGGACATTTAAATACTCATACCTCACTTTCTGTCTACTTTAGGGTACACACTTCAAAGAGGTTTATGTTCATTGGGATGTGCTACAGGTGCCACACAATTTTCATAGCCGTCGGACAATCGTAGCGGGACAGGGATCCGTTTAACCTGTGTAGGTGGCGCTACAGAGCCATTTTTCTGTTATCATGTATGGCGACTTTAAAATATCAAATTTTTCGGCAGGCCCGATCTGCGTGAATAGTTTGGTGAGTTTTCGTTCATGTTTAGTGCCTCAAAAATGTGGTTGTTTGCGGAAAAGAATAATAACAAAGAAAAAGAAGAAGAAGAAGAAGAAGAAGAAGAATAAGAATTCCTTCAGCGGTCGCTGCTCGGGCCCTAATAATAATAAGAATTCCTTCAGGAACAATAGGGACCTCGCAGCAGTCGCTGCTCGGGCCCTAATAAGAAGAAGAAGAATTCCTACAAAAACAATAGGGCCTCCCAGCGGCACCGCCGCCGCCGCTGCTCGGGCCCTAATAACTAGAGCTACGAGCATCTATAAAGGGCCCTTGCAGCCCGGGCCACGTTGGGGTACTTGCACGTTGGGGTACTTGCACGTTGGGGTACTGGCACATTGGAAGCAGAATTTCTTTGACAATGCCATGATAAACCTTTACATTTGGATTTGGATTTATTTATTTTTTGCCAGGTGTGATGAGTGTGTCAAGCTCAATGGGTTTTGGTGATTATTAAGATCTGCAAAAATCAGCGTCTTTAGGCAATGAGTTGCCCTGATTGGTATGTTTTGCAAAAGTACATTTACACATCATCGCTCGTACTCATTGCACAATGTTGCTTTTGTTGTCCATAGAGGCGATCAAAAAAAATGAAACTAAATCTAAAAGTACATATGTTTGGATCGGTCTGATGCCAGTGAACATTTTGAGTGGTGGAAAGTAAAAGAATATTCCTAAATGACTTAGTTATCACACTGAGAATGAGTTTACAATTTTTGTAAAAATACCGTAAGTGGGGAATTTTTTTTCATGCCTCAAGGGCTAGGTGGCGCTACATATATAACTGAATGTTGTCATAGAGATACCTTCAGGCCTTGACGATAAACATACATGTCAAGTTTGGGATTTTTTGGAGCATGTATCGGGGAGTTATTAAGCATATCCTTTTTCAGTGCGAAACACAAATTTTGATGCCCCGCCTTCATCATATAGTATTTCGAAAGGTCAAGATTTTTCCCCCTGTCGTTGGCTCACGTCTTGACATGGTCCAGGTCAAGTCTTAACTCAGTCAGATGAAACGTGTAGGAGAAGTGGGCAAAAGTCTGCCCCCTGTGAATGTGCAAAAATCGTCAAAAATGGGACATTCAAAAATTCGTAGCTCACTTCCTGTTCATTTTAGCATATCGGTCCAAGAGACTTTTTTGTAGGTCTTGGGCTCCCTCATACACCTAAAAATATTCGTCGTTCTTGCTTAAACGTACAACCGGGGCTGCTTCGTTAAAAATTTCGAGGGGGCGCTATTGAGTCATTTTTGTAAAAATAGCACAATCAACAATAAAATATTACTCATTTTACCAGGCCAGATGTGTGTGCCAAGTTTCAGGAGTTTCTGTGCATGTTTAGACCCTCAAAACTGGCGTTGTTTTCTTGGCGAACAGCGCTTAGCCACGCCCACAGCAATTCGCGAAAACTCACAAACTTCATGTTGTGACATCATGAAGGCCGAAACCCTCATCTGAGCAAATATGAGGTAGGCCCAGTTAACGTGTTTGGAGAAAAACGTAGAAGAAAATTCGTAAGAAAAAAAATTGCCACTAGGTGGCGCTATCAGTTAGATGAAATATAAGTCAGTAGATGTCTTTAGGGCTTGGTTTTTATTTTTCTACGCTAGGGGGCGCTATCGAGTCGCATTGTTATGACGACTTAATAATATCAAATTTTTCGCCGGGCCTGAGGAGTGTGCAAAGTTCGGTGAGTTTTCGTGAATGTTTAGGTACCCAAAATCGCGATCGTTTGCGGAGAATAAAGAAGAAGAAGAAGAAGAAGAAGAAGAAGAAGAAGAATAACTAGAGCTGCGAGCAGCTATAAAGGGCCCTCGCAGCCCGGGCCACGTTGGGGTACTTGCACGTTGGGGAACTTGCACATTGGGGTACTGGCACATTGGAAGCAGAATTTCTTTGAAAATGGCATGATAAACATGTAGATTTTTTTTTTTTTTGCCAGGTGTGATGAGTGTGTCAAACTCAATGGGTTTTGGTGATTGTTAAGATCTGCAAAAATCAGCGTCTTTTTTTTTATTTTTAGGCAATGAGTTGCCCTGATTGGTATTTTTCGTAAAAGTATATATACACACATCATCGCTCGTACTCATTGCACAATGTTGCTTTTATTGTCCATAGAGGCGATCAAAAAAAAAAAAAAAAAACTAAATAAAAAATATGTATGTTTGGATCGGTCTGATACCAGTGAACATATTGAGTGGTGGAAAGTAAAAGAATATTCATAAATGACTTAGTTATCACACTTACAATGAGTTTACAATTTTTGCAAAAATACCGTAAGTGAGGCATTTTTTTTTTTTATGCCTCAAGGACTAGGTGGCGCTGTATTTATAACTGAATTTTGTCATAGAGATACCTTCAGGCCTTGACTATAAATATACATTTCAAGTATGGGATTTTTTGGAGCATGTACCTGGGAGTTATTCAGCATAGCCTTCATTCACGATATTGCTTTTAATGTCCATAGAGGCTATCAAAAATACATAAAACTAAATAACAAAAATATGTGTGTTTGGTTAGGTCTGATGCCAGTGAATATTTTGAGTGGTGGAAAGTAAAAGAATATTCCTAAATGACTTAGTTATCACACATAGAATGAGTTTACATTTTTTGTACAAAATACCGTAAGTGGGGTATTTTTTTTTCATGCCTCAAGGGCTAGGTGGCGCTGCATATATAACTGAATGTTGTCATAGAGATACCTTCAGGCCTTGATTATAAGCATACATGTCAAGTGTGGGATGTTTTGGAGCATGTATCGGGGTGTTATTAAGCATATCCTTTTTCAGTGCGAAACACAAATTTTGATGCCCCTCCCTCATCATATAGTATTTCCGAAAGTCAAGATTTTTCCGTCTGTTGTTGGCTCAGGTCTTGGCATGGTCCAGGTCAAGTCATAAGTCAGTCGGATAAAACGTGTAGGAGAAGTGGGCAAAAGTATGCCCCCTGAAAATGTGCAAAAATCGTCAAAAATGGGACATTCAAAAATTCGTAGCTCACTTCCTGTTCATTTTAGCATATGGGTCCAAGAGACTTTTTTGTAGGTCTTTGGCTCCCTCATACACCTAAAAATTTTCGTAGATCTTGCTTAAACGTACAATCGGGGCTGCTTCGTTAAAAATTTCTAGGGGGCGCTATTGAGTCATTTTTGTAAAAATAGGACAATACATGATAAAATATTGCTCATTTTGCCAGGCCAGATGTGTGTGCCAAGTTTCATGACTTTCTGCGCATGTTTAGACCATCAAAACTGGCGTTGTTTTCTTGGCGAACAGTGCTTAGCCACGCCCACAGTGATTCGCGAAAACTCACAAACTTCGTGTTGTGACATCATGAAGGCCGAAACCCTCATCTGAGCAAATATGAGGTTGGTCCAGTTTACGTGTTTGGAGAAAAATGTACAAGAAAATTCGTAAGAAAAAAAATTGCCACTAGGTGGCGCTATCAGTAAGATGAAATATAAGTACGTAGATGTCTTTAGGGCTGGACTCTCATCAAATGTGTGAAATTTTGAGAAGATAGGATCATCTCGGTCAAGTTCATGCAGCTTTTATTGTCACGAAAAATCTTCAGATTTTGCGGCACCGTAGCGGCCACGCCCTTTGGCGAAAAGTTACAATAATCGGTGTGGGGCATGATCAACATCTTAAGGATTTTCTGACCAACTTTCAACTGGATCCCTTCAACGAGCTCAGCGCAGTAGCTAAAAACGTAAAGTATGACATTTATTGTTACCACTAGGTGGTGCTATATGTATAACTGAATTTTATCATATAGATGTTTTCAGGCCGTGACTATTACGTTGCCTGAGAAGTTTGAGATTTTTTGGAGCTTGAACATGGGAGTTATTAAGCATTTGCTCTTTCTGGACAAATGAAATTTTAAAGACAATATTTGATGCCCCGCCCCCGTCATATTGTATTTCTAAAAGGCAAGACTTTTTGCCCAGTTGTTCTCTCAGGTCTTGAGATGATAAATGCCAAGTTTGATGTGAATTGGATGAAAAATGTTTGCAGAGGGGGAAAAAGCATGACCACAGTGAATGTGCCAAAATAGGCCAAAATTGGACATAAAAAAATTCATAGCTCATTTCCTGTACATTTTAGCTACATGGTCCCAATAGACTTTTTTGTGCGTCTCGGGGTGCTACACGTGCCTGCCAATTTTCGTTGCTCTAGCTCAAACGTGCCAGGCTTGATTTTTATTTTTCTACGCTAGGGGGCGCTATAGAGTCGCGTTGTTATGACGACTTCATAATATAAAATTTTTCGCCGGGCCTGAGGATTGTGCAAAGTTTGGTGAGTTTTCGTGAATGTTTAGGTCCTCAAAAATGCGATCGTTTACGGAGAAGAATAATAATAATAATAATAATAATAATAATAATAATAATTCGAACGAAAAACAATAGGGACCTCGCAGCGGTCGCTGCTCGGGCCCTAATAATTCGAACGAAAAACAATAGGGACCTCGCAGCGGTCGCTGCTCGGGCCCTAATAATAATAATAATAATAATAATTTTTACAAAAACAATAGGGACCTCGCAGCGGTCGCTGCTCGGGCCCTAATAATAATTTTTTACAAAAACAATAGGGACCTCGCAGCGGTCGCTGCTCGGGCCCTAATAATAATTTTTACAAAAACAATAGGGACCTCGCAGCAGTCGCTGCTCGGGCCCTAATAATAATAATAATTTTTACAAAAACAATAGGGACCTCGCAGCGGTCGCTGCTCGGGCCCTAATAATAATAATAATAATAATAATAATAATAATAATTTTTACAAAAACAATAGGGACCTCGCAGCGGTCGCTGCTCGGGCCCTAACTAGAGCTGCGAGCAGCTATAAAGGGCCCTCGCAGCCCGGGCCACGTTGGGGTCCTTGCACGTTGGGGTACTGGCACGTTGGGGTACTGGCATATTGGAAGCAAAATTTCTTTGAAAATGGCATAATAAACGTTTACATGTAGAATATTTTTTTGCCAGTGTGTGTGTTAAGCTCAACGGGTTTTGGTGATTGTTAAGACCTGCAAAAATCAGCGTCCTTTTTTATTTTTAGGCAATGAGTTGCCCTGATTGGTATTTTTTTGTAAAAGTGTATATACACATCATCGCTCGTTGTACTCATTGCACAATGTTACTTTTATTGTCCAAAGGGGCAATCAAAAATGAACAAAACAAAATGGAAACGTACATACGTTTGGATCGGTGTGAAGCCAGTGAACAATTTGAGTGGTGGAAACTAAAAGAATATTCATAAATGACTTAGTTATCACACTTAGAATGAGTGTACATTTTTTGTACAAAATACCGTATGTGGGGTATTATTTTATTTTTTTTATATATAAGCCTCAAGGGCTAGGTGGCGCTGCTCGGGCCCTAATAATAATAATAATTATTATTATTATTATTTTTACAAAAACAATAGGGACCTCGCAGCGGTCGCTGCTCGGGCCCTAATAATAATTCTTACAAAAACAATAGGGACCTCGCAGCGGTCGCTGCTCGGGCCCTAATAATAATTCTTACAAAAACAAGAGGGACCTCGCAGCGGTCGCTGCTCGGGCCCTAATAAGAAGAATTCCTACAAAAACAATAGGGCCTCGCAGCGGCACCGCCGCCGCCGCTGCTCGGGCCCTAATAATAAGAATTCCTACAAAAACAATAGGGCCTCGCAGCGGCACCGCCGCCGCCGCTGCTCGGGCCCTAACTAGAGCTGCGAGCAGCTATAAAGGGCCCTCGCAACCCGGGCCACGTTGGGGTATTTGCACGTCGGGGTACTGGCATGTTGGGGTACTGTCAAATAGGAAACCATCTAAATTGTAAACGTTTTTGCCATGCTTTGTGTTTTTAAAGTTTCATGGAAAGGCCAAAAACGATGCACAATTAACAAAATAAAATCAAAATGGATTGGCACATGGCTATATAGAATACTTTTTGAATATATTCGGCATGCCTGCCAATATTCACACATCTAGCTGAATCATATAATCGGAAAGACTTCATAAAAATGTCTAGAGGGCGCTATTGAGCCATTTATTACAAATTGCACAACAAATCTCTAAATAAAATATTCATGTTCCAGACAGGTCTGGTGTGTGTGCAAAGTTTTGTGAGTTTTCACCCATATTTAGACTCTCAAAAAAGCATTTTTCTTCACAAACAATGCATGGCTACAGCAAAGGTGTGTGACAAAATAAAAAAATTCAATAACTTTTCATCTTTCAATAACTTTTTTCAAAAAAAATTTCTTTGCAAACAATGCATCGCTAGAGCAAAGGCGTGACAAAAAATTTCAATAACTTTTCATCTTAAATATCTTAAGATGAAACACGCCAAAGAATGAAGACGATCTGATAAGTTCTGTTGAAAATATGACCCCTATAAAAGGCCCCAAAAAATGGCTACAAATACCAAAGTAAATCAAAATGGCAGACTTCCTTTTTGATTCAGCATATGGCTTTAGAAACCTTTTTGTAAGTCTTAGGCTGATAGGTATCCCAATTTTTACAAATCTAGCTGAATCATAAAACACAAAACATTTGCAAAAGCTTCATAAAAATGTCTAGAGGGCGCTATTGAACCATTTATTGCAAATTGAATAAGAAATCTCTAAAATATTCATGCTGATGACAAGCCTGATGTGTGTGTAAAGTTTCATGAGTTTTTGCACATGTTTAGACCAAAAAAAAAAAGCAGCATTTTACTTGGCAAACAATGCATCGCCATGACAACGGCGTGCGACAAAATAAATAACTTTCGATAACTTTGCATCTTAAACATCTTAAGATGAAGCACACCAAGTTTAAAGACAGTCGGATAAACTTTGTAGGAGGAGTTCGTTAAAATATGACCCCTAAAAAAGGCCACAAAAAATGGCTACAAATCCCAACGTAAATCAAAATGGTGAACTTCCTGATTGGTTTAGCATATGGCTCCAAGAGACTTTTTTGTACATCCTGAGCTCTTATGTTTGCCTGCAAATTATCATAGCTTTAGGTGAAACGTACAACCGGGAATGCTTTGTCTGTTTAATCAAAACGCAAAATATGGTGTGCAATTCCAATGCATTGCTATGGCAACAGCGTGTGACAAAATAAAAAACTTTCGATTACTTTGCATCTTAAACATCTTAAGATGAAACATACCAAGTTTGAAGACAGTCGGATAAATTTTGTAGGAGGGGTTCGTTAAAATATGACCCCTGAAAAAGGCCACAAAAAATGGCAACAAATCCCATCATAAATCAAAGGCGGACTTCCTGTTTGGTTTAGCACATGGTTCCAAGAGACTTTTTTGTACATCGTGGGCTCTTATGTATGCCTGAAAATTATCATAGCGCTAGGTGAAACGTACAACCGGGAATGCTTCGTTAAAAAAGAGGAGTTTTTTAGCTCAAAATGTGATGCCCGGCCCCTGGGGGACTTCCTGTTGCGTTTAGCACATGGCACCAAGAGACATTTTTGTACATCCTGGGCTGTTACATATGTCTACAATTTTTCGTCGCTCTAGCTGCTTCGTACAACTGGGAATGCTTCATTAAGAAGGATTTTTTTCCTTTGCAAAAAGTGCATGCCACGATAACAGCGTGTGACGAAATAAAAAACTTTCAATAACTTTTCATTTTCAACATCTTAAGATGAATCACACCAAGATTGAAGATGATCGGATAAACTCTGTAGGAGGAGTTTGTTAAAATATGACCCCTATGAAATGGCCAAAAAAAATGGCAACACATTCCAAAGTAAATCAAAATGGCGGACGTCCTGTTAGGTTTAGCATATGGTTCAAAAAGAGTTTTTTGTACCTCGAGGGCTGTTATATACCTCTACAAATTTTGGTAACTCTAGGTGAAACGTACAGCCGGGTATGCTTTGTTAAAGAGGAGTTTTTTTTAGCTCAAAATGTGATGCCCGGCCCCTGGGGGACTTCCTGTTGGGTTTAGCACAGGGCACCAAGAGACTTTTTTGTACATCTTGGGCTGTTACATATGTCTACAAATTTTCGTAGCTCTAGCTGCTTCGTACAACTGGCAATGCTTCTTTAAGGATATTTTTTTTCCTTTGCAAACAGTGCATGCCATGACAACAGCGTGCGACGAAATACAAAGTGTTAGAGTTATTGTGTATATATTATTCTATATTTTCTCTTATTACATAGAGTTAATTGTCATGTATTCAGTATTTCACTATCTGTTTGGAGCTGCTGCATGTGTATTCAACCTAAGGATGTCTGGAGTGCGGGAATGAAGAACTTCGCACCAGGACAACAATTGGCCTAAAAGGATTAGTGGTCAAAGAATGTCTCCTGTGTTTCTGACTACTGTAATCACATCAGGACAACAGACAGCATTCAATGATTAGTGGACAAAGGTTGTTACCTGTGTTTCTGACTGATGTAATTGTTTATCACAGTGCTGCTATTTCCCTTAGAGGCAGCATGTGACCTTTTGTTTGTTAGTTTGAATCCCAAATAAAAGAGGAGAAGTGGGAAGTTGTGTCAGAAGGGGATGGGGGCTTGTGATCTGCGCACAACTCTCTGTCAGCTTCTCCTCGCGAGTGATCAAATCCTTGTGTCTTCTCCTTCTTTTTTCTGTTTAATTTTAAATGTTGCAGGTGTAAACTTGACATTAACTTGGTCCTTTTAGCCGGATCCCAGGACGCCTAAAGGATTCCAGTTGCAGAGTCGACCTCCAGGAAGACCGTGGCCACGGCAAATACTACCCTTTTCCGGGACTGGATTTTCGTCTCTGTGACTGGGATCTGGAAGGCTGACGGGAATCCAAAGGACGAGAAGACATCTGGGTGAGAAAAATTTACTTTCCGGGGGAAAGTGTGAGTGAAAAAGATTGCGCGAAGGTACTGACGCAATAGTGTAAAACCTTGTGAATACTAGTCAATGGCAAGTAAAGGGAACGGAGCCCAGTAACGTCCGTGTAAAGAGACGATGGCGGAGTCGTGTACGTACTTAAATTCCGTGAAACGCAGAAAATAAAAGGGCCTTGTGTGAGTGTGTGAAGTGAATGGAAGTGTAGTGTCATTTGATACTTACTTCATTTTAAACATACAGGATTGTAAGTGACAACTCATTGTGGAAGCAAAGGCAAGAATTCTCCGCCCTATTGGGTAGAAGCTTGAGAATTACCACAGTGAGAAATTTATTGTCACCCTGTTATTTAAACCTATCAGTCCCTAGGAAACTCTAGGTTCACGGACTGTACCAAATTTATATAAATGGGGGAAAATAAACAGTAAAAGTGAGCTATAAGATGAACTATCCAGTAAGGACTGGATGTTCATAGAAAAATTAGATCCATCTAAAATATAGCATTTAAATATGTGGATTACAAGATATACTTTTGCTGGCCAGCTTAATTTACAATAGTAAAAATAATAACAATAATAATGGTAATCCACTTACTATATGAAATAAGGAATGAAATGAAAAGGAAAGTTGGAGCTTTAACAGCCTAATGATATCGAGGCATAAGTGTATTGTCTGTAAAAGTGTATGTGTGTGGCTTCTCACTGTGTTTGTCTCTGTGAGCTCTTGTGTATGTGTCTGTGTGTCATATTGTCTAAAGACGACGGCTTAAAAGGGTTTAAATTGTGTATAAGGGGTTGTTAGATCGTGTCTAACATAACTATGTTAAAACGGTGAAATTGAGAAATTTTGGTCTGTATCAAATATGAGGTGCGTGGACCAAAAAGTGGTCCCAGAAGGGGTAATCACCCGGTCCTAAGGTGGAAATTGTGTATTTTTGTTTTTGGATGGTAAAGCTAATTGTTTGAGAGTGAATTAAGTAGGTGATTGATGACAAGTTGTTGAACTTCTGACAGGGAAAAAAAAAATCCTTTTTGTTGGATTGTTTGAGCATGGGAAATTATAAAAGTAAGAGAGAAACGTGAAAGTAGAATTGATTATGGTAGAATTAGAACAACTGGACAAAGAGAAGATGAATTAGTGGATGATTTTAAAGTGGGATTTGTGAAGTGTTAGAACAAGTTGTGGTGGTGTAGATGATGATAAGACAGGAAGGAAGTGTAATGTTAGAGGACACTGAGTTAAGAAATTACCCTCAAAAGTACAAAATAGATAGTTTAAAATGATTAGAGGAGTTAGAAAAGAAAAAAACGGTAAAGGACTGCTGTGTTAGTCATATATATGAAATAATATGATTTTCATGGAAAATTGACAGTGATAGGAAGCAACGTAAGTAATTGATTACATAATTATACAATTTCTATTTTAGGTTTGAATGGTGATTAAAAATTGTGATCAGATGACAGGCAAAATGTGTAGTTATGATGATTATTTAGGTGAATGATTCTTTAAAATAATAATAATAATAATAATAATAATAATAATAACTTTAGGAAGAAGAAGGTTTTATAACATATAATTTAATAACTAAATGTAGTTCTTAAGGGATCTTAACATAATTTTCCATTGTTACGGTTTTTGGATGTATATGATACATAGTATTAATTTGAGGTGTAGTTAAATCACACAACTTTAAGATATGAAAAATGTACTTTTGAATTTGATTATTGATGGCATTAAGTGTTACATTGATGACTGGCATTTGAGAGGATTTGTGGTTATTATTGGGTTAATAACTAAGTGGTACAGATAACGGGTCAGATTTCAAATATCACTATATTTGAAATGTAGTGGAGGAATGATTTAATGATAAGCAATAAACACATTTTTATACCCAATATTATGCTACCTCACTACATTAGGTGGATGTGAAGCTCTGATAGTTGGTTGTACTTTTGAATGTTGATAAAATTAAATAAAAATGGATAGATTTCCAGATAAGTTAAAAGATTGACAGGGAGTGGTAAAATTAGGACTCAGGCGCAGAGATAAGAATTGACCTCTATTTCCCATCGCGAGATGCTGTGACTATCGCGTGACCGGTAGCGAGACTGGGAAAATCTAACATGGCGGCGCTCTGCTGCTAAAATAGAATTAGCTTTATATTTCTAATTAAACCCGAATTTAATGATTAGATAAATTCGATTTTTTTCTTTTCTAAGAAAGATCGGAAATATTATCCAGTGTGGACGACCTCGAACGTTTTATTGACGATCATTTTTATAGCTGCGCGATGGATGAGCCGGCGGCTAGTCGGGATAATCCTTCGAAAAAAAAAAGGAAAAATGACTCGTCAACAGACACGGACGATTTAGCAACCGCCGACGTATCGGTGAGTATGCTGGATTCCATAAATAAAAAACTTGACGTCCTCTGTCTTATCCGCGAGGACGTCAAAGAATTAAAGGCAAGTTTGGAATTCGTTAGCCAACAGGTAAGCGATCTCCAATGCGATAACTCCGAGCTACGCTCCTCTCTCGTCGCTGTCACAGCCGAGTTGGAGACGATTAAAAAGGAAAATAAAATGCTAAAGGAAACGGTCTTAGATGTTCAATCCCGTAGTATGCGGGAAAATCTAATATTCTCAGGTATATCCGAAAATTCTCCAGATAATCCAGAGGGTGAGATAAAAAAATTCATGACATCATCGCTAAAGATCCCACAGGAGACGGTAAATAATATCTCTTTTCACCGTGTACACCGGCTCGGAGCTCGTAAGGGCAATAAGCCCCGTCCTATTATTGCTAAGTTCGAACATTTTAAACATAAAGAATTGGTAAAAAGTAAAGGACGGGAGCTCAAAGGGACATCTTTCGGGATGAATGATCAATTCCCAAGAGAGATAAACGAGCGGCGAAAAGTACTGTTTCCTATAATGAAACAAAATAGACAGGATGGTAAACGGACTTCGATGGTCGTTGATAAATTATATATCGACGGCCAGCTATTCCGAAACCCAACCTCGACCCCTTGGCTGTTCTAACTGACAATTGGTAGAGCCGAGCATTGTGTGATTATTTGACGTATGTATATGTATATGTATGTGTATGTATATGTGTATATATGTATATATATGTATATGTATATGTATGTATATGTATGGATAATGGGTTACGAAATAGAATATGAATTTATATTATGCATAGGCTATATAGTAATAATATTAATAATAATAATAATAATAATATAGAAATATATTCTTAAAAAAAATAAATTAATAATAATAATAATAATCTCGCTTAGGTCACCATTTACTGGTGTATTGTTATGTTGAATCCCCCACAGATTTCCTTCACACTCACTTCCCCCCACGTTTCTTCACTATTATACTTATCTACTTGCTATCTCTCTCTTTATATAAATTATATAAATTGCCTAATTACTCTTTTGCTATCCTACAATATGTTAATATTAATAAGCAGCTTATATAGATGTATACATAAGACTGAGTCTATATTGCTTGTATGCAGAAATTAGTTCTGGTCTCCTGGAATGTGTGTGGCGCTCGCTCCCAGGCAAAAAGAATAAAAATTTTAGACCATCTCTCAAAATTTAAGGCAGATATTTGTCTCCTACAAGAAACCCACTTACAAAAATCAGAAGAAAAATTATTTATAGATAAAAATTTTAGTCAAGTTTACTCTGCCTCCTATAATAGTAGACAAAGAGGTGTCTCTATACTTATACATAAGAATTTATTCTTTACTCTAAATAATATAGTAACAGATTTAGAGGGCCGATATATTATTATCCAGGTAACTATATTTAATAAAGTATATACAATTGGTAATTTATATGCCCCAAATAATGATGACCCTGATTTTTTCCATGAATTTTTCTCTCGGTTACTCGATTTAGCAACAAATTCTACTATTATTATTGGAGGTGATTTTAACACGGTCTTGAACCCGTTAATAGATCGTTCTAATAATACGATATATACAAGGCGATTACGATCCGCTAAAGTAATAGATGAATATATGGAGGATTTTGGCCTCAGCGATGGCTGGAGACTTCAAAACCCAACTAAGAAGGAATTTACTTTCTTCTCTGCTGTGCACCGATCATTCTCAAGAATTGATTTTTTCCTTACAAATAATTCTATTGTTGATAAAACTGCTATAAAAATACATTCTATAATTATAAGTGATCATGCACCAGTCTCCCTCACTTTACAAATTGACTCTACCTTTAAACCTCCCCCGATATGGCGTTTTAACATCTCATTACTGAAAGACGTAGAGTTTGATAAAATTATTAGAAGGGAGTGGGCAGATTTTTTGGAAATAAATGACTCTCCAGATATATCTCCATCTCTTCTCTGGGAAGCAGGGAAAGCGGTAATTAGAGGGAAAATTATATCATATTCAACTTATAAAAAGAAACAGGATCAAAAATTAGAAAAATACCTGGAAGATAAAATTAAACAACTAACGGATGAATATGTATTAAACCCAAATAATCAAATATGGATAGAACTACAGAATATAAAAATACAGTTAGATAACATGTTATCTAAAAAGACAGAGTTTATAATACAACAGTTGAGATATAATAATTTTGAACATAATAATAAATCAGGTAAATTCCTGGCAAATCAACTTCAACGGAATCGGGAAAAATCTCTTATAACGGCTATTAAAGATATAAATGGTGAATGCACACAATCACCAGAAGAAATTAACCATATTTTTTATAACTATTATCGAAATCTATACACAGAAATTAATAGACCTAACCCTGAATATATTGAGGAATTCCTAAACAGCTTAAATATACCTCAGTTATCTATTGAACATAAAGATATTCTCGATACCCCGCTTACTATAGATGAGTTGTATCGTGCTTTAGACAGTATGCCTAATGGCAGAGCACCTGGTCCAGACGGCTTTCCGGCTATATTTTTTAAACATTTCTGGTTAATGTTTGCTCCATTATTTCTAAGAGTAGTAACTGAAATTAAAAGTAAAGGTGATATACGTCAAGATATGAATATAGCAGCAATTAAACTTTTATTAAAGCCAGAAAAAGACCCTACCCTCCCGTCAAGTTACCGACCGATATCACTAATTAATACCGATATTAAAATTATCGCTAAGGCCTTGGCATCTCGATTAGAGACGGTAATCTCGACAATTATTCATAGTGATCAAACAGGTTTTATTAAAGGTCGTCATTCTACTAATAATATTAGGAGACTCTTTAACTTGATTAGTATGTCACAGCGGTATGATAAAAAGGCAGTTGTTATTTCGCTGGATGCAGAAAAAGCATTCGATAAAGTTAACTGGTCCTTCCTCTTTGCTGTCTTAAACAAATTCGGCTTCGGGGAGTCATTCATTCAATGGGTCTCAATATTATATGATTCTCCTAAAGCTACAGTTACTACTAATGGGATTACATCACAGAGTTTTACTTTACAAAGGGGAACAAGACAAGGGTGCCCAATTTCTCCTTTATTATTTGCTATATTTATTGAGCCGCTTGCATTAGCTATACGTCAGGATAGACGGATCCAAGGAATCCACTCCGGGACAATAGAACATAAAATTAATCTATATGCCGATGATATATTACTCTATTTAGAAGAACCTGCTATCTCGCTAGGGGAAGCATTTAAATTAATAACTAAATTCTCTCACTTATCAGATTACTCTATTAACTGGACAAAATCAACATTATTACCTATTACAGAAAATTCATGGAATCCTACAAGTCAGGATCCACACTACTCCTTTCCTACAGGTAATTTAAAATACTTAGGTGTTAAAATTTCACCTAAGTTAACTGAATTAACTTCTTTAAATTTTTCACCATTATTGGATAGTATCCGTAGTGACCTGGAGCGCTGGAATAATCTTCCGATCTCTTTAATAGGACGGATAGCTACTATAAAAATGAAAGTTTTACCAAAGATTAATTATTTATTTTCAATGATTCCATTTAAACCTACGTCTAACTGGTTCCAATCGCTGGACTCTGCTATCATAAAATTCTATTGGAATAAAAAAAAAGCCAAAATTAGTCTATCTACTCTTCAGGAAAGTAAATCTAAAGGAGGTTTAGAGGCACCAAACTTTATGTACTATTATTTAGCTAATCAACTACAATATCTTGTGCTATGGACACAACCCAACAGAGATACTAACTGTTGGTTGGAATTGGAGCAGAAGGATTGTAATAATCTTAGACTGTCAGATTTACTCTTTATTACAAAATCAATAAGACGACATCATTGTTTTAAAAACCCAATGATAGCCGCCACCCTGACTGCCTGGTGGAAGGCATTAGAAATTACAAACTCCCAATTGGCGCCCTGTGGGCTCTCTCCCATTTGGCATAACCCCGACTTTCAACTTAATAATCAGTCGTTCCATTTAAGCCTATGGGAGCAGAAAGGAATTACACACCTTCATCATCTTTTCTCAGATAATAAGTTTATATCGTATACAAACTTGGTCCAGAAATATGAAATAAAAAAGGGAAATTTCTTACATTATCTGCAAGTTAAAAATATGGTTAAGAAACAAATCCCAACACTTCAGGATACGCTCCAACTGCCTGTCTTAGCTAAAGATATTATAAAGCTTTCTCCAACAACAATAAAGAAAATATCAAAAATATATAAGTTATTTTTATACACAAATAAAACGTATTTACCGACTTTAAAATGGGAAAAAGACTTGTCTATAGTTCCGGAACCAGACTTTTGGACCCAAATCTGTGAAAATGTATTTAAAATGACCAAACAGACAAATTTGCAACTTATCCAATATAAGATACTTCATAGAACATATATTACACAATATATGATGAAAAAAATGGGACTCTCTGACTCCGACATTTGTCTCCAGTGCTCACAAAACACTGCCGATACTTATCTTCATGCTTTATGGTCATGTACTCCAGTGCTGCATTTCTGGACTAAAATCTTGGGAAAGCTCGCTGATATATTAAACTGTAGGCTTCCTTTATCTCCAAGATTGTGTTTACTAGGTGACTTAACAATAACTGAGCTACCATGTAAACAATCTCAATCTATATTTATAGCCCTTACTATTGCTAAAAAAATAATCCTTGTCAATTGGAAAAATAAACAATCTCTAAATATCGACCACTGGTTAAACTTACTAATAAATTATATCTCAATGGAAAAAATCTCTGCCTTAAATAAAAATCAAGTATCAAGATTTAAACAAATATGATCTATGTACATAGAATATTTTAATCTCAATTTGGCAACTTAATCCTGCCAAGATTCTGCCTGTTAACGAGAGCCACCACATCGTTACAACTTCTGTTTTCGCTGCTCCTGTATTTGGTATTTTGTATCTGATTGTTTTTATTTTTATATAGTCAGGAACCTAGTTGCTGCTAGTGGGCTCGAGCATACCACACTATACGACACTATACTCAATAACTCCTTAAGATCTATTTCTAGTGGGCACTAAGCATCAACACTTGGTGTTACTGCATGCTAATTAGTCAATTTTCTTGACGCCGTCCCCTGTGGTCGGGCGGGGGTGGTTCTGCCCCCCCCCCCCCCCCCCCCCCGTTGTCTGCTCGGTGGCGGTTGCGTCTTGGCCGCTCCCTGGGCCCCCTGTGGGGTGCGGTGTTGGGGTGCTTCCCCTGGTGCCCGGGGCGGTGCCGTCCCGGCGCGGTCCGCTGCTCCGTGCCCGGCGGCGCGGTTCGGGGTGGGTGGGCCTCCGGTGTGCCCCGTGGTTCCCTCTCCCCTCCCCCTTCCTCCCCCCCGTCGCCTCTCCCTCCTCGCCTCCTCCCGCCCATCCTCCTCTGCCTCCCGGTCCCTTTTCCCTTGTCACCCTCCCTCCTCCTCTCCCCCCCCGCCTCCTGCCCTGCAGCCGCCCTTTCGCCTTCTTGTCGTCTTCTCCCCGCTTCCACCGCCCCCCCCCCCCCCCCCCCCTTCCCTGTCTGCCCTGCGGCCCCTCCCCCTCCCTCTCCCTGGGCCTGGGGCTCCCTCCCCGGCCCGGGCGTCGGGCTCCGGGGGCCGGGCGAGGGTTTGGGGCCTGCCCCACTCCGGTATAACTCCTGGCGCCCCGGGCGGGCTCCGGTGGCCGGTGGGCTGTCCGGTAGCCCTGCTGCGCTGGCTGTCCGCCCATTGTGGTGCCGGGTGGATGAGGTGGGGGGCGGCGGGGGGTGGGGGTGCTGGGGGGCGGGCGTGTCACCTACACCCGCCGGGTTGGGTGAGGCCCCGCTGGTCGCTCCTCTTACTCACTTCACTAGCTTGCACTATACACTTTGTAAATATACACATAGGGCACACAACACATTTCTTGGTGGGGTGGGGAAGGGTGGAAACACCGTCTTCACCCTTCAACTCCCCTCCAATTTTAATGCACCTCACGTCCAAGGGGAGGGGTGAGTTGGGGCGGGGAGTCATCAGAGGGGATGGACTGCAGTGCCTGGCAGCGCTGTGGTCCCCCCCATTTGGGTCCCTGCCCCACCACTTTGTCCCTCCATTCCCTTTTTTAATGCACCACACATATACATATTCATTTTTTTGGGGGGGATACGGGTGTGTCGGAGTAGGGGAAATTTTTTCCCTCTGCTCCGACTCACCTGCTCCCAATTTTAATGCACCACACGCACACACTTGTATATACACTGGGTGGGGCCACATTCACGGTGTAAGGGTAGAGCTCGCCAGTCGGCGAGCTGGCGGACTCAGTAACAGGGTTAGGTGTCACTAGTACTCTGGCGTGACGACCGGGGCCTCTCCCCACCGGGCTCGGTGTTCTGGTGTTCCGCCTTCTCCCCTGGTGCTTCCTCCTCTGCTTCCCCCCTCCCGCCGCTGTGCAAATCTCGCGCGGCTGGAGGTGGGGTGGGCACATCTTCCCTCTCTGCGCTGCTGCCCGGTGCCGGTTTCCGGGGGGGGGGGGGGGGGGGTTCTCGCGGGGGGCCGGGTTCGCGGGGGGGGGGGTGGCGGCCGTCGGGGGGGGGCGGCTTGTTTGGGGGGGGGGGTGGGGGTATGGGTGCTGGGGGTCGGGGTGTGTTCGGGGGTCTGGGGGTCGGGGGTGGTGGGGCCTGGGTCGTGGTGGATGGCGGGTTTGGGTGGGGTGCGGGGGGGTCGTGGGGGGATGGGGGCTGGGGACCGGTGGGGCGCTGTGGGGGCCCGCTGGGCCTCGTTCTGCGGCCTTGGGCTCGGGGGTGTGGGCCGGGGCTGGGGCGGGGGTGTTCCGGGTGTCTGGGTCGGCTCGCCGACCGGTGTCCGCTCGGGTGGCTTGGGGGTGGCCTTGGTGCTGCCGCGGCCTGGGGATTCCGGGGGGGGGGGGGGGGGGGGGGGGGTGCTCGCTTTGCTGGACCGCGGTTGACGGCTTCTTTCTTTGGTGGTGGTCCTTATGCATGCCAGATCCGTCGCGCCAGCATCTACTGAAACTCAACAGAATTACCCTCTCCCTCCCACAGCCCCTTGAATCAGTTGGTGCTGGTGTCTGTGGTTCTCACTTTGCTTTATCTATCCTTCCCTCCTTCCTCTCTTTAGTTTTTCCTCTGGTCACTTGAGATCTTAATTTATTAGAAGTATGAGGTTTCTGGGGTTGGCATAAGACTCCGGTTTTGTAACCACGCAGGAGGAGTCTTGTTGGTGCTGGACTTCACTTTGATGGATTGGATGTACTGGCTTCTATTGATCTCACTCTGCCTTATCGATCCTTCCCTCCTTCCTCTCTTTAGTTTTTCCTCTGGGCTCTTGAGATCTCGCTAAATTTGCTGGAATTTAGAGGCTTCCGGGGTTGGCGTAAGACTTTGATTTTGTAATCATGGGGAAGGCAGGAAGTGTTTTGTCGGTGCTGGATGTCACTTTGATTTACCTTTCTTTTCTCTTTATTTCTTTTTTTTTCTGACCTTTTCTCTGGTCTCCTGACCATTTAAATCTCACGACTCTGGCAAGATTCTGAAGTACCTGGTTAAGGCGAAGGGTAATGGGATATTTATAAGGTTTTAGGTGAATGAATGAGTATAAATTTATACGTATTTGCACGCACGCACACGCACGCACGCAAACGCACGCAAACGCACACACGCAAACGCACGCACGCACGCAAACGCACGCACGCACGCAAACGCACGCAAACGCACGCACACATACACACACAAAAAAAAAAAAAAGAGCAATGATGACAAGACGTTGAATCGGTAAGACTACCGAATGAACAATTCTGAGCTCTTCAAAAAGAAAAAAAAAAAATAAATAAAAAAAAAAAAAAAAAAAGAATTGACCTCTAAGGTATTTATGGATATAAAACACCTCATTCTGAGGGAAAAGCAAAGGCTATAAAATAAAATAAAATAAAATAAAATAATAGCGCTCCAAAAGAGAGGATAGCAAACAGGCCACAGAAAAGTCACTTTTAAACTAAAACTATACTGTGCCTATGAAAAATTTACGAATAAAGGTTTACACAGAAGACAAATGACAATAAGGCTGAGTAATTAAATTAGAAACATTTGGCACAAGACATGAAGTGGGGAGGTGCAGTCTGACCCCTCAGAGAGCGTGACCCTACTCCACTTTCTGTGAACGATTTAGCAAGTCTCTCCTTGCTGTGAAAGATTTATGATTGAAGTGGAACATTCCTATATGTAAAGAGGCAGAACAATTCTTGATTACAGACTTTGGTTAGAAGAGTATGTTTAAATTATGTTAATGAACCCTCTAATGAGTGTATAAAGTTAAGGCAAATGATATAGATTATTTGATAAATAATGCAAATCTGGTCTGCTAAATACTAGTTTAAAGAAATCTGAAACTATGAATTAAGTAAGTAATGATGGTTTTCAGCTATGACTTTATTGTAAAGTGTGTAGAGGCACCATTTGTCAAATTGCCAAATGAGGAAGGCCTTGATATTACACTGATAATAGAAGCTTCTATATGAAAATGCAATGATTTCATGACTTTTTAACAGAGTAAGAATTTAAACCTCATTGACTGAATTTGAAAATACTTACTAGGAGTTAAATGTTCTAAATGTTTCTTACTGTGGTGTTTGCATTTAATAATAGATTTGGTGTGACTCATGCAGATCCAGATGAGAGAACAACATAAAATTGTAAGAAAGAGCCTTTACAATGTTGTTTTGAATATAGTCCTAAAGTTTGTATAAAAGATTGGTTACACGGAAGAGTGTTTTCCTAATTGAATTCCGTTTTAGCTTCTGCTGTGATTGAGTGTGAAATTTAACAAATTCTCCCTCACCAGAACCTGATAAGTAAAATAGGCATTGAAGGGACAAAAGATTATTAAAATGGTTTGAAAGGCAAACATATTATTAGTGGTAAGTTATTTAAAATAAATAAATAGCTGAGATTTGTACTTGATTAAGAAGAAAAAATGGCATTTATAATTGAACTTGAATGTTCTTAAAGGAGCACAATTATTAATAGCTGCTTTTCCACCAACAATCCCAGGATCTTTGAGTTCTGGATAAAGTGAGTTTTTGGTTGTAAAAGTTCAGCAGGGAATTTAGAATTGTGTTTTTACAGTGTCTTAGAGTTCTCTGTAATTAATTTAAATGAGTTTGATTGAGACGAGCTGATGTAAAAATACTGACCCCTCAAAGTAGCCACCCTAGGTTAGCGAGACCCTGCTGCCGAGATAGTACTTGGATGCCCCATGAGGAATTTTTATTACCCTGGTAATTGTTGTTGGTGGAAAAACGGCCATTTATTTGAACAAGGTGAACATAAAAACAAAGATGAAACAAAACCAGTAAGCAGAATTATATTAAATGGGATTAGGCCTAGTCTTAGTGTCTACATTAGATGGGAACATGGTAGTAAAAAGATAAGCTGAGTAGAAAAAGGGATATCGCTATGTGAAAGGTGTAGGATCTTTGCATTTTTACGACGCAGTATATAACCTAAATAAATTCTTAAATGGTAGCTGACGCCTTATTACAAAAAGCGAGGGAATTGATTGTAAAGAAGGGAGATGATAAACTATGTCACTCTGAGCATAAATGTGAGAATGAAAACAATGCCACACCTACGAGTGTCACAGTTGACTACCTGTAAACTGATGATGGGTTTGATGCAGTGACACTGCATATAACAATTATGGCAGAACAAATAGAGATGACAGAACTTTTGTTTTTCTTTAAAACTAAATAGGAAGAACTGTTTAACCTGCTTCCTTATGAATTCATCATTCATTCATTCATTCTGATGTTGGGTTTCTTGACAACATGTAAGTAAGTGGAAATCAGAGCAAACAGATCAGATATCATCTATGCTAAAGATGATTTATTGAAGTAAAATGCTGAATTGGAGATAAATTAGTGCTGATTGAAAATACTAAACATACTAACTGGAAATACATTATTAGATAATTTGGATTCTTGATGAAAATTTGAGGAATGAATAAGTACTATAACAGTACACCCAAATTGTATATTCTGGTCTAAATTTGCACTGGAAGGGAAATATACATACATATATATACATATACATATATGACACACATATATATGTATATTGTTACTACGAGGATATTGTGAATGTCCCACAATACCCTCTCAAGCAATTAGAAATTGTTTGGGTACATTGGGAAGTCAGATTTTGACTTGCATGGACAAAATTCTTTTATGGCATGAAAGAAAATTGAGCTGTGAAATGAAAACCAGCAACAACTTAAAAGAAAGAAGAAATTGGAGAATGATGTAAATAAAGGTATATTACACTTTTGTGCAACAAGGGTGTAATATTTAGATTGTGTTGATTGTAAAGTGGTTATGATGGAGACCCAACGATATACGAAGCAATTTTGTCAGCCCTAAGATTTGAAACAAATTACAAAATGATATCTTAAATGATATTTTAAATTCCTGAGTGAAATTGTGACCTGTTATGAACTTTTGATGTTTGTGATTATGCTGTTTTAAAACGAAAACACCCACAGGTTGATTTGGCTGTGCAATTATACATAAATTGGGTGGATAATTATGCTAACAAATTGTTACTACTGAAATTGAATTGAGATACTGATAACAACGACAATGTCTGACAAATTTTAATAGATCGATGACTGTGAAAAATGCAGTTTGTGATTTAAATTGAACAATGATAGTAGTGGTTTTACGAAGATATTGGAAGGCCATTTAAACGACAATCGATTGCTGACAGGGTTATGAGTTTGTTTAGAATGCATGAAGTAGAATTTAAGCCAGTATTTTATATTAATTGTGTACAGGATGATTGATATTCATGGTGGCTTTGTTATTAACTACATATAACTTTGGGAAAGATGTGTGACATTAAACTTGATTATATGGTTGTAAACAATACAAGATGTAGTATGATACAATTAGTTTTGAAGAAATGCCAGACTATTATTATGCTATGGGTAGACTATAAAATTCTATCCGTCCAAGACATGTAAACTACAGTGTTCTTTCGCAAATTAGGGCCAGAGCGGTGAAGGCTACAGGGCCCCTATTGTTTTAAAATTCCATAGGGAAAAAAAAAACAAAGAAAAAAGTGCTGATTTTGTGGATTTTTGTACAGCTGTGTAATTTTTTGGAAGAGGAAAATGACTGTATGAAGGTTAACCCACTGATATACGAGGGAACACTGTAGTGGAAAAGAAAAAAAGGGAAAATGAAAACCTTTTGTAAATATTATGAAATTATTTTAAATTGCATGCAGCATAAGATTATATGAAGTGGGTTGGATAATGATTTTGAGTTGTGAGCCATAAAGATGTCTCAAAAGTGGGGAGTTGGTAACAATACTGCAATACCGCATGTAAATTTTATATTTTTAATTTTTTAAGTTTTTATGTTTTTGGAATTTTGTTTTAGAATTTTGTTATACATGGAATTGATGTTTCTAATATTCTGAGATTTCTGTTAGTGGCTATGGATTTTATGGAATTGAACAAAAAGTAAGACAATGTCAATATTAACAAGTACTGATTGATGGTCTTAAAAAATTTAACAATGAGTTGAAATTGTTCCAGAAAAACAACTGGATGTTGGCAGAAGCATTGTGTGAACAGATCATGTCTCTATATGACATACTAGTTATTTGGAGTAATGAATGAAAGTTACTTTATATGTTACATTGTTAAGGGAAAAGAGAAAAGAGAGAAAAATACACGATTAAAGCATGGAGATAAGATAATTGATGATTAAGTAATTTGGGAAATTGTAAAAGGAATAAGACAGTTAAGCTCGTTTGAAATTTCGTGTGGTAGACCATTTAAATTTGCCTATTGTAATAACCTGTTAAGCCGTACAGATGAAATAAATTGATTTAAGTGACTATATGAGGAGATTGTTTAAATGATAAGGAAGTGAAAATGTTTAATAAAATGCCAGATGACTCTCTATCTCAGCAGAGGCAAGCCTCCCATCAAGGGTAGTGACTGACTTTGATTAAAGGTCCAGCCCAAGGTGGGAAGGCCCTTGTAAGTGTTGTTGGCCCCGAAGGTTGTGAAGATCGCTGAACGACTCTCCTGGATTCACCTATCACATGGCACAAAACAGGTACCATTGACTAACAGCTTGCCAGGTTGCGGAACGAAGCCTGACAGAAGTGAGGTCAGAGGAGAAACAAGCAGCTTGACTCGCTGTGAAAAGTCTGACCAAGTTAGTCAGTGAAGACTTTGCACATTGTTTGCTACCCTCAAAGTTCCCCCAACCGCTGTGAAGTCCAGGGCCTGTCTACTGTGCATGATGTGTCAGAAGGGACAATTCATGGAGACGAGTCCCTTTCCTGAATCAAATGGAGCGTAAGATGCGATCAGACGCAGTTGGGGCTGTCTTTTTGATTTTGATTTTTGGGGCCATCTTGAAGAGGAAGAGAGACAGCTGGTTGAATTATTAATGCTGAGAATTACATACAGAAGCATTGGATAATGTACACACATTAGAGCAACAACACATTGATTGCACTTTAAAGACGACACGTTGAATTATATTGTGCTTATGATAATTTTACTAATGTGGGGTTTTATGATGGAAAGAGAAATGTTACGTCATGCTCTATGTGGTATTGATAGTGTTGACAAAGGACTTATTTGTGTAATGGGAAAAAATTGTGTTATGCACTGTGATGGTGATGTTTTGCTTTTTTTAACAAATACATGGTATGAGACTTTGAGCAAATATATAATAAACAGGGGGGAATGTTAGAGTTATTGTGTATATATTATTCTATATTTTCTCTTATTACATAGAGTTAATTGTCATGTATTCAGTATTTCACTATCTGTTTGGAGCTGCTGCATGTGTATTCAACCTAAGGATGTCTGGAGTGCGGGAATGAAGAACTTCGCACCAGGACAACAATTGGCCTAAAAGGATTAGTGGTCAAAGAATGTTTCCTGTGTTTCTGACTACTGTAATCACATCAGGACAACAGACAGCATTCAATGATTAGTGGACAAAGGTTGTTACCTGTGTTTCTGACTGATGTAATTGTTTATCACAGTGCTGCTATTTCCACTTTTATTAGAGGCAGTATGTGACCTTTTGTTTGTTAGTTTGAATCCCAAATAAAAGAGGAGAAGTGGGAAGTTGTGTCAGAAGGGGCTGGGGGCTTGTGATCTGCGCACAACTCTCTGTCAGCTTCTCCTCGCGAGTGATCAAATCCTTGTGTCTTCTCCTTCTTTTTTCTGTTTAATTTTAAATGTTGCAGGTGTAAACTTGACACAAAGCTTTCAATAACTTTTCATCTTCAACATCTTAAGATGAATCACACCAAGTTTGAAGATGATCGGATAAACACTGTAGGAGGAGTTCGTTAAAATAAGGCCCCAATGAAATGGCCAAAAAAATGGCAACACGTTCCAAAATAAATCAAAATGGTGGACTTCCTGTTAGGTTTAGCATATGGTTCAAAAATAGTTTTTTGTAGGTCATAGTCTGTTACATATGTGTACCAATTTTCGTAGCTCTAGATTAAACGTACAACCGGCAATGCCTCGTGAAGTAAGAATTTTTAAACTCTAAATTTGATGCGCCGCCGCCGTCATATAGTATATCAAAAACTTTTCATTTTTCACAATGATGTTGTCCCAGGTGTTGAGATGGTACATCCCAAGTTTGAAGTCAATCGGGTTAACCGTGTAGGAGAAGCGGGCAAAAGTATGACCCCTGTAAATGTGCAAAAATTGGCAAAAATTTGACATTTAAATACTCATACCTCACTTTCTGTCTATTTTAGGGTACACACTTCAAAGAGGTTTTTGTTCATTGGGATGTGCTACAGGTGCCACACAATTTTCATAGCCGTCGGACAATCGTAGCGGGACAGGGATCCGTTTAACCTATGTAGGGGGCGCTAAGGAGCCATTTTTCTGTTATCATGTATGGCGACTTTAAAATATCAAATTTTTCGCCAGGCCTGATGTGCGTGTAAAGTTTGGTGAGTTTTCGGTCACGTTTAGTGTCTCAAAAATGTGATCGTTTGCGGAGAATAATAATAATAAGAATAATAATAATAACTAGAGCTGCGAGCAGCTATAAAGGGCCCTCGCAACCTGGGCCACGTTGGGGTACTTGCACGTCGGGGTACTGGCATGTTGGGGTACTGTTTCATAGGAAACCGTCTAAATTGTAAATGTTTTTGCCATGCTTTGTGCTTGCAAAGTTTCATGGAAAGGCCAAAAATGATGCACAATTAACAAAATAAAATCAAAATGGTTTGGCACATGGCTATAGAATAATTTTTGTAGGTATTAGACTGATAGTTATCCCAATTTTTACAAATCTAGCTGAATCATACAATCGCAAAAGCTTCATAAAAAATGTCTAGAGCACTATTGATCCATTTATTGCAAATTGCACAAGAAATCTCTAAAATATTAATGTTCATGACAAGTCTGATGTGTGTGCAAAGTTTCATGAGATTTCGCACATCTTTAAACCAACACACAAAAAAAAGCAGCATTTTACTTGGCAAACAATGCATCGCTATGCCAACGGCGTGCGACAAAATAAAAAACTTTCGATAAGTGTGCATCTTAAACATCTTAAGATGAAACACACCAAGTTGGAAGACAGTCGGATAAATTTCGTAGGAGTTCGTTAAAATGTGACCCCTAAAAAAGGCGTAAATCAAAATGCCGGACTTCCTGTTTGGTTTAGCATATGGTTCTAAGAGACTTTTTTGTACATTGTGGGCTCTTATGTATGCCTCCAAATATTCACACATCTAGCTGAATCATATAATCGGAAATACTTCATCAAAAATGTCTAGAGGGCGCTATTGAGCCATTTATTACAAATTGCACAACAAATCTCTAAAATATTCATGTTCTTGAGAGGTCTGATCTGTGTGCAAAGTTTTGAGTTTTCGCTCATGTTTAGACTTTCAAAAAAAAAAAACATTTTTCTTTGCAAACAATGCATCGCTAGAGCAAAGGCGTGACAAAAAATGTCAATAACTTTTCATCTTAAATATCTTCAGATGAAACACGCCAAAGAATGAAGACAATCTGATAGGTTTTGTAGAAAATATGAGGCCTATAAAAGGCCCCAAAAAATGGCTACAAATAGCAAAGTAAATCAAAATGGCAGACTTCCTGTTTGGTTTAGCATATGGCTTTAGAAACTTTTTTGTCAGTCTTAGGCTGATAGGTATCCCAATTTTTACAAATCTAGCTGAATCATACATTTCCAAAAGCTTCATAAAAATGTCTATAGGGCGCTATTGAGCCATTTATTGCAAATTGCACAAGAAATCTCTAAAATATTCATGTTTATGACAAGTCTGATGTGTGTGTAAAGTTTCATGAGTTTTCGCTCGTTTAGACAAAAAAAAAAAAAAGCAGCATTTTACTTGGCAAATAATGCATCGCTATGGCAACGGCTTGCGACAAAATAAAAAAAACTTTCGATAACTTTGCATCTTAAACATCTTAAGATGAAACACACCAAGTTGGAAGACAGTCGGATAAATTTCGTAGGAGTTCGTTAAAATGTGACCCCTAAAAAAGGCGTAAATCAAAATGCCGGACTTCCTGTTTGGTTTAGCATATGGGTCTAAGAGACTTTTTTTGTACATCGTGGGCTCTTATGTATGCCTCCAAATTATCATAGCGCTAGGTGAAACGTACAACCGGGAATGCTTCATTAAGAAGGATTTTTTTCCTTTGCAAAATGTGCATGCCACGACAACAGCGTGTGACGAAATAAAAAACTTTCAATAACTTTTCATTTTCAACATCTTAAGATGAATCACACCAAGTTTGAAGATGATCGGATAAACTCTGTAGGAGGAGTTTGTTAAAATATGACCCCTATGAAATGGCCAAAAAAAATGGCAACACATTCCAAAGTAAATCAAAATGGCGGACGTCCTGTTAGGTTTAGCATATGGTTCAAAAAGAGTTTTTTGTACCTCGAGGGCTGTTATATACCTCTACAAATGTTGGTAACTCTATGTGAAACGTACAGCCGGGTATGCTTTGTTAAAGAGGAGTTTTTTAGCTCAAAATGTGATGCCCGGCCCCTGGGGGACTTCCTGTTGGGTTTAGCACAGGGCACCAAGAGACTTTTTTGTACATCTTGGGCTGTTACATATGTCTACAAATTTTCGTAGCTCTAGCTGCTTCTTACAAATGGGAATGCTTCTTTAAGGATATATTTTTCCTTTAAAAACAGTGCATGCCATGACAACAGCGTGCGACGAAATACAAAGCTTTCAATAACTTTTCATCTTCAACATCTTAAGATGAATCACACCAAGTTTGAAGATGATCGGATAAACACTGTAGGAGGAGTTAGTTAAAATAAGACCCCAATGAAATGGCCAAAAAAATGGCAACACGTTCCAAAATAAATCAAAATGGTGGACTTCCTGTTAGGTTTAGCATATGGTTCAAAAAGAGTTTTTTGTAGGTCATAGCCTGTTACATATGTGTACCAATTTTCGTAGCTCTAGATTAAACGTACAACCGGCAATGCTTCGTGAAGTAAGAATTTTTAAACTAAATTTGATGCGCCGCCGCCGTCATATAGTATATCAAAAACTTTTCATTTTTCACAATGATGTTGTCCCAGGTGTTGAGATGGTACATCCCAAGTTTGAAGTCAATCGGGTTAACCGTGTAGGAGAAGCGGGCAAAAGTATGACCCCTGTAAATGTGCAAAAATTGGCAAAAATTGGACATTTAAATACTCATACCTCACTTTCTGTCTATTTTAGGGTACACACTTCAAAGAGGTTTTTGTTCATTGGGATGTGCTACAGGTGCCACACAATTTTCATAGCCGTCGGACAATCGTAGCGGGACAGGGATCCGTTTAACCTATGTAGGGGGCGCTAAGGAGCCATTTTTCTGTTATCATGTATGGCGACTTTAAAATATCTAATTTTTCGCCAGGCCTGATGTGCGTGCAAAGTTTGGTGAGTTTTCGGTCACGTTTAGTGTCTCAAAAATGCGATTGTTTGCGGAGAAGAATAATAAGAAGAATAATAATAAGAAGAATTCCTACAAAAACAATAGGGCCTCGCAGCGGCACCGCCGCCGCCGCTGCTCGGGCCCTAATAATAATAAGAATTCCTACAAAAACAATAGGGCCTCGCAGCGGCACCGCCGCCGCCGCTGCTCGGGCCCTAATAATAATAAGAATTCTTTCAGGAACAATAGGGACCTCGCAGCGGTCGCTGCTCGGGCCCTAATAATAATAATAAGAAGAAGAATTCCTACAAAAACAATAGGGCCTCGCAGCGGCACCGCCGCCGCCGCTGCTCGGCCCCTAATAATAATAAGAATTCCTACAAAAACAATAGGGCCTTGTTTGTTGATTTTTTTTTTAAATATATCCATCCATCCATACATACATTTTCTGAACCGCTTGCTCCTCACAAGGGTCACGGGGGGTGCTGGAGCCTATCTCAGCTGGCTATGGGCAGTAGGCGGGGTACATCCTGAACTGGGTACCAGCCAATCACATTAAAAATATATTGAAGTTTAATAATAATAAACTTAGACTTGTGTAAATGCCACAGGTGTAAGCTCTGAAATGTTTTTTGAATGATGTTTCTATCTGATTCAGGAGCTGTGATATCAATTATCTAGTAGGCATTGACAATACTGTTGAATTTCCAGGAAATTCTCTGGTTTTCAGGGATGATTCTAAAGTCACCCATAGGTTTTAGAGGCATGTTTTGGCAGGCCCTTTAGGCCTTACTGGGTTAAGGGGTACAATAGGTGCACATTGCAGGGTACTCCCCTTGTGACAAGCCATTGCACCCTTTAAATCCCAAACTCAGCATTGTTTTTTGACAGGGTAAGCAGAGTTTATTGGTAAACTGTTGCTTCTCTCCAATTAAGGACATCAGAGTCAAATATTGATTTTTTTTATTTTTTACCACTGCAAACTTGAATAATATTCAATATAAATAAATAAATAAATAAATAAATAGAAGATCTCACCTTGTACTTCCACTTTGCTTCATTCTTGTTTTTATTCTGCTCCCTAATTTCAAACTTTTCCACATTATTTTGCTGTAATGTTTCCTTTTCTGGCATTGTCACAATATTCTTCACAGCCTGGAAAAGAAATTACTGCATTACTTGTTATAGTCTCTCATAGAGGTACCTGTAAATGAGATGTAGAACAAGTTAAATGCCACTGCTCACGACCGAAACTAAAATCAACTAAACTATCCATCTGAGCCACTTATCCTAAAATTAAATTCATAAAAATGATTACCTCTGACAAACAACAGTTCCACCGAACATTCTTATCTTTGTAACAGCACATTTCATACAGCTTTTGCAGTGGACTCAGTAAACATACTGTATACTGTTGACAGTATGTGTGTGTGAGCGGCTCTGGCAAAAGGGTCCTAACTGAGATATTGCTTTATTCGAATTCTACACTTAATTCCCTTTAAAATGATATATAATACATGGACAAAAATATAAAAATAAAATTGCTACGTTTGTTTTCATTTTAAGACATGAAGAACCCATTTATTGTGATTGTCAGTTACATAAACAAGTTTTTTGTTTTTTGTTTATTTTATTTATTTTTTTTGGGGGGGGGGGGGGGGTGCTTACATTCTACAATCCAAAGATGCGTGGAGAGAAGCAAAAGAAAACGAAGCATGTCATTCACGTTCGGCGGTAAACTCTTGGGTGCGTTCAATGACCACTCACACAGTTGGATATTTCAAACATACATAGAAAACTCATTCAATGTATCAAACAGAATAAATACTACGTGAGCACTGTAGAGGATACTTGGAATAATTTTGTAATTTATTTGCCAGATCAAAAATCTCTGTCATAGACGCACCAAAATCAGAACAGCCGCATATGGCAACCTAAATAATTTCTCATAAAACTCAGATCCCACCCCCACACCCCCGAAGTATACACATCAGGCTCAAAATATCCCACACTCTATCGGGGTAATATAAATAGGGCTCCGTGCTACATGATTAATTCAAAAGAATTGTGATATCATAATGACATGGAGCTGGGAGCAGGCGAGTGATCAGATGTGATGGAAATGTGCGTGACATCAGAGGAGGTTTCCCCTCTCTTCTGCGGTTTGCAAGTTGAAGATGTAAACAGAAAGTAAAAGAAAAAAGAAGTAAACAATGACAGAACGCGCAGCTAAACAAGCCGTGCCTTGGCGTCATCTTCCCAAGATGAAAAAGATTCGACAAGATGGTGATCTTCTCCGTTTTTCTGGTGGTGTCTCGTGAAGTAAATGAAGAGGCTTGTGAAAAACAGTTAACACAACAATCCTGTTAAAACAAGCTAAGGGAGCAACATGTGGAAAGCTGCATAGGCTGCCGACGTACCATGAGCAGTTTAGCCGCTACTAAGTAGCTGTGCAGCCAGCCACCAGATCAAAGCAGCAATCAATCATATCATCATTTGATCACCCCAACCCGTGTGAATTGCGAATGATTGCTGGTCTGCAAAAACTTTTTTTGAACCAGTCTATGGCGCAACAAAAGGTTGGGGTTGGGTCTTTAAGCCATGCAAACTATTATTGTTGCATGAGAAATGCCTCCCACGCTGCGAAGAAAAATAAAATAAAATTTGGGGCACCATCACCCTTTTAAGCTTAGGCCACCCAAAGGGGTAGCGGCGGCACTGGGATGGAGTGACACAAAAAAACTGGCCCTGTTATTTCAGGCCCGTCAGTGTAGTAGGTTGGAAATACTACATTATATATGGAAGAAAAGAAAAAAAAGAGAAAATCCTATCTCTCTTCTTATTAGACTTTACGTCGGTCTGATCAGATTGATCGTGATCGGCCTATTTTTAACATTTTATGACTGATCGGTGATCAGTCATCTGTACATCTGTACAGACATCTGTAATGTCATAATTTGCCGATCGATCAATGAGGTCATTGATTGGCTCCGCAAATTACATAGCCTACACAATCCTGTTTAGTGTTTCCCCTGTGGACGTTTTGTGCTGAGATCTTACATGTTTGAGTCCAAAAGCTATGTGTGTATTATTTATTTTATGTATTTACGTATTCACTTCCTGTCGCGTGTCTTTTAACGTATTGCGTACGTGATGGTCAGTTAGCTTAGCGAGTTCAGTGAAAAACATGTCTGCGGTGTGGGAATTCTTCGTGCTTTTGGAGACTGATAAAAGTCAAGCTATTTGCAAGCTGTGCAACACTGCAGTGTCTCATGGGGGACAGTCTTCAAAAGCCTTCAATACGACAAATTTAATTAGACACCGACCTGTGTAAGGAACACGAGGACGAGCATGTAGATTTCAAGAAACGCAGCTTGGAAAACTCCAAGCAAACGGCTAAATGGACGCTAAAGGCAAACAATATTAGACAGCGGCCGTGACAATAACAAGGTAAGAGTTGACACGCAGAAATTTATGGAGTTCATCGTGTTGGCCCATCTCCCATTTAATATTGTGGAGAATCTCGCATTTCAGCGTTTGCTACCACACTTTGATCCACGCTATGTCCTCCCCGGGCACACATATCTAGGCGATCCATTCTAAATGAGCTACAAAGGGATGTCTATTCACACGTAGATATGCTCCTAAAAGAAGGCACTCCATTACATTCACTCCCAGCAATCCCCTTCACTCCCAGCTGTTTTACTGGATTTTGACTGATTTTGCAAGGCCCACAGAATATTGTGTTCTATTGCTATTAAAACATGATTTAAGTCTCTTCTTTCATCAGGAAAAACAAAGTATATTTCTATCTGTTTCCGTTTTGCAGCAATTAGCATTAGAATATAAGTTTCATCATTATTCCCAAATCTATTTTGAATTGTGAGTAATTGAGCTTTTTTTCAACATAGTATTGGTTGATCTCCTTTAGTCTGATGCCACCTGCTGGCCGGTTGCTTCAACCGTTCTTTGCAGTTGAGAGGCTGAATCAAAACCTTCTGTATGCTCTAGCATAAAAAAACAAACAAACAAAAGAAACGTATGTCTTTGGGACACTTGGAAGGTATTTCTATGTTTTTGGGAGCAAATGAGTCAGAATGAGAAATGATTTTTGAAAAACGAATCTCATAGTTATGTTAGTAACAACCAAATAAATAATATAGAGCAAACTTTTCATGACAGCCGGGGTTCCTTTTAAAACACACATGCAGGTTCGCAGTTGTGTCAATAGGTAGTGCTACGCTATAGCTATGGATCCACTGGGGACAACAGTTATGTGTTTCCGGTACGCGCCCAGATTAAACGAGTTCTCGTGTGGGAAACACGCTAACTTTGTGTCCTCTCCTCAAATGCTCATGATCTGAAGTCACTACAATTTAAAATTTGGGAGATTTTTGAATTAGTAATAGAATTAATAATCTAACACACAGATGATTCAGACTGGATGGGATTTCTAGAACACACATTTATTTATCAATCTCACAGCATACAGTATAAAAGCACAGTCTAACCTTATGATCCTATCGGGCAATAGAACGGAAATAAGGGGTGGCTAATAACATGAAAAGAAAGCATGCCATCTAACAAAACTAAGATAAAAAGGTGATTTAAATGAAAAAGGAAAACGAAGATGGAATCGAGGTTCAGAGGGGGAAGACCTGAATGGACAGCTATTTCAGCACAACAGTTGCACCAGTGGGGTCGGATTTGCAATAAAGCACAACTTAGGGGTAGAGGTGTTTCTTACGCACAGGGAGGCGAGAGACTGGAAAGTCTGGTTCCACAGTTGAAGAAAATACACTTTAATCCACACCGAATGAGCTGGAGCGCAGCCGGCAGAGCGAGGTCCCCGGTGACGATTAGCGCATGGCTGAACTCCCTTGTGCAGCGAGATTCACTGCAGGAATACCCCCTTGGTTACTTCGGGGCATGGAAGGGTATTTGCTTTGGTCCCAAAGGAGGGACTGAGCAGCAGACGCGAGTTCAGTGCGCATCTCATTGCCGCTGCGAGTGCGTGCTGGTGGTGGACTGGATGTTGCGCAGCTGGTGTGCGTCGGCTCTTCCTGTGGTAGGCGATGTGTAATGCCCAATTCACACCAGCTGCAGTGCGGTGCCAGTGCATCTGCGGTGCGAAACGGATGCGGAAGGTTTTCGCAAGCGTTCTATTTTTCCGGACGCTGCATGCGGATTTTCATGAAGCTGAAGAAATTACACAAATCTATTTTGTACCAGTCAGTACTTTGCCTTCATCCATGACAATAGTGGGAATAACTCAGAATCTTCCCATTAATCTGCCAAGCAAGAAGTTTGCCAGTCTTGTTGCCATATTCATAATTGGGGCTCGAGCAGCGACCGCTGCGAGGTCCCTATTGTTTCTTTAGAAATGATTAGATTCCGAGCAGCGACCGCTGCAAGGTCCCTATTGTTTCTTTAGAAATGAGCAGATTCCGAGCAGCGACCGCTGTGAGGTCTCTACTATTGTTGTTGTACTGATTATTCTTATCATTATTATTAGAGCCCGAGCAGAGACTGCTGTGAGGTCCTTAATGTTTTTCATTCAAATTATTTTTATTATTATTAGGGCCCGTGCAGAGACTGCTATGAGGCCCCTCTTGTTTTTGTAGGAATTAGGGCCAGGGCAGTGACTGCTGTGAGGTCCTTATTGTTTTTCATTCAAATTATTTGTATTATTATTAGGACCCGAGCAGGTAGCGCTGCAAGGTCCCTCTTGCTTTTCTAGGAATTTCTTCTTATTTTTCTTCTTCTTCTTCTTCTTCTTCTTCTTATTATCCGTAAACGATCAACATTTTTGTGGACCTAAACATGTACCAAAACTCACCAAATTTTGCACACTCTTAGGGCCGGGTGAAAAATTTTATGTTATGAATTTGCCATAACAAAATGGCTCTATAGCGCCCCCTAGTGTGGAAAGATATAAGCCAATCCTGGCACGTTTGTCCAAGGACTACGAAAATTGGTAGACACATGTAGCATCCCGGGATGCACAAAAAAGTCAGTGGAAGCCATGTTGTAAAATGCACAGGAAGTGAGTTATGAATTTTTGAATGTCCAATTTTGGCCCATTTTTGAACATTCACTGTGGTCATACTTTTTGCCCCTTTGCCAACAGTTTTCATCTGATTGACTTCAAAGTTGTCATGTATCATCTCAAGACCTGGGATAACAACTGGGGAAAATATATTGAGTTTTCGAAATACTATATCACGGGGGAGGGGCTCAAATATTGGCTTTAAAATTTCATTGGTCCAGAAAGAGGAAATGCTTGATAACTCGGCAGTTCAATCTCCAAAAATCCCAAACTTCACATTTATCTGAACTCTTTGTCTGCCAGGTTCGGCAATTGCCGAACCCGACAAACAGACCGCATAGCGCCACCGACGGGAATTGCCGAAAACTGCGCTTTTAATGGGAATTTACAGAGGAAAGCCTTGACCAGCCGTGGTTGCAGTTTTAAACGGATTCTGTACTGTAATGAATAACTATGGCCATTAGATGGCAGTGACCACTCTCTTTTGCGTCATCTCAACCCACCCCCAATGGGAAGAGGAGGGGGTGTGACGTTAGTGGCTACTGTTTGAAGCATGCAATGCCGATCAAGCTGGCTTCACGGGCTTCCGTGGATCCTAGATGACATGCGGCAAGTCAAAGACATTTTATGATCGACCCAACTCATCAATGGAGGAGTGGAAACAATCCGGGCATGAAAAATATGATTATACAGCAAATCAACATCGTCAGATCCAGCCAGAAATATGCTAAGGTAAGCGCTAGCATGCTACGAGCTAGCTCGCTAACTAGCTTTCACTAGTTCATCAAACGTTTGTGAATAGGTGACAAACAGCATGTGTAACTCTGCTGATATACACAATAACAACCGTTGCCTAACTAATATGAATGTACAATTCACAGATCGTGCATTTTGCTACAAGGTCCGTGCCCAAACGTCCGATCGTCCCAGCCCACTGCAGCTTATCGGGCAGAGGTAAAAAAAATAAATAAAAAATAAAAAAATAAAAAAACATTACACAACTGCAATAAAATAAAAAAAACATTCTGAAAGTAAATATATATAAATATATTTCTATTATTTACAGCTCAGAGAGCCGGGAGGAGTATTGCAACTCCCACCAGATCTAAGAAGAAAAGTAAATACATACAGTATTTGCATCACATTGCTGTAAAATGAATAATTACAATATGATCATTAGGGCCCGAGCAGCGACCGCTGCAAGGTCCCTCTTGTTTTTGTAAGAATTATTAGGGCCCGAGCAGCGACCGCTGCGAGGTCCCTATTGTTTTTGTAAAAATTCTTCTTCTTCTTCTTCTTCTTCTTTATTGCCCGCAAACGATCGCATTTTTGAGGACCTAAACATTTACGAAAACTCACCGAAATTTGCACACTCTTCGGCCCCAGCGAAAAATTTGATATTCTGATGTTGTCATAACAACAAGACTCGACAGCGCCCCCTAGCAAAAAAAATTAAAAACCAATCCCGGTTTGACCGAGAGCTACGAAAATTGGCAGGCACTTGTAGCACCCAGGGACGCACAAAAGGTCAATTGGGACCATGTAGCAAAAATGTACAGGAAGTGAGTTATGAATTTTTGAATGTCCAATTTTGGCCCATTTTTGCACATTCACTGTGGTCATACTTTTCCCCCCTTTGCAAACAGTTTTAATCCAATTGACTTCAAACTTGGCATGTATCATCTCAAGACCTGAGACAACAACTGGGCAAAATATCTTGACTTTTCGGAATACTATATGACGGGGGCGGGGCATCAAATATTGCCTTTAAAATTTCATTTGTCCAGAAAGACAAAATGCTGAATAACTCCCATGTGCAAGCTCCACCTAGTGGTGACAATAAATGTCATACTTTACGTTTTTAGCTACTGTGCCAAGCTCGTTGAAGGAATCCAATTAAAAATTGGTCAGAAAAGTCTTAACATGTTGATCATGCCCCACACCGAATATTGTAACTTTTCGCTAAAGGGTGTGGCCGTTACGGTGCCGCAAAGTCTGAAGATTTTTCATGAGAATAAAAGCTGCATTAACTTGACCCAGATGATCCTATCTTCTCAAAATTTCACACAATTGATGAGAGTCCAGCCCTTAACTCATCTACAAACTTATATTTCATCTTACTGATAGCGCCACCTACTTGCGATTTTTTTTCTTACGATTTTTCTTCAACGTTTTTTTCCAAAATGAGCAATATTTTATCGTAGAATGTGCTATTTTTCCAAAAATGATTCAATAGCGCCCCCTAGAAATTTTTAACGAAGCAGCCCCGCTTGTACGTTTAAGCAAGATCTATGAATATTTTTAGGTGTATGAGGGAGCCAAAGACCTACAAAAAAAAGTCTCTTGGACCCATATACTAAAATGAACAGGAAGTGAGCTCCGAATTTTTGAATGTCACATTTTTTACAATTTTAGCACATTTACAGGGGGCATACTTTTGCCCACTTCTCCTACACGTTTCATCCGACTGACTTCAGACTTGACCTGGACCATGTCAAGACCTGAGTCAACGACAGGGGGAAAAATCTTGACTTTTCGAAATACTATATGATGAGGGCGGGGCATCAAATTTTGTGTTTTCAGATGAAAAAGAATATGCTTAATAACTCCCCGGTACATGCTCCAAAAAATCCCAAACTTGATATGTATGTTTATAGTCAAGGCCTGAAGCTATCTCTATGACAATATTCAGTTATATATGCAGCGCCACTGAGCCCTTGAGGCATGAAAAAAAAATACCCCACTTACGGTATTTCTACAAAAAATGTAAACTCATTCTCATTGGGACCATGTAGCTAAAATGTACAGGAAATGAGCTATGAATTTTTGAATCTCCAATTTTGGCCCATTTTGGCACATTCACTGTGGTCGTATTTTTTCCCTCTTTGCAAACAGTTTTCATCTGATTGACTTCAAACTTGACATGTATCATCTTAAGACCTAAGACAACAACTGGCCAAAAAAAAAATCTTGAGTTTTTGGAATACTATATGACGGGGGCGAGGCATCAAATATCGCCTTTAAAATTTCATTTGTCCAGAAAGAGTACATGCTTAATAACTCCCATGTACAAGCTCCAAAAAATCCCAAACTTCTCATGCAACTTAATAGTCACGGCCTGAAAACATCTATTTCATAAAATTCAGTTATACATATAGCGCCACCTAGTGGTGACAATAAATGTCATAATTTACGTTTTTAGCTACTGTGCCGAGCTCGTTGAAGGGATCCAGTTGAAAATTTGTCAGATACACCTTAACATGTTGATCATGGCCCACACCGAATATTGTAAATTTTTGCCAAAGGGCGTGGCCTATACAGTGCCGCAAAGTCTGATAATTTTTCGTGAGAATAAAAGCTGCTTTAACTTGACCCAGATGGTCCAATCTTCTCAAAATTTCACACATTTGATGAGAGTCCAGCCCTTAAGACATCTACGAACTTATATTTCATCATACTGATAGCGCCACCTAGTGGCAATTTTTTTTCTTAAGATTTTTCTTCTATGTTTTTCTCCAACCACGTTAACTGGACCTACCTCATATTTGCTCAGATGAGGGTTTCGGCCTTCATGATGTCACAACACGAAGTTTGTGAGTTTTCGCGAATCGCTGTGGGAGTGGCTAAGCGCTGTTCGCCAAGAAAACAACACCAGTTTTGAGGGTCTAAACATGCGCAGAAACACATGAAACTTGGCACACACTGGCCTGGTAAAATGAGCAATATTTTATTGTTGATTGTGCTATTTTTACAAAAATGACTCAATAGCGCTCCCTAGATATTTTTAACGACGCAGCCCCGGTTGTACGTTTAAGCAAGATCTTTGGAAATTCTTCGGTGTATGAGGGAGCCCAAGACCTACAAAAAAAGTCTCTTGGACCCATATTCTAAAATGAACAGGAAGTGAGCTACGAATTTTTGAATGTCCCATTTTTTACGATTTTAGCACATTTACAGGGAGCATACTTTTGCCCACTTCTCCTACACGTTTCATCCGACTGACTTCAGACTTGTTCTGGACCACGACAAGACCTGAGCCAACGACAGTGGGAAAAAGACTTTTCAGAATACTATATGATGAGGGCGGAGCATCAAATTTTGTGTTTCGCAATGAAAAAGGATATGCTTAATAACGTAAGTGGGGTTGTTGTTTTTTTATGCCTCAAGGACTAGGTGGCGCTGTATTTATAACTGAATTTTGTCAAAGAAATACCTTCAGGCCTTGACTAGAAATATACATGTCAAGTTTGGGATTTTTTTGAAGCATGTACCGGGGAGTTATTAAGCATATCCTTCATTCACGATACTGCTTTTAACGTCCATAGAGGCGATCAAAAATAAATAAAACTAAATAAAAAATACCTATGTTTGGATAAGTCTGATGCCAGTGAACATTTTGAGTGGTGGAAAGTAAAAGAATATTCATAAATGACTTAGTTATCACACTGAGAATGAGTTTACAATTTTTGTAAAAATACCGTAAGTGGGGTAGTTTTTTTTCATGCCCCAAGGGCTAGGTGGCGCTGCATATATAACTGAATGTTGTCATAGAGATACCTTCAGGCCTTGACGACAAACATACATGTCAAGTTTGGGATTTTTTGGAGCATGTACCGGGGAGTTATTCAGCATATTCTTTTCCAGTGCGAAACACAAAATTTGATGCCCCGCCCTCATCATATAGTATTTCCAAAAGGCAAGACTTTTTGCCCAGTTGTTCTCTCAGGTCTTGAGATGATACATGCCAAGTTTGAAGTCAATCGGATTAAAACTGTTTGCAAAGGGGGGGAAAGTATGACCACAGTGAATGTGCAAAAATGGGCCAAAATTGGACATAAAAAAATTCATAGCTCATTTCCTGTACATTTTAGCTACAGGTTCCCAATAGACTTTTTTTGTGCGTCTCGGAGTGCTACACATGCCTGCCAATTTTCGTTGCTCTAGCTCAAATGTGCCGGGCTTGGTTTTTATTTTTCTACGCTAGGGGGCGCTATCGACTAATGTTGTTATGACAATGTTAGAATATCAAATTTTTCGCCGGGCCTGAGGAGTGTGCAAAGTTCGGTGAGTTTTCGTGATTGTTTAGGTACCCAAAATAGCGATCGTTTGCGGAGAATAAAGAAGACTCCTGCAGAGTTTTTCCCATCATCTTCAAACTTGGTGTGATTCATCTTAAGATTTTGAAGATGAAAAGTTATTGAAAGCTTTTTATTTCGTCGCACGCTGTTGTCGTGGCATTCACTTTTTGCAAAGAAAAAAAATCATTCTTAATGAAGAATTCCCAGTTGTATGAAGCAGCTAGAGCTCCGAAAATTTGTAGACGTATGTAACAGCCCACAATGTTCAAAAAAGTCTCTTGGTGCCATGTGCTAAACCCAACAGGAAGTCCCCCAGGGGCCGGGAGTCACATTTTGAGCTAAAAAACTCCTCTTTAACGAAGCATTCCCGGTTGTACGTTTCACCTAGAGCTATGATAATTTGGAGGCATACATAAGAGCCCACGATGTGCAAAAAAGTCTCTTGGAACCATATGCTAAACCAAACAGGAAGTCCGCCATTTTGATTTACGTTGGGATTTGTAGACATTTTTTGTGGCCTTCTTGAGGGGTCATATTTTAACGAACTCCTCCTACAAAATTTACCCGAATGTCTTCAAACTTGGTGTGTTTCATCTTAAGATGTTTAAGTTGCAAAGTTATCGAAAGTTTTTTATTTTGTCGCACGGCGTTGCCATAGCGATGCATTGCTTGCCAAATAAAATGCTGCTTCTTTTTTTGTTGGTCTAAACATGTGCAAAAACTCATGAAACTTTGCACACACATCAGACTTGTCATGAACATGAATATTTTAGAGATTTCTTGTGCAATTTGCAATAAATGGCTCAATAGCGCCCTCTAGACACTTTTATGAAGCTTTTGCGATTGTATGATTCAGCTAGATTTGTAAAAATTGGGATACCTACCAGCCTAAGACTAACAAAAAAGTATTCTATAGCCATGTGCCAAGCCATTTTGATTTTATTTTGTTAATTGTGCATCACTTTTGGCCTTTCCATGAAACGTTGCAAACAAAGCATGGCAAAAACCTTTACAATTTAGACAGCTTCCTATTTCACAGTACCCCAACATGCCAGAACCCCGACGTGCAAGTAGCCCAACGTGGCCCGGGTTGCGAGGGGCCTTTATAGCTGCTCGCAGCTCTACTTATTATTATTCCGCTTCTTCTTCTTCTTCTTCTTCTTTATTCTCCGCAAACGATCACATTTTTGGGACCCTAAACATTTACGAAAACTCACCAAACTTTGCGCACTCTTCAGGCCTAGCGAAAAATTTGATATTTTGGAGTTGTCATAACAATGCGACTCTATAGCGCCCCCTAGCGTAGAAAAATAAAACCCAATCCCGGCCCGTTTGACCTAGAGCTACGAGAATTGGCAGGCACGTGTAGCACCCCGAGACGCACAAAAAAGTCAGTGGAAGCCTTTTCCTAAAATGTACAGGAAGTGAGCTATGAATTTTTTAACGTCCAATTTTGGCCCATTTTGGCACATTCACTGTGGTCATGCTTTTTCCCCCTCTGCAAACATTTTTCATCCAATTGACTTCAAACTTGCCATTTATCATCTCAAGACCTGAGACAACAACTGGGCAAAAAATCTTGACTTTACGAAATACTATATGACGGTGGCGGGGCATCAAAAATTGCCTTTAAAAATTCATTTGTCCAGAAAGAGAAAATGCTTAATAACTCCCATGTACAAGCTCCAAAAAATCTCAAACTTTTCATGCAACTTAATAGTCACTGCCTGAAAACATCTATATGCTAAAATTCGGTTATACATATAACGCCACCTAGTGGAAACAATAAATGTCATACTTTACGTTTTCAGCTACTGTGCCAAGCTCGTTGAAGGGATCCAGTTGGAAATTGGTCAGAAAAGCCTCAAGATGTTGCTCATGTGCCACACCAAATATTGTAACTTTTCTCCAAAGGTCGTGGCCGTTACAGTGCCGCAAAGTCTGAAGATTTTTCGTGACAATAAAAGCTGCTTTAACTTGACCCAGATGATCCTATCTTCTCAAAATTTCACACATTTGATGAGGCCCCAGCCCTTAAGACATCTACGAACTTATATTTCATCTTACTGGTAGCGCCACCTAATGGCAATTTTTTTTCTTTCGAATTTTATTCAGTTTTTTTTCTCCAACCACGGTAACTGGACTTACCTCATATTTGCTCAGATGAGGATTTCGACCTTCATGATATCACAACACGAAGTTTGTGAGTTTTCGCTAATCGCTGTGGGTGTGGCTAAGCGCTGTTTGCCAAGAAAACGCCAATTTTGAGGGCCTAAACTGGCACAGAAATACATGAAACTTGGCACACACATCTGGCCTGGCAAAATGAGCACTATTTTAGCGTTGATTGTGCTATTTAAAAAAAAAAAAAAAAGACTCAATAGCGCCCCCTAGAAATTTTAATGAAGCAGCCCTGGTTGTACGTTTAAGCAAGATCTACGGAAATTTTTAGGTGTATGAGGGAGCCCAAGACCTACAAAAAAGTCTCTTGGACCCATATGCTAAAATGAACAGGAAGTGAGCTACGAATCTTTGACTGTGCCATTTTTGATGATTTTTGCACATTTACAGGGGGCATACTTTTGCCCACTTCTCCTACACCAGGGGTGGCGAGATCCGGTCCTTGAGGGCCGCATTCCTGCTGGTTTTGGATATTTCCCTTCTTCAACACAGCTGATTCATGATCAGCTCATCAGCAAGCTCTGCAGAATCCTGATAACGAGCCTGTTAATTGGAATCAGCTGCACTTCGAGTAGGGAAATCTATAAAACCTGCAGGACTCCGGCCCTCGAGGACCGCAGTTTGCCACCCCTGTCCTACACGTTTCATCCAACTGACTTCAGACTTGACCTGGATCATGTCAAGACCTGAGCCAACAACAGCGGAAAAAATCTTGACTTTTCGGAATACTACATAATGAGGGCGGGGCATAAAATTTTGTGTTTTCAGATGAAAAAGAATATGCTTAATAACTCCCCGGTACATGCTTCAAAAATTCCCAAACATGACGTATGTTTATAGTCAAGGCCTGAAGGTATCTCAATGACAACATTCAGTTATATATGCAGTGCCACCTAGCCCGAGGGTTGCCCGGAGAACAGACTCTTTGTGCCACCGGTGCTACGTCCAGAGGTCCTACTGTGGGGTCACGGATCCAATATGGCGTGTCACCCTGGAGTCAGCCGCACCAAATACCTTGTTTCCCAGACGTTCTGGTGGCCAGGTATGCAAAAAGACATAAAGGACTTTGTCTCCGCGTGCTCTGTCTGTGCCAGCAGCAAGGCCTCTCATCGTCCTCCGGCAGGCCTTCTTCAACCGCTCCCTATTCCATCCCGGCCGTGGTCCTTGGACTTTGTAACTTGGTTGCCGCTATGCCTGGGCAATTCTGTGGTCCTAATTGTGGTGGACAGATTTTCAAAGTTGGCCCATTTCATTGCCCTTCCAAAGTTACCATCTTCATTAGAGACTGCCAAGCTGTTGGTGCAGCACGTTTTTCGTATTCACGGCATTCCTTCAGACCTCGTTTCGGACAGGGGACCGAAGTTCATTTCTCGAGTATGGAAGGCCTGTTGCAGGGCTGTTGGTGCTTCAGCCAGCCTCTCTTCCGGGTATCACCCCCAGTCCAACGGGCAAACGGAGCGCACAAATCAGGATCTGGAGGCAGCCCTCCGCTGCGTTAGTCACCAGCATCCATCTTCCTGGTCCGCTCATCTCCCTTGGGTGGAGTACGCGCACAATTCCCTGGTGTCCTCCGCAGGGGGTCACCATTTCAAGCGGCCTATGGCTATCAACCTCCGGTGTTTCCCTCACAGGAGAGGGAGGTCTTAGTGCCTTCAATCCAGGACGACTTCAGGCGGGCTCATCGGGTCTGGCGAGATGCCCGAGTTGCCTTGTCATGTACCGCTGCAGGTAACAGACGCCTCGCTGACCGCCGCAGGATTCCCGCGCCAGTTTACCGTCCGGGCCAGGAAGTCTGGCTTTCGACTCGGGAATTACACTTGTCGGGGACATCTAAAAAGATGGGTCCCAAGTTCATCGGGCCCTTTGAGATAGACTCTAATATCAATCCTGCTGCCGTAAGGCTCAAGCTCCCTTCCTCACTCAGGATCCACCCGGTTTTCCACATCTCCCTCCTCAAGCCGGTCTCCGCCTGCCCATTGAGCCCCCCAGTCGTGCCTCCTCCTCCTCCACATTTGGTCGATGGTCAGCCGGCTTTCACTGTTAGATCCATTTTGGACTCCAGGAGGAGGGGCAGGGGTGTTCAGTACCTGATCGATTGGGAGGGGTATGGTCCTGAGGAGTGTTCTTGGGTCCCCCGCTCCTGGATTCTGGATTCATCCATCATCCGCGATTTCCACTCTCGCCATCCTGATCGGCCAGGTAATCCGCCAGGGGGCGTCCTTTGAGGGGGGGTACTGTCTTGTTTGTGTTTCATGCCAGGCTGCTGGGTCACGTGTTTTCTTTTTTGCCTCACAGCTGCTGGTATTCTACTAGGTGGACGGAGTCCTCACCAATTTAGTCAGTATTTAGGTGCTGCAGAAGCTGAAGGACGGCGTCGGATTATTCTCGTCTTGTTGATGTTACTCCTTGTTCCGAGTCCTGACTGTCCTACTCCTCCTGAGACAATTTCATGTGTGTTTTTGCCTTTTCTTGGATAACCACTAGTCTTGTAGTATTTTTGTATCCGACGACGTCCTTCAGCTGGGACTCCGCCCAGCCGCTCTCTTAGTTTGGTATTCTGTTGTACCTTTTGTTAGATAGTTGTTCTTGCCTTAGGCACTCCTTTTGTTCCATTTCCCTCACAAACTCATCGTGCTCCTTTTGTTATTAAATTTTTTGCTACTACTTTCCTGCTCGTCTTCCGTCTGCTTTGGGGTCCAATCAATCCACGCACCCGCAACAGTCACAGTTGCACGAAAAGCAAAAAAAAAACAAAAAAAAAAACAGGCGGTAAGCCACACAGGTCCGTACAACAGCGGCAACTCCATTTTAGTATTTTTTTTCCTCGTCATTTATTTTTGTCGTTTGGCAGTCGGGGTAGTGCCAAAGGAGAAAACAAAAAAAACATTAAAAATAAACATCCACACCAAGCCATCTACGCCAAGTACCCGCATCACGCCACGCCAAGTATCCGCATCACGCCACGCCAAGTATCCACATCACACCACGCCAAGTATCCGCATCACGCCACGCCAAGTCTCCGCATCACGCCACGCCAAGTCAGTCCACGCCAAGTTCGTTATGCCAGTTCTGTCCCCGTTCGTCATGCCACATCTGTCCAGCTTTGTCACGCCAAGTCTGTCCACGCCTGTCTATGTTCTGCCCTGTCTGCCCACGTCATGCCCCATTAGCCCACGTCAAGCCCAGTCTATCCACATCATGACCAGTCTACTCACGATTCAGCCTGTCAATAAAGTCATTGTAATTACTGTCAGTCCTCTTCATGCCTGGTTTTTCCGTCTTTGGGTCCACCCATCACACCCCAAACATAACAGAATGCGCCCACCAACCTGGACCCAGCAGAAGCGTCAATTTACTGTTTCGTCTCTCCGGCAGCCTCTAGTCCCCGTTCTGCCTCTCCGGCGGATTCAAGTCCCCGTTCCGGCTCCGCGCCGGATTCTAGTCCCCGTTCCGGCTCCCCGCCGGCCTCAAGTCCCCGTTCCGGCTCCGCGCCGGCCCCAAATCCCCGTTCCGGCTCCGCGTCGGCTTCAGGCCCCCGTTCCGGCTCCGCGCCGGCTTCAGGCCCCCGTCCCGGCTCCGTGCCGGCTTCAGGCCCCAGTCCCGGCGTCCCGCCGGCTTCAGGCCCTCGTCCCGGCGCCCCGCCGGCTTCAGGCCCCCGGACCGCGCCGGCTTCAGGCCCCCGTCCCGGCTCCGCGCCGGCTTCAGGCCCCCGTCCCGGCGCCCCGCTGACTTCAGGACCCCGTCCCGGCGCCTCGGCAACCCCTGGCCGCTTCGCCTGTGCCGCTGCTGCCGCTTTGGCCCCGGCCGCTTCGCTAGTGCCGCTGCTGTCGCTTCGCCTGTGCCGCTGCTGCCGCTTCAGCCCCTGGCCGCTTCACCTGTGCCTCTGCTGCCGCTTTAGCCCCTGGCCGCTTCGCCTGTGCCGCTGCTGCCACTTCAGCCCCTGGCCGCTTCGCCTGTGCAGCTGCTTCAGCCTGTGGCCGCTACGCCTGCGCCGCCGTCGCCACTGGACACTAAGCCTGCACCAATGACGCCACTGGACACTAAGCCTGCGCCAATTCCGCCACTGGACGTTTCGCCTGCGCCGCTGCCGCCCCTGGACGCTTCGCCTACGCCGCTGCTGCCCCTGGCCATTTCGCCTGTGCTGCTGCAGCCCCTGGCCTCGCTGTCCCTGGCCGACACTGCCCCTGGCCTCTCTGTCCCTGGCCGAAACTGCCCCTGGTCTCTCTGTCCCTGGCCGACGCAACTCCTGGCCTCTCCGCTCCTGGCCGACGCAACCCCTGGCGTCTCAGGTCCCTTCGTCGCGGCCGATATCTGCCGTCTCAAGTCCCCTCGTTGCGGCAGAATTGCCGCCGTCTGAAGTCCCCACGTCGCGGCCGATTGCCGCTATCTCGGGACTCATTGCGGCGGAGTTGCCGCCGTCTCAGGTCCCCTCGTCACGGCCAATGGCCGTCGTCTCAAGTCTCCCTGTCACGTTAGAGCTACAGCCGTCTCAAGCGTCATTGCCTCTGCCCCAGCCAAAGTCCCCAGCGTCATCGCCTCTGCCCCAGCCAAAGTCCCCAGCGTCATCGTCTCTGCCCCAGCCAAAGTCCCAAGCGTCATCGTCTCTGGCCTAGCCAAAGTCCACAGCGTCATCATCTCTGCCCCAGCCAAAGTCCCAAGCTTCATCGTCTCTGCCCCAGCAGATTTATTTATTTTTTTTCTGTCTTTGGGTCCACCCATCAAACCCCAAGCATAACAGAAGCAGGCATGCATGCCCCCCAACAAAATGTTTACTCCATATGAAGGTGAAAGGCTTCACTTCGCTGGCGCTAAACTGCTCTTTTGGACGTCCGCACAAGTTGATCTCCGTTCACATTTATGACTCTGAATTTTTGGCTTTGGGAAACGAATAAAAAACACATCCTTCAGATTTGGACGGTTGTAGTGTCTGGAGTGGTTTCTGCAAGTTCCGTGACAGCTGTGTTTACTCGGCCTGTTGTTTTTCGGAGATAAACAAGAACAAAACAAGCACTATTTGCATGGCTTGTCAATGAGCAAGCTTCTTTTTGACTTCCTTCTGTCTTGAACTGCTGAAGTCACGTGGCCTTGCGGTCTAAAAATAGCATTCGTGCAGTTCTCCATTGCACTTGCGAAGTCGGAAAAAAAGAAGGACCCCAATCACCGACGGACTACAAGTGACGTCACTCTACAATGGTTTCCCCTTTGCAAACACAGACGGTGCATGGCAGTGCTTTTCAAATAGTGGGGCGGGCCCCCCCAGGGGGGCGCGAGGCTCCATCAAGGGGGGCGTGTTTGACCTCGGGGGAACATGCTTTTTTTATTTTTTTATTTTGATTTTTTTTTACTGTCCTAGAATAAAGTGCAATTGCACCTTCACTACATTAGGGGGCAGTGGTGCTCTCATTATTGGCAGAGTGTGCGCAGGGAGCATTCACTCGGTGGTGTAGGGGTTTTGTTTGCACTGAGCATGCGCGCTTTGCACACAGTAAAAAAAATAAAATAAATGAGCACAAATTATTTTATATTTTTGTTTTGCAGGTTAAAGTTTTTTTATATATTGTGCTCCTGAGTTAATGTTGGTGATCAGTTTGAATGCATTATTATTTATTGATTTTATGTAATTTTGTTTGTCCGTATCATATGGTTTGACATGGTCAGTCAAAAAATGTTTATAGTTTAATTAAGGATTGAATTGTATTTTTGAATTTCAGATGCACTTTAAATCTTTTCTGTTACAGTTAATAAAGCTATTCTTTGTTGTAAGTTGGTCCATATTTCTTTCTTTTTTTTATTCTCTTATATGTTAATACGGATACAGTGTTATGCAGAGGTGTGCTTATAACAATTTTATAGACAAATGATACTATTTATAGTCGCGTGGGGGTGGGGGGGGGGGGGTAGATGTTTTCTTCTTACTAGGGGTGGGGTGGGGGGGCATGACAGAAAATAATTGAGAAGCATTGGTGTATGGTAAAACACAATTTACTTGAGTATAAAACTAGATAGCTTTCTTCATTCATAAATATTCGAAATATTCGACATAACATTCGACGTAACACAAAGTACGTGACAGTGAGCCGCTATTGCCCGGCATGAAATTATACGGTGAACTACTGAACTATATGGAATGCTTATGAAATTAGATAAAAATAATAAATGAAGCAAAATTCCCAGGAAGTAAGTTTGCTGGAGGTGAAAAATTAGTTTTAAGAACCAAAATAAAAAACAATTTACCACTATCCGCCATTTTACTTTTATATTTACGTTTACTTTCGCCTCGAACACTTTCAGGTCGGAACTGGGAAAAACCAACTCGAATATATCCGACTTCCGACCATCCTCGAATGCAGCATTCGACCCCTGCACGATCTGTGATCTGTGAGATCGGCCATCTTGGATCGCTATCTACGGCAACTACATAGGCCAAAACATGCTCACACACGCCAAATGAAACAGACACTACGATAGGTACAGGACAGGTGCACGTTTGTTTTTGTTTATCCGTCCATCCATTTTCTTAACCGCTTGCTTCTCACAAAGGTCACGGGGGGTGCTGAAGCCTATCCCAGTCCCAGCTGGCTTCGGGCAGTAGGCGGGGTACACCCTGAACTGGTTGCCACAGGGCAGGGCACACTGCTTTTGTTTATTTATTTATTTTTATTTTTATCAAAGCTGTTTTGTACCCAAGCATGCCTTGTACGAATAGGTAGATTTTAACACATACTGTGTTGGAGCTATATTACAGTGTTCTTTGTTTTTCCTTCTCTTCATGTGATTTCTGAGTTTGACCGCATGGTGGCGCATGTGCCCCCAGGATTAAATGAAGCTCATGGTAATAAGGTGTGTGTGAACCTTGGAGGCAAACGTTTATTTTTATCGTTGTCGGTATGTAAAAAGGATCGGGTTGTCCTTTGGACATGAATGGAAAAGGATAGGATTTTATTTGAATTAAATTATTTTTGACCACACGACCGAACATGGGCTTGATTTTTTGAGGCAACGACATCCGTCCGAAGAGTTCTCACCAGTTCTGTCATGTCTTGTGCCGACAAGCTCTGCTCTCAGGCTGACTTTGTTTTGCAGCAGATTGACCAGCGGGTGGCGCATGAGAGACATACACACCTGAGATGCATCTGTAATCAGCCAGCAGCTGCATTTAAGAAGAGCTCGGGTGGGACACATTTGTCGGACTATTCGCTTGGTCTTTGTCATAGCCCAACAGTAGCATTGACTCCACGACCACGTTTGTGTGTACCAGTTCTCGTTTGCCTGCCTCGTTTAGAGTAAGTTCTTGAATTCCTTGTTTGTACTTTACTTGCTACTGATTCTTTTGGTGCAAGTCCTTTCTGTTCAGTAGTTTCCGCGTTTCGGTGTGCGCTTTTTGCTTATTCTTTCTTGCCTGTTGCAAGATCCTTCTGTTGAACTTTGTTGTGTGCTTTTTTTCATTAAGTAAATCCTTACTGGCTGTCCACGTTTTTGGGATCACCACCCTTGATACGGAACAGGTTCACCCCTACAACAAATGTAGTCTTATTGGAAAGACTCTATATACTGTAATTATGGTTTCTGTGAGAGTGTATACAGTTTATTTTATTGTCTTGAGAACAATGTGTGGCCAATATCATAGCATAGGGGTTGAGGCTGGGTGGGGGTGGGAGGTCATTTAAAACACGCACACACCGCATAACAATGCAGACTCACTGGAAATGTAAGGAGGTCAAAAGTAAAATGTTCATCTATAGGATTAAGTTACTTAGTTACTAGGGGTGTGCCAATACATCGATTATTAGATTCATTGCGGTTTGACACGTAATGATTAGATTACGGTTCATAAATGTTGAAAAACGTATTTTCCCGATTTTAATGACAGAAACACTACCGCTGCTTGTGGAACGAAAGTAAGACATGCTTGCCGCCCAGACACTTAAAGGTGTGACGCACATGGTGAGGAAGTGGCAGTGGAAGTTAATGAGGGACAGATTTTCTCCCCAGAATTAAAAGCTACCTTTTGGAAGCATTTTGGTTTTGATTAATATGTTTTAAAACGATTACTTTTCCATAATTTAATGACGGAACACTACCGCTGCTCGCGTCAAGAAAGTAAAAGACGCCTGCCGCCCGGACACCTAACTGATTGACAAGGTGAGAATTTCTATGGTTTTCTTTTGTTATGTATAGTCAATAATTGGTCTGTAATCTTTAAGAATGGCTATTGTGTGTTGCAAACAAAAAACTGCACGACAGATTTTCTCCTCAGGATTAAAAGCTCTCGTTTGGGCGCATTTCGGTTTTTATCAACATGACAATGGAAAGGGCATTGACAAAAGTTACTCAAGATGTAGAACATGTAAAACCAGGATTATACAGTAACACTTGTTACCGTTTCCTGCTCGGTACCCCCGACCGTGGTCAGGTGGCACAGGGGAGTCACCTGCGGGGGTAACTCCCGTTACACGTCACCAAAAAGTTGGCACCGGGAGACAGAGGGTTCCACTGCAGTAGTCCTTTATTGTGATTTCCTGACATGCTTTATCTACTACAGCGCGTATCGTGATCACTCTCCACTCTTTCGTACCACGGCGCCCTCTCTCACTACCCTCAACACACTAACATGTGACAGCGTCTCTCGCATTTAGAGAAGAAGCCACCGGTTGTGGCATGATAAGTAGGATATGTTTGAGTTCATGGGAAGAGGCTTGCAAATGAATGTCTTTCAGCTTCTGAACGAGGCATATTTTCAAAGCTGCAAAAATAGTGAGCGTGAAGAAGAGCCACCTAAAACTCATTTATATCTATCTATCCCTTCCCTGTGTCCTTTTGTAACTTAACAAGTACTGCTGTTTATATTAAACATGCACACACGTCCATCATATTTTATTAAAAAAAACAAAACTAAGTCTTATGTAGATACATTGCTCTGTATGATTTTTTTTTTTTTTTTTTTTTTTTTTACTTTTTGCTGAAAGGTAAGTGTGCGAATGTTTCACTCTTTACTGACATAGGTTGCATCTACTTCTTTTGGCCACTAGATGTCCGTTACGTTGGTTTCACTGAAGCGCCAAAGCTCTGAATCTATTTCTGCACAATTTGAAAGAAAGCCTCAATGGTTCATGAATCTTCACCCACCCATCTCTAAAAAATTGTTAACCTTATAGATTGGGGACTTCCGGTTTAGCAACTCATGGAGTGAGACGAGGGTACGGGAGCTCCTGCAGATACCTAATGCTTGGGCTTCTTTCGCACACCCTCTAGCTCATTATCTTGGTTCCGTGGATTTTTTCGGACCGTAACTACGTTATAATGCCTACACGGCCAAAGAATACAAGCAACCGGGCGGCTCCGCAAACGAGGCCTGCTCCTGTCGCTTCAACCACGTCTCGGAGTGTTGCGGCGACCCCGCCTCTGAGCGCATCTGCTGGCGCGTCGCCAACTTCTCCGGAAGAAGTTTCTGCTGCCATGAGCATGATTTCGGCGGACTTTAAAGCTGAACTGCTTGTGTGGAGATGGTAGGAGTCTTTAAGGCTGACTTAGAAGAGGCAATGTCGAGCGGTTTGGCTCAAATAAAGTCAGAGCTGCGAAGTTTTAAAGCGGAGCTGAATGCTAACATGGTAGTGATCACGTCGGAGGTGGGCGCACTTAAGGCGACGGTGACTGACATGGAAGGCTCGCTGTCTACATGTACGGATGACGTGGCTTCACTCAAGTCTATAGTGGACACTTTCGTTGCAATTGAATGTTCTTGACAGTAAATGTGAGGATTTGGAGGCGAGGTCTCGCCGCAACAACATCCGCATAGTGGGTCTGTCCGAGGAACACTCAATTAATGCGGCCACGGTTTCCTCACTTCTTAAGGATGCGCTCTCTCTGGACAAAGAACCTGTCGTGGACGGTGCGCATCGATCTCTTCAGCCAAAACCAAAGCCTGGTGAACGTCCCCGCCATATTATTGCACGCATGCATTATTTTGCTGACGCTGTTGACATCTTACAACGTGCCTGTGCTCAGCAGCCGTTTAAGATGAAGGATTCAACTGTCTTCATATTTCCCATCTTACGGCGCGGATGGCTAAGGCACGCACGGCTTTCAACGAGGTGAAACGCCAACTTAAGGACATCCCCGATGTCAAGTTCGGCCTGCTGCATCCAGCTCGTCTCCGGATTACAAGAGGAAATGTCACACGGGAGTTTACGTCACTGAGTGAAGCTGCGGCGTTTGTGAAGACACTTCGATGAGTCCATGAGCTGGTTTGCCGTTATTTTTGTAATTGTTCTGGGTTGTATCACAGCTCGACAACTTTAATCTCATTAATGGCACCTTTTTTCACTGTTTTCTTTTTCTCTTCTTTGTTCTGTATTATTTTGAAACGTTTAGAGGTGCTCAATTTCTTTAGAGGTTTGTGAAGTTTGCGTAGTTTTATATTTTGGAAAATATACAGATATATTAAAGTGTTAAAGATTTACCTGCACATTTAATATTTTTGCCCTGACCTTTTTTTTTTTCTTGTTTTATATTATATTATTGGTATTTGCAGGACCTCCACTTTAGTTGGAACGAGGGGAAGATGGTTCAAGTCCCGGAGTGTACCATTCTGTTTTTGGCTCCATGTGGAGTCTGCACTGGTATCCTGTCATTTTGGGATGGGGTAGTGGTAAATGCTGTAGGTGGTGGGTGGGTGTTTTTTTCTGTTTTTGTTTGGGGTATGTTTGTTATCGACCCCCCCCTTTTTTAATTTATTTTTTTTCCCCTTTCCTTTCTTCCCCCTTCTTTTCCTCCCCTTCCTTTCTTTATGTCCCTAGGGCAGGGGGTTGGGAGTCGGGTTGGCCTTTTGTTTTGAAACATGATGGCTATGGCTCATGATCCAAACACAAAGGTAAATTTTGTTAGTTGGAATATTAGGGGCTTGGGAGGTGCTGTCAAGCGGTGCAGGGTATTCACCCACTTAAAACGTTTGAAGCCTGACATTGTCTTTCTGCAGGAAACTCATATGAGGATTAAAGATCAGGTCAGACTGAAATGCTCCTGGGTTGCTGAAGTTTTCCATTCTAGTTTCAACTCTAAGGCCAGAGGGGTCGCCATCTTGGTCAGTAAATCTGTTTCTTTTACAGCAACTAAAATTATTTCTGACAATGATGGAAGATACCTGATAGTTTTGGGTACTTTTTTTGGGATGCCAGTCTTGCTAGTTAATGTGTACGCACCAAACTTTGACAGTCCTTCTTTTATGAACAAGTTGTTTGAACGTCTGCCTTCTCTAAATGATTTTATTATTATTTTTGGTGGGGACATGAACTGCGCTATTGATCCACAACTGGACCGTTCAAAGCCTGGGTCTACACGATCATTAATGGCTAATGCTCTTTCTAATTTCATGTCCGACAATGGCTGTGTCGATCCCTGGAGGTTCCGTAATCCGAGCGGTAGGGAATACTCTTTCTATTCTCATGTACACAAAACCTTTTCTTGCATAGATTATTTCTTTGTAGATGCCAAATTTATATCAAATGTAACAGATATTTCTCACCATCCAATTGTGGTTTCGGACCATGCGCCCCTGTCCTTAAATGTTCAGTTATCTCCTGGTCGGCGCTATACCTCATATTGGCGATTTAATTCATCACTTTTATCAGATAACAAATTTCACAAATTTATCTCAGATGCAATAGATGATTTTATTGCTAATAATGACTGATTACGAACCAATCTCTAGAGCGTTATTGTGGGAATCTTTAAAGGCTTATTTACGTGGGCAAATAATTTCATATTCAGCACATCTAAAAAAGGTGAGGATGTTACGTGTCCAGACACTTGTAGCGGATTTAAAGTCTGTCGACCAACAGCTTGCAGTCGCCCCCTCTACTGATCTTTTAAAACGTCGTACAGTTTTACAGACAGAATTGGATATTATTACAATAGATGATGCTGAGCGTCTATTGCTTTACACATGTTCTAAATATTACGAATATGGGGATAAATCTGGGAGGTTACTGGCTCACCAGTTACGCCATCAGGCGGCCTCACGCTTGATTCCTTGTATTCAGGATGATACTGGGGCGCTGCATGAGGACCTAAAAGTTATTAATTCTATCTTTTGTTCTTTTTATGAGTCATTGCACAGGTCGGACTTCCCATTAGATCAAGCTGATATGTGCTCATTTTTAGACAAACTTCAAGTTCCTACCGTGAATTCGGAAATGAATAAATCTCTGAACTCAGACTTGACTGTTCAATAATTAAATTCGGCTTTGCAAGGTATGCAAAAATAATAAAGCTCCGGATCCCGATGGTTTTTCGGTTGGATTCTATAAAGCATTTCAGGATAAGCTTATTCCTTTGCTCCATTCAGTTTATATCGAAGCATTGCGGCTTGGATCGCTCCCTCCTACTTTGAGGCAGGCTTCAATTAGTGTGCTTTTAAAAAAGGACAAGGATCCTGAACTTTGTGCCTCCTACAGGCCAATTTCTTTGATGAATGTGGAAACGAAGATTCTTGCGAAGGCTTTGGCATGTCGACTTGAAAAGGTTCTCCCGACTGTCATTTCTGAGGAACAGACTGGCTTCATAATGGGGAGTCAGCTTTATTATAATGTTCGTACTTTATTAGATATTATCTATTCAAAGGATTCTGTGGCTGCACCTGAAGTAGTTATTTCGATTGACGCGGAAAAGGCATTTGATTGAGTCGAGTGGCCGTATCTGCTTGCAGTTTTAACTAAGTTCAGTTTGGGTGAAACATTCATATTATGGATACTCCTTCTTTATACATCTCTATGTGCTAGTATTGTTACTAACAACACTCGATCTGAGTGACTAGGGGTTGCAGGCAGCGATGCCCCCTATCACCCCTCCTCTTCGCCCTTGCTATAGAACCATTGTCTGTTTGTTTGAGGTTGTCTTCTATTTTTAATGGAATTACCAGAAAAAGCTCGGAATTTAAACTATCATTATATGCTGACGATCTGTTGCTCTATATTGTAAACCCAATTAAATCGTGTCCTGCGATCATTTAATTTTTTCACAGGTTTGGCATGTTCTCTGGATATAGAGTCAATATTGGTAAGCGTGAATGTTATCCAGTTAATGAGTTAGGACTTAAGCTTTCTCAGCCTGACATTCCTTTTAAATTGAGCCCTTCGGGGTTTAGGTACCTGGGGGTCGGCATAGCCAGATCTTTCCTCTCCCTCCGTTGTGTAAATTTTTCTCCTCTTTTCACCAAAATGAAGGCAGACTTTCAAAGGTGGCGCTCCCTCCCACTCACTCTGATTGGTCGAATAAATGCCGTTAAAATGACTGTTTTGCCAAAGTTTTTGTTTCAGTGCTTGCCAGTGTTTTTGCCTAAAAGTTTTTTTTAAGACTCAATGATTTCTCATTTTTTGTGGAATGGTAAAGCACCCAGAGTTGGACTGAAAGTACTTCAAAATTGTAAGTTGGGTGGGCTTTCTCTACCAAATTTTCAATTTTATTATTGGGCTGCAAATATAGCTAGAATTACGTTTTGGTCCGGGATTGTTGATGTATCTTGGTGTCACTTGGAGGCACAGTCATGTTCTCCATTTTCTCTTCTTGCCTTGTTGACTGGTCGAGGAACCACGAACCCCTCTGGCCTTACCAACAACCCAGTGGTTATCGCAACCCTTAAGATATGGTTTCAATTTAGGAAGCAGTTTAATTTTTTTGGCTCCCTTAGTGTTGACTCCACTATTAAAGAATCTAGTGTTTAAACCCACACTTACTGACATCACCTTTGTCACATGGCAGGAGAAGGGACTTAAATGTTTTAAAGATCTTTATAAGGATGGGGTGTTTCGGTCTTTCACCGACCTGGTTACCGAATTTGACCTTCTATCCTCCCATCTTTTTCGATATTTTCAGGTGAGGAACTGTGCTAAACCTTTGTTTCCTAACTTCCCTCAACTTCCACCTGAACAACCGTGGGGTGAACTTTTGCAACATGATCCATTACGAAAAGCTTTAACTTCTAAAATTTATGATTCTATTCAGTCTTTTAATGCGTCTGTATTTAGGTCAACAAAGGAAGCATGGGAACGTGAATTGGATTTGTTTTTTGATGATCAGTGGTGGGACTCTGCACTGAGGGTTATTCATACAACTTCTATCTCCGCTCGTTTGACACTGATTCAATTTAAAGTTGTATTTAGATGTCATTATTCTAAGACGAGGCTGTCACGATTTTTCCCCAAATACTATTGATGTTTGTGATAAGTGTGGAAGTTCACCCTGTGATCTTGCGCATATGTTTTGTTTTTTTTCCTGTTCAGCCTTGGCTAACTTCTGGCAAATTTATTTTGATACTTTGTCCAAGGTTCTTTCCAGGCCCATAACCATATCACCTCATGTTGGAATTTTTGGTCTCCCCGACGATTATTTCCGTTATTCAGCTAGGGTTCTGGAGGTTATAGCTTTCACCTCTGTCGTTGTCATGGTTCGGTTCTCAGCCTGTTGTGCTTTTGTGTGTGTGTTCCAGTGCCAACAACGAGGGGGGCGTTCCCCAGCCCCGCACCTGCATCGCGTTGACAATTAGGACTTTAAAAGGACTCCGAGCTGCACAGCAAGCTGTCGGATTATTATTTGCTCACCAGTGTGTCCAAGTGTTCTCCGCGTTTCCAAGTTGGTAAAATCATTGAATCTGTTTTCGTCCTCGGTTAATCTGTATTCACGTGTGTATTTCCGCGTCGCTTTCTGTTGTTTACTTCGCTTTTTGATTATTTCCGCATTTCTATTTCGAGTAGTCCTTGCCGGGTGCAAGTGTTTTGTGTTTGTTACTCTGTCCTTGCCTTTTGCAAGTGTTTTTTGTTACATTCGCGTCCTTGCCGTTTGCAAGTGTTTTATGTTACATTCGTGTTCCTTGCCGGTTGCAAGTGTTATGTATTACTTTCGTGCTCCTTGCCTTTTGCAAGTGTTTTTTGTTAACTTCGTGTTCCTTGCCTTTTGCGAGTGTTTTCTGTTACCTTCGGGTTCCTTGCTGAGTGCAAGTGTTCATTGTGATCCGCGTTATCTTGCCTGCGAGCAAGTTTTGCTTCTCCGGTTGATTCAAAGAATAAACCGTGATTGTTTTCCTTCTCTGAGCCTGCCTTTCTGGGATCCGTTTTTCTTCGACTCAGCCGAGTCGTGTCAGAATAATCCGACCATGGATCCCGCAGACTCGGAAAAGGTGAGACGGGCTTTGGCCAGTCAGGGACAACGGGTCGGGCAAACCGAGACCACCTTGATCGGTCTTCAAGAGGTGGTCGGCAGGCTAGCTCATCGTTGTGAGGAGATGTTCGGAAGACTCGAACAGCTCAGTTCCCGCGGGGTGCAGACCCCGGAGCTTCCGCGTTCGGACACTGCCATGTCGGCGCTCCCGGTTACGCATAGAGAACCTGTTTTGCCCCACCCGTCGCGCTACGATGGACATCCTGGAGGTTGCGGTCAGTTTTTACATCAGTGTTCACTCATTTTCGACCAGCAACCATTTACTTACGCTCTAGATCAGTCCAAAGTAGCGTTCGTTATGAGCCTCCTGACTGGTCAAGCCGCTACCTGGGCTATGGTGGTGAGCAACGCGCGACCAGACCTTCGGTCCTCTTTTCCAAATTTTGTGGGTGAATTTCAACGCGTGTTCGATCATCCGGTTAGGGGGAGAGAGGCCGGGGGTCGGTTGCTAGATTTAGTTCAGGGGGAAAAATCGGTCGCTGATTATTCCATCGAGTTTCGCATACTGGCCGCGGAGAGCGGGTTCGGAGACTGTGCGTTGCGGAGTGTCTTTCGTCGAGGACTGAACACACAGCTCAAGGATGAACTCGCAGTTCGCGACGACACGAGCTCGTTAGAGGGTCTCATTGAACTCACGATCCGTTTGGACAATCGGCTACGGGAACGGGGCCGAGAACGAGCGGTGGAGCGGCATGGAGCAGCCGCGAACGAGGACATGTGCAGACTCTTCCTCAACGACTCCGCCGCCCGCACCCTTCCTGGACCGCCGGACAATGGAGGGGAGCCCATGCAAATGGGTGGTGGCCGTCTGCACCCAGAGGAGCGTCGCCGCGGGTGGCTCGCTGGTGCCTGCCTGTACTGCGGTCAACCGGGGCATCGAGTGGCGTCGTGCCCAGCACGACCTAATCGCAAGACGCGACCGACCGCCCGACTGGGGGGCCGGGCCGATCAGCTCCTGAAGGCCGAGCCGGAAGCGGACCTGGGTAAGCATGAACCGGGGGGAACCGAACTATGCCCGCCGTCGGGGTCTTCTCTTAGTGAGAAACGGCTAGAGTTGTCCGGGGAGCTGTCAGGATACGGGTTGAGTGTGAGGGTGAGTGCATTGATCGACTCTGGGGCAGATGATTGCTTTATAGACCCGGGTGTGGTGGAAGCGTTAGGAAGCCCGGTAGAGGCCTTAGACAGAGTTAAAAAGGTTTTCGACCTCAACGGGCACTTATTGGCGGAGGTCCGACTGTCTACCGGTCCTCTGAACTTGAAACTCTCGGGAAATCACGAGGAGAGAAGGAGGTTTTTTATTATGCCGTCCCGTTCTGCGCCCCTAGTGTTGGGCCTTCCATGGCTTAGAACGCATAATCCGGACATCGACTGGGAAAAGCCGGCTTTAGATAACTGGAGTCCCTTCTGCCATGCCCACTGTCTAAAGTCGGCAGGAGGGGCTACATCGGTACCAGCTAGCTTAACTCCCGAACCGGTATGTCTTGACCACGTCCCCAAGGAGTATCATGATTTGAGTAAGGTTTTTAGTAAAGACCGTGCACGAGCCTTGCCACCCCATCGGCCGTATGATTGTACGATTGACCTGATTCCCGGTGCACCATTGCCAGGTTCACGCTATATCAAGTGTCCCAGCCGGAACAGGACGCTTTACGGGAGTACATTACTGAGTCGCTAGCGTCAGGTCAGATACGCCCGTCCAAGTCTCCCGTAGGAGCTGGATTCTTTTTCATTGAGAAAAAAGATAAGACACTCCGCCCTTGCGTCGACTATCGCGGTCTGAATGATATTACCGTTAAGAATAAATATCCCCTTCCTCTGCTTGACTCAGCATTCGCTCCATTGCAGTCGGCCCGAGTTTTTACTAAACTGGACCTACGAAGCGCCTATCATTTAGTGAGAATACGGGAAGCGGACGAGTGGAAGACTGCATTCAAGACACCACTCGGACACTTTGAATACTGTGTAATGCCGTTTGGACTGACTAATGCCCCCGCCGTGTTCCAGTGTTTAATTAATGACGTCCTTAGAGACATGCTAAACACCTTTTGCTTTGTTTATCTCGACGATATTCTGATTTTCTCACGCGACATTCAGGAGCATAGGCAACATGTCCGCCTGGTCCTCCAGCGTCTCTTGGAGAACCGGCTCTATGTGAAGGCAGAGAAGTGCGAGTTCCACGCCAAGTCTGTACAATTCCTGGGATTCATTATTGAGGGAGGGCAATTACGGGCGGATCCGGTAAAGACTCAAGCCGTGGTCGAGTGGCCGACTCCCAAAAACCGTAAACAGTTACAACGATTTTTAGGATTCGCTAATTTTTATCGTCGCTTTATCAAGGATTATAGCTTACGGGCTGCCCCCCTTACTAAACTGACGTCGAGTAAAGTACCCTTTAGGTGGTCACCTGTTGCTGATGAGGCATTTGGAAAATTGAAACAGCAGTTTGTAAATCCGCCAGTGCTCATCCACGCTAATACAGATTTGTCCTTTGTGGTCGAGGTTGACGCGTCGGATTCAGGAGTGGGGGCGGTCCTGTCCCAGCGGTCGCCAGAAGACGGGAAGCTCCATCCCTGCACCTTCTTCTCCCGGCGACTGAGTCCAGCGGAGGCGAACTACGACGTCGGGAATAGGGAACTTCTGGCTATCGTGCTGGCTCTACAAGAATGGCGACACTGGCTGGAGGGCGCCAAGGAACCCTTTAGGGTGCTGACGGACCACAAGAACCTGGCATACCTTCGGTCAGCCAAAAGACTCAACTCACGGCAAGCACGTTGGGCCTTACTCTTCACAAGGTTCAACTTCGTCGTGGACTACCGCCGAGGATCCAGGAACCAGAAGCCAGACGCCTTGTCCCGGATCCACGATGCGGCCACGCCGGAGGCTGGAACGGAACCGGTCCTACCCGCACATTGCTTTGTGGGGGCAGTTCGATGGGAGGTCGAGAAGCGAGTCATGGAAGCACAGGAAGGGATTGCTGTTCCGGAGGAGTGCCCGGCTGAGAAACTGTTTGTCCCTGAGCCGGTGCGGGCTGAGGTCCTCCAGTGGGGTCACACCTCACGAGTTGCTTGTCACCCGGGAATCAACCGGACTCTTGCCTTGGTCGGCCAGCGGTTTTGGTGGGCCGACATGAAAAAGGACGTCACTGAGTTCGTCAAGGCATGTACCGCTTGCGCGTGCGGGAAATCGTCCCACCAGCCGCCGATGGGACTCTTAAGGCCGCTACCCATCCCGGCGCGGCCTTGGTCGCACATCTCGCTAGACTTTATCACCGGCCTCCCCCGGTCCAGGGGAAACACGGTCATCATGACAGTGGTCGACCGATTTTCAAAACTAACTCACTTTGTTGCCCTCGCCAAACTGCCATCTTCCTGGGAAACTGCACAACTCCTCGTCCGTCATGTTTTCCGTCTTCATGGCATTCCAGTGGACCTGGTGTCCGACCGTGGTCCTCAATTCGTCTCACAGGTCTGGAGGAAATTCTGCAAGCTGTTGGGCGCCACAGTCAGTCTGTCTTCTGGCTATCACCCCCAGACCAACGGCCAAACGGAGAGGGCCAACCAGGACCTAGAAGCAGCTCTAAGATGTGTGTGCCTGCACAATCCGGAATCCTGGTCGTCGCACCTCTCCTGGATCGAGTACGCCACGAACACTCTGCCGTCCTCTGCGACAGGTCTCTCACCCTTCAAGGCGGCGTACGGCTACCAGCCACCTCTGTTCCCTTCTCAAGAAGGTCCCGTCGAACTGCCCACCATCCAGCATCACCTCCGGCGGGCCCACAAGGTATGGCGGGAGACCCGAGCGGCGCTATCCCGTTCTGCGGCCCGCAATAAGGAGATTGCGGACCGTCGGCGGCGTCCGGAGCCTTCGTACCAGCCAGGAGACAAGGTCTGGCTCTCATCCCGGGACATGCGTCTGGCTGGCTGCTCGAAGAAATTGGGTCCGCGCTACATCGGACCCTTCGAAATACTCACCATCATCAACCCTGTAACTGTGAAACTCCGTCTGCCACCTTCACTCAAGGTGCATCCAGTGTTCCACGTTTCCCTCCTCAAGCCAGAGACTCCCAGCCCGCTGAACCCGCCTGCACCCGCGCCGCCGCCTCCCCGAGTGGTCGATGGGGATCCCGTCTACACGGTCAGAGAGATCTTGGACTCCAGGCGCAGGGGCCGGGGCTTCCAGTACCTGGTCGACTGGGAAGGTTACGGACCAGAGGAGCGGCAATGGGTCCCCCGCTCCTGGATCCTTGACCCGTCTTTGCTCGACACTTTCCATGCTGCTCATCCAGATAAGCCAGGTGGTCCGCCAAGGGGCGTCCGTTAAGGGGGGGGTACTGTCATGGTTCGGTTCTCAGCCTGTTGTGCTTTTGTGTGTGTGTTCCAGTGCCAACAACGAGGGGGGCGTTCCCCAGCCCCGCACCTGCATCGCGTTGACAATTAGGACTTTAAAAGGACTCCGAGCTGCACAGCAAGCTGTCGGATTATTATTTGCTCACCAGTGTGTCCAAGTGTTCTCCGCGTTTCCAAGTTGGTAAAATCATTGAATCTGTTTTCGTCCTCGGTTAATCTGTATTCACGTGTGTATTTCCGCGTCGCTTTCTGTTGTTTACTTCGCTTTTTGATTATTTCCGCATTTCTATTTCGAGTAGTCCTTGCCGGGTGCAAGTGTTTTGTGTTTGTTACTCTGTCCTTGCCTTTTGCAAGTGTTTTTTGTTACATTCGCGTCCTTGCCGTTTGCAAGTGTTTTATGTTACATTCGCGTTCCTTGCCGGTTGCAAGTGTTATGTATTACTTTCGTGCTCCTTGCCTTTTGCAAGTGTTTTTTGTTAACTTCGTGTTCCTTGCCTTTTGCGAGTGTTTTCTGTTACCTTCGGGTTCCTTGCTGAGTGCAAGTGTTCATTGTGATCCGCGTTATCTTGCCTGCGAGCAAGTTTTGCTTCTCCGGTTGATTCAAAGAATAAACCGTGATTGTTTTCCTTCTCTGAGCCTGCCTTTCTGGGATCCGTTTTTCTTCGACTCAGCCGAGTCGTGTCAGTCGTTGCTAAACGAAGCCTTCTCCTCAACTGGAAATCAACAAGTGCCCCCTCACACACCCAGTGGGCCAACAATGTCATGTCCTTTTTGAAAGTTGAGAAAATAAGATATTCAAGAAATGGTACTTTGACAAAATTCTTTGACAAGTGGCAACCCTTTATGGACCTCTTCAAGACAGGTTAACGCTCAACGCCCTCCCTTCCCCACTTATTTATTTATTTATTTAAATTAAATTCTGCTTGGTTTTGGTTTGTTTTATTATTATTGTATCTTCTTTTTGCCTGTTTTTTTTTTGTTTAAATGTTAAATAAGCACATTAAAAAATGTGGGTGTATATGACTGTTGTAAATGTTTACATGAATCTGGATGTTCTGCTTTTGGTATACACTTCAATAAAAATATTTAACCAACCTTGTAGATTGGCCATTGATTGGCTTTTGAAAATCAAACCATTTTGTATTTTCTTACAATCTGCGGTTCTGATGGATGGATGATGTTTTTCTATGTTGCCAGAGTAATGAGGTTGGTAGTGGCTACCATATGGAGAAAGAGGGCCTTACAAGGAGCCTGGCACTGATGGAGTCGCGTGGCATCACCATTGACTGCATTGTCACAGATCGTCATCCACAAGTACGAAAGTTTCTCCGGGAGCGAGAGAACACACTACTATGATGTCTGGTACATGGCAAAAGGTATGTATTTAGATTTTCCATCTGTTGATAACACCTCAGTTTACCCCTCCTCAAAGGGTTAGTGTCTGGTTATTATCCTTGACAACATTTTGTCATTCCAAGACATTAATTACATTACCCACTCAGCCAACTTCCACATGCAACATCAAGAATTTTAACATCTGCCTTGCTTCATACACAACCTACTTCCTTGGGAACAGGTGTCATATTCCATGATGATTGTAACTATTATTATTTTTATTTTTTTTATTTTTTATTTTTTAAATGGTCCAGAACTCTGCCACTCAAATCCTTAACCAAACTACATCGTAGATGGTAGTGCAAAAACATATATTTGTATATACATTTCATTTTACTCAATGTATGTTGCTCACACTAAATGTATTGCAAAGAAACTGCATGCGATCAGCAAGACAAAGGGCTGCAAAAAACTCCAGCAGTGGATAAAGAGCATCAACAACCACATTTACTGGACTGCAGCTTCCTGTACATCAGGTCCGGAGAGAATTACCAGATGAAAAGCGATTCTGAACCACGTGCGAGACATACAAGGGGCCTGTCTATACAATTTGTGAGCATGAGATCCACAAGACAACAGACAAGCACAAATGGCTCCAAGCAGACAGCTACACATCTACATTGGGTTTCACCTGTGATCATATTGCACAATAAAATATATTCTCTAAAATTATCTTCCCATTTCGTTTGTAGAAACACCAGCCTTCGACAAGTTGGATAGGAAGCTTAGAAATAAACTGACGCTGAAGGATGTTGTAAAACTAAGTCCTCATGAGCAAACTTCATCCTTGGAATCTTTTCATGCCGTCATCATTCGTTTTGTCCCCCAAAATGTTGTCTCTCTCTTCACTGGAATGCTGTGCAGGTTAAAAAAAAAAAAGACTAGTAGGAAAGCTTCACCTTGGGAATGTGGAAACTGCTAGATGGGACAATTGTATGTTATATTTCTCCAATTTACATGTAGCGCTTTGTTCGTATGTAGTCAGATTGCTTATCTTTATCTTTATGTGAAATAAAAAATGTGTTTCTGAAGTTACAACTTCTGTTTCTTTTGGGTTTTCTTTTTTCAAAACCGAAAATGAGCTGTTTAGTGTGCTAATTTAATTCCCCTGTCCTCTGAAATTGTGAGATTTTCAGCATAAATTTTCATTATTGGTGTGTAATCGACAATCAAATTCCCATTCACGAAGGATTTTCAGTGAAATACCTTTGACACAAGTATGCCCTTCGTAAAATGACAGGCCATTAAAGAGTTTTTACAGCAAATTCAAAATGTTTCTGGACTCAAAAGCCAAAACAGGATGATTGTGGACAACTGTTGACTAAATAAAACAGTTTGTCATTACAACAAGCAACCTCTGGCAGCAGGGTGAGTGTGCATAATTTGCTGTACGATGGTGAGCACCTACTAGCCCCTCCCCCTCACAAACATTAGTTTGCAATGCAATGGAGACAAAGTGCACCTTGAGTGGAATTCATAAGTTCTGCAAAGGGGGAGGGCATGTAGCAGAAGTGAAAAATCCGGTGTCGGCACCAGATGTGAACGGCTGCCAGATTGTATCAGCGTCACCTATCGATGACATTACGCTAAAGGATTGGCTGGAAATTGTCTGTTTACAATTCAATACAGTTATACGAAAAAAATGATGGTTGACTAAACATTGGAAAGAAAATGTCATTTAAATAAAATGTATGGACTAAAATTGTAAATGTTAACTCTCTTAATTCATATGACGTATATGTACGTCATAGGCGTCATTGTCCCCGCCTACACATGACGTATATATACATCATACGGCTTTTTTTTTATGCTAGTACATCATACGGCTTTTTTTTTATGCTAGGGTATACATTAGATTAGGGTCTAACGCAGCTTTTGAGTGAAGGATCAGGCTTGACTGCGACGTTAACAACGGCCAGTGGGTGGCAACAACTAAAAGACAGCCACAGTCACGCAAGGATCACTTTGTAGAAGAAAAAAAATAGTGTACGCGTTGACGGGTGGAGGTGGGCGGGGGTGCGAGGCGGCCGGTTCGGCTAACGCGGAAGCCGCGGAGGAAGAAAGAGAGCGAGCGATGGACAGAAAAACACAACAGTTAACACTAGATGAGTTATTTTCGGCTGTAAAAGCATCGTCATCAAAGGATGATGGCGGCGATCAAGTTTCACGTCGAAGAAACGCGTCGAGCAGCCGTTGAGCGACGCGCCACCGGCCGCGTCAAGCGAGGACGATTACCGGGAGACCGGGAGGACGATCGATCATCACGTCAATCACACCGATTTGGAGGATGACGAGTATAAACCAGATTTGGATCCTGACCTTTCAGAGGAGCGTGTGCCTTCAGATTGGAGATGAAGCAGCAGGGAGCCTTCTCCGAACCCCGCTCCAGAATGAGGAGGTAAGGCCCGCTAACTTGCTAAGTTCCCCTTCGTAGCTCACACGTCACCCCCAATGCCCTCATAAGGCAGTTATAAGCATCATTTGTCCTCCCATAGAATAAAGTTGCCAGTAACACTAATAATACATGTACAAGTCATGCATCTTGTAAATGTAGTGGACAAATATATGGGTGTGTGTGTGTGTGCATGTGCAGAATCGCTAGGTTGATAGACGGACTTGTGTATTGTTATTGTTTTAGTTGTAGTCAAAGTTTTAGTGAGAGGTGGGAAAATGTCAATATGTAGCAAAAAAAAAAAAAAAACACCGATTTGTGTATCCGGTTCGAGTCCAGGCTCGGACCTTCCTGGGTGGAGTTTGCATGTTCTCCCCGTGCCCGCGTGGGTCTTCTCCGGGTACTCCGGTCTCCTCCCACATTCCAAAGACATGCATGGCAGGTTAATTGGGCGCTCCGAATTGTCCCTAGGTGTGCGTGTGAGTGTGGATGGTTGTTCGTCTCTGTGTGCCCTGCGATTGGTTGGCAACCAGTCCAGGGTGTCCCCTGCCTACTGCCCAGAGCCAGCTGAGATAGGCGCCAGCAGCCCCCGCGACCCTTGTGAGGAATAAGCGGTCAAGAAAATGGATGGATGGATGGATTTGTGTATTGTCATTGTTATTATTTGAGTTCTAGTCATAGTTTTAGAGAAAGGTGGGAGAATGTCAATACGTAGCAAAAAAACAACAGATCGACTGTGAACCCTGTGGTAATTTTACACACACATATATATATATATATATATATATATTTTTTTTTTAATCAATTACAGACGCATCCAGCAGCCAGAGAGCTTGGCCTTCCTTTGTTGGTGCAAAGAAAGGTGAATAAATGTAGCCTACTATACTTCATATAGCAGCAATAAAATATTTAATATTTGCAATTGTTTATGGTTCTACAATGTACAGGTGGTGCATCTAGAAGTTGTCGGGATGGTTGGAGCTGGCAGCGAAGCGCATGGCAGCCGAAAGACATCCCACATGCACGGACAGGGACTTATGTACATAGTTCAACTTCTTTAGTTCAATAGTTCTTTATGTTCAATAAACTGTTATTTTTGTTGTTAAAAGCACTTTTTGTAATGTTGTTTTTGTTTTTTTATAGAAGGAAAACATTATTTAGATGTTTGAGCTGTCAGAAGAAAAACTAGCAGTGTTAATAAAGTAAAAGTTGTGCTTGAAATGTCTGTTTTTACAAAAAGCCCTTTTTTCTCCCATTTCTTGGTCAAAAATGGGAATTTTCACAAAACCTAGCCATATTCAAACACTGATAACTACAGAACGGAATAAGATAGTGTAACAACTATTGCCTAGGTCCATTTCACCATCTAATTTTTTTTAAGTTTGCTTCTCCTAAAGCAAATTCTCTGCAGTGCATGAATATTCCACTGCCCAGACAGGATCCAAGCCTGGTCAGCTCGGCAGGTGGCTACCCAGCCACCAACAAAACTCTTTTGAAGCCACTGACCAGGTGACAAAGGAATTTATGCGTCTGCCGAAGGAGTGTATTTCAAGCAGTCTTCTCGGAGCCCGAACAAATGGCTCCAATGGTTTGGAATACACAAATGACCGATCAAAGGAATGTTCCTGACTTCTTATCAATCACAAAAGGATACTCTGGCGCCTCGCCCTTCCTGGAACGTCTAGATGGAGCAACAACACCTCCAAGTGGCGAAACTTGGAACTATCCTTAGTGACAATTCATATAAGTAATCGCATTTTACACATTTATATCATGATAATTCTTGACAGACAACTGAACTACGAATGATTCATGTTATATCTTTGTGTGTATGAACATCCTATTTCATGTGTACTCCATAAAGAATGAAAGATAATCAATGTCTCTCAGTTCAGTCAGATTAGACAAGTAGAAGTTACCTCACAAGTTAGTTTATGATGCATTAATTACAATGTGTGTTAAACGGGTTGTGTGGGAAAACTGATTTGCCAGACTGACCAAATTTAATGCCAAATTATTAACCTTTTTAATAATTTTCCTCTGAGAGTCTGCGCGAGCGAACAGAAGGGTGTGCCTTCACCTGCTCGCCCCACCCAGAAACTATAAAAAGGATGAGCAGACCACTGCCCGCTCTCTTGCCCTCTTCCTGCGCTCTTGCCCTCTTCCTGCTCTCACAAGCTCTTCCAAAAACTCTGGCCCGACTTGCCAGTGGCCCAGCCAGGCTGCTCGAACTCTTTGTTCTAAGAGACTTGCAAACCACGTGGCCTTTTTCTTCCCTAGCAGGATCCGTTAACGAAATCGGATCCTCGCTCCACGCCACGCCAAAGCAAGTCAACTGCAACGCTGACTAAAGACTCTTTCGTTTTTTTGTTCCACTATCGGTGCTCACCCGCCCGACCTTCTCGGTCCCGGGTACACTTGCAACGCACCGCCGGACTCAAGGTTGTGCACCTAAGCCGCGCACCGCACCTGCTACTCGGTGGCGCTCCGCCGCAGTGCCAACGCACCTCCAACGGCTGGCCTTCCCCGTACGCAGGCGCGTACTGACCGAGCTGCAACACTGGAGCCGGGCAGCCGTCCGGCAGAACCAACCTCGCCAAGTCGACCAACCAATCAAGGGACGAGCCGCGCAACTACGTCAGGCCCCTGGCGTGGCCCCCGTGCTAACCTGTGGAATAAACCTTTTTTTTTCTTGCATTTTTCAACGAACATTGACTATTTTTCCCCCTTGTCAAAAAGGCCGCCACTTCTGTTCGTTGCTACGCAACTCCAGGTCTCGTAAGTGCGCTTGATTTCTACCTCGGCGTATCCACTGTGTGCCACTTACGTTTGAAAACATCACAAATCTGGCAGGTCAAATTTTCTCTTTTCCCTGTTTCTTTATTCATTCGCATTCCTTCCTTATTTTCATTCGCTTTATTTTATTTCTTTTCTTCTGACGGTAGAATAGTTAGATAGGCAGTATTTTGATTCTGTAGTGTAGCAATCGTGAATAAATGCATGTTTTATGAACTGTATTCCGCCTAAGTCATCTGTGTTTCCGAGTGGATTATTATTCTTTTGTTAGTACAACGAACCACTGAATATCGAGTGTGGCGACTTTAGATTATCAATGACTGATGAAAGAAGGATTTTGGTCATTGTTTGCTCCTGTTAACCCAAGCAAATTCAACGTGGTGCCCCAGAGGTTATCGAGGTAAATACAATTTACCTCTGTAACGTCCAGATTATTAATTCGTCCAAAAGACGATCCAATTATCGCTACAATAGAAACATCTTTTTTTTTCTGTCGAAAGAAGAGAGTCTAATCTTTCTTTTGGTATGTCCCATGTTTAAATAGCATAATAACTCAATATTCTGTGGGCCTTGCAAGATCAGCCAAAATCCAGGAAAACGGCTGGGATCGAGGGGGGTTGCTCCATTGAAATGGCTGGTAGTCAAAGAGTTAATAAACCTCAGCATATAAAAGCAGGATACTTTAAGATTAAAGAAATAATAAAACAGATTGAAGCGCTTTCACGCTTGCCGTTGAGATCAATATAGCAAAAACAGTCTTCATGATAATCGGAACACAACAATCTAACTGACAATATTTGTCACATCTCAGGCAATTAATGTGTATTTATCATTTATTCAAGCTATTTTATTATTTATTCAATGTATCTTGCTTTTATATTCTTTTATATTCATTTACGTGTTTACTATTTCAGTACATTTTGTTATTTAATGTAGCCGCGAGGGGGCACAAGCCCGGATAAGATACAGAGGGTTGTGTCAGGAAAGGCATCCAACGTAAAACTTTTGCCAAACTAAACATGCGGATCAAATATATGACTTCCATACCGGATCAGTTGTGGCCTGGGTAAACAACGCCCGCCATCAGTGCTGTTGAGAGTAGGGGCTTTGAATGTTGGAAGTATGACAGGAAGAGATCGAGAGCTGGTTGACATTATGCAGAGGAGGAAGATGGGTATACTGTGTGTTCAGGAGACCAGGAGGAAAGGGAGCAAAGTTAGAAGTTTAGGAGCTGTTTTCAAACTGTTCTATCATGGTTTAAATAGGAAGAGAAATGGAGTAGGAGCTATTGTGAAGGTGCCGGTTTCGGGGGGGCTCTTGGGGTTGGGTGGTGGTGTGGGTGGCCGGGGGTGGGGGGGGCTGGGTCGTGGAGGGTGGCGGGTGTAGGTGGGGTTGTGGGGGTTGAGGGGCTGGGGACCGGTAAGGCGCTGTGGGGGCCTGCCGGGCCTCGTTCTGCGGCGTCGGGCTCGTGGGTGCGGGGCGGGGGCGGGGATGCTCCGGGCGTCTGGGTTGGCTCGCCGACCGGTAGCCGCCCGGGTGGCGTGGGGGTGGCCTTGGTGCTGCCACGGCTTGGGGGATTCCGGCGGGGCCGTGCTCGCTTTGCTGGGCCGCGGTCGACGGCTCCTTTCTTTGGTGGCGGTCCTAATGCATGCCAGATCCATCACACCAGCATCTACTGAAATTCAAACAGAATTCGCCTCTCCCCCCCACTGCTCGTTGAATCAGTGGGTGCTGGTGTCTGTGGATCTCACTCTGCTTTATCTATCCTTCCCTACTTCCTCTCTTTAGTTTTTCCACTGGTGTCTTGAGATCTCCTTAATTTGTTGGAATTTAGAGGTTTCTGGGGTTGGCGTAAGACTCTGGTTTTGTAACTATGCGGATGGCAGGAGGTGTTTGCTTGTTGCTGGATTTCACTTTGATGGACTGGATGTGCTGGTTTCTGTGGATCTCACTCTGCCTCATCTATCCTTCCCTCCTTCCTGTCTTTAGTTTTTCCTCTGGTCTCTTGAGATCTCTTTAATTTGTTGAAATATAGAGGTTTCTGGGGTCGGCGTAAGACTCTGATTTTGTAACCATATGGAAGGCAGCAAGTGTTTGGTTGGTGTTGGATTTTACTTTGATTTATCTTTCTTTTCTTTTTATCTTTTATGACCTTTTCTCTGGTCCCCTGACCGTCTGAACTTCACGACTCTGGCGAGACTCTTAAGTATCCGGTTAAGGTGAAGGGTAATGGGATTTTTATTAGGTTTTAGGTGAATTAATGAGTATAAATTTACACGTATTTACACGCACATGCACGCACGCACATACACTCGCATGCACATACGCGCACACGCACGCACACAAACGCAAAAATACGCATGAAAAAAAAAAAAAAAGAGCAAGGATGATAAGACGTTGAATCGGTAAGACAACCGAATAAACAATTCTGAACTCTCTCTAGGAAAAAAATAAAAAGGCATAGAACGTAAAACTTTGGCCAAACTAAACATGCGGATCAAATATATGACTGCCATACCGGATCGGTTGTGGCCTGGGTTAACAATGCCCGCCATCGGTGCTGTTGAGAGTAGGGGCTTTGAATGTTGGAAGTATGACAGGAAAAGGTAGAGAGCTAGTTGACATGATGCAGAGGAGGAAGGTGGACATACTGTGTGTTCAGGAGACCAGGAGGAAAGGGAGCAAAGTTAGAAGTTTAGGAGCTGGTTTCTACGGAGCCCCTCAAGTGATATGGGAAAAAAATAAAAATTAAATATGTTTCTTGTCCGGACGAGAAAGTTTCTTGTTGACATTGAGTCTGTACTGGAAGCAAGTTGAACAGTGGTTTACCATCCGCCGCCGCAAGCTAGCTCTCCTAGTTCCTGCTTGCAGGTGATGTTTCTCGTCCGGACGGCGGTCGTCGGGGGGGTGGTGGTGGGGGGGGGGGGGGGTGCTTGTTTGGGGGGGGTGGAGGTATGGGTGGGTGGGGGTTTGGGTGTTGGGGGTCGGGGTGTGTTCGGGGGTTTGGGGGCCGGGGGTGGTGGGGCCTGGGTCGTGGTGGGTGGCGGGTTTGGGTGGGGTGCGGGGGGGTCGTGGGGGGATGGGGGCTGGGGACCGGTGGGGCGCTGTGGGGCCCCGCTGGGCCTCGTTCTGCGGCCTTGGGCTCGGGGATGTGGGCCGGGGTGTTCCGGGCGTCTGGGTCGGCTCGCCGACCGGTGTCCGCTCGGGTGGCTTGGGGGTGGCCTTGGTGCTGCCGCGGCCTGGGGATTTCGGGGGGGGCGGTGCTCGCTTTGCTGGACCGCGGTTGACGGCTTCTTTCTTTGGTGGTGGTCCTTATGCATGCCAGATCCGTCGCACCAGCATCTACTGAAACTCAACAGAAGTAGCCTCTCCCTCCCACAGCCCCTTGAATCAGTGGGTGCTGGGTCTGTGGATCTCACTTTGCTTTATCTATCCTTCCCTCCTTCCTCTCTTTAGTTTTTCCTCTGGTCACTTGAGATCTCAATTTATTGGAAGTTTGAGGTTTCTGGGGTTGGCATAAGACTCTGGTTTTGTAAGGGGTTTTGTTGGTGCTGGATTTCACTTTGATGGATTGGATGTACTGGCTTCTATGGATCTCACTCTGCCTTATCGATCCTTCCCTCCTTCCTCTCTTTAGTTTTTCCTCTGGTCTCTTGAGATCTCGCTAAATTTGCTGGAATTTAGAGGCTTCCGGGGTTGGCGTAAGACTTTGATTTTGTAATCATGGGGAAGGCAGGAAGTGTTTGGTCGGTGCTGGATTTCACTTTGATTTATCTTTCTTTTCTCTTTATTTTTTTCTGACCTTTTCTCTGGTCTCCTGACCATTTAAACTTCACGACTCTGGCAGGATTCTGAAGTACCTGGTTAAGGCGAAGGGTAATGGGATATTTATAAGGCTTTAGGTGAATTAATGAGTATAAATTTATACGTATTTGCACGCACGCACACGCACGCACGCAAACACGCAAACGCACGCACACACACACAAAAAAAAAAAAAAGAGCAATGATGATAAGACGTTGAATCGGTAAGACTACCGAATGAACAATTCTGAGCTCTTAAAAGAAAAAAAAAAAAAAAAAGGAAGAGAAATGGAGTAGGAGTTAGTGTGAAGGAGGAGTTTGTTAAGTAGGTTATGGAGGTAAAAAGAGTGTCAGATAGTGTGATGAGCCTGAAGCTAGGAATCAAAGGTGTGATGATCAATGTTGTTAGTGGGTATGCGCCACAGGTAGGATCTGAGCTGGAGGATAAGGAGAATTTTTGGTTGGAGCTTGATGAAATGATGCAAGAGCATCCCTAGAAGTGAGAGAGTTGTCATTGGCGCAGACTTCAATGGACATGTTGGTGCAGGAAACAGAGATGAGGAGGTGATGGGCAGGTTTGGTATCCAGGAGAGGAATGCAGAAGGACAGATGGTGATTGACTTTGCAAAAAGGATGGAAATGGCTGTCGTGAATACTTTCTGCCAGAAGAGGCAGAAACATATGGTAACCTACAAGAGTGGAGTTAGAGGTACACAGGTAGACTACATCTTGTGTAGACGGTGTAATCTGAAGGAGATCAAAGACTGCAAAGTAGTGGGAGGTGAGAGTGTAGCCAGACAGCATAGGATGGTTGTGTGTAGGATGACCCTGATGGTGAGGAAGATAAAGAAGGCAAAAGCAGAACAGAAGATGAAATGGTGGAAGCTGAAAAAGTTAGTGTTGTATGACTTTCAGGTAGGAGTTGAGAAAGGCTCGAGATGGTCAGGATGTGCTCCCAGATGACTGGACAACCACAGCAAATGTGATCAGGCAGACAGGTAGGACAGTCCTTGTTATGTCATCTGGAAGGAAAGAAGATAAGGAGACTTGGTGGTGGAATGAGGAAGTGAAGAAGTGAATCCAGAGAAAGAGGTTAGCTAAGAAGAAGTGGGACACTAAGGGGACTGAAGAAAGTAGACAGGAGTACAGGGCAATGTTCGCTCTAAGCTGCGCACGTGCGCAATTGGGCAGTGTTCTGACCACCTCAGCGCACAGCAAATAAATGTCTTGCAGCGCATTAAAAAAAAAAATCCTTACCTGCTAATGTATTTACTGTTTGTATTTTTTATATTATCTTCCGATAAAAAAATGAAGACTTTATATAGTACGTGTGGTTAATGGAGTGGGAAAGAAAAATGTGACTAAAAATCTTAAATGCAAGGGGAACCGCCATGTCGTGTTGTGGGACGGAGCAGCTCCGTCCAAAGTGAACAGGCATCACGTCACTACGGTGACGCCAGGCGGTGTGCGTACCACGCACAAACAGGACACCATTCCCGCTTCACTTCCAGTTTTAATCGCAGTTTGGGTGCGCACACAGTTGTTCTACTGCAGTTTGATGCATGCATACATGATACAAACACTCAGCACTGACGAGACCGACACGCAACCGCGCCATCCAGGAAGTCCAGATATGGCCGTAGTTTACGAGCCTGTTCAATTAGGCTCATCACGCGTTTCAGAAATGTTCACGTTTGAATAAATTACGTTTTCTATTATTTTTGAGTGGATGATGTGGGCCCATATTTATAAAAAATGTTGTGAGACTTAAGTGGCATAGTGAGTCTGTATATAAATATATCCGTGGATGTCGCTCAGTGTCATCCATGGAATGCTCAAAAAGTTTGCGTGAATGCACAGTCACACGGAAAATTAGAGGGAACATTGGTACAGGGAAATACGGCGTAAATTGAAAGTAGAAGTGGCAAAGGCCAAACAAGGGGCTTACAATGACTTGTATGCTAGGACAGTAAGGAGAGAGAAACTGATCTATACAGGTTGGCAAGGCAAAGAGACAGAGATGGGAAGGATGTGCAGCAGGTGAGGGTCATAAAGGATAGGGGTGGAAGAGTGTTGACAGATGCCAGCGGTGTGATGGGGAAGGTGGAAAGAGTACTTTGAAGAGTTGATGAATGTGGAAAATGAGAGAGAATGAAGAGTAGAAAGGGCGACTGTTGTGGACCATGAAGTAGCAAAGATTAGTAAGGATGAGGTGAGAAGGGCACTGAAGAGGATGAAGAATGGAAAGGCACTCGGTCCTGATAATATACCAAAAAAAAACAAAAAAAGACCGATGCAGTATTTGCTTTGAGGATGTTGATTGGGAAGTACAGAGAAGGTCAGAATAAGTCTTTGTAGACCTGGAGAAAGCTTATGACAGGTTTCCCAGAGAGGAACTGTGGTTTTGTATGAGGACGTCAAGAGTGGCAGAGAAGTATGTTCAAGTGGTGCAGGACATGTATGAGTACTGTAAGACAGTGGTGAGGTGTGCTGTAGGTGTGACGGAGGAGTTCAACGTGGAGGTGGGACTACATCAGGGATCAGCTCTGAGCCCCTTCTTGTTCGCAATGGTAATGGACAGGATGACAGACGAGTTTAGACAGGAATCCCCATGGACTATGATGTTTGCAGATGACATAGTGATCTGTAGTGAGAGCAGCGAACAGGTGGAGGAGAAGCTAGAGGCGTGGAGGTTTGCCCTGGAAAGGAGGGGAATGAAGGTTAGCCGTAGCAAGACGGTGTGAATGAGAGGGACCCAAGTGGAAGAGTGAGGTTACAGGGAGAAGAGACCAAGAAGGTGGAGGAGTTTAAGTATTTAGGGTCAACAGTTCAGAGCAAAAAGTGAAGAAGCGTGTGCAGGAAGGCTGGAACGGGTGGAGAAAAGTGTCAGGTGTGATGTGTGATCGAAGAGTTTCAGCTAAAATGAAAGGAAAGGTTTATAAAACTGTGGTGAGACCAGCGATGTTGTTTGGTCTGGAGACAGTGCCACTTCGGAGATAAAGTCAGAGAGGCCAGACTTAGATGGTTTGGACATGTCCAGAGGAGAGCTAGTGAGTATATTGGCAGAAGGATGCTGAGTTTCCAAATGCCAGGTAGAAGATTGAGAGGAAGCCCAAAGATGAGGTTTATGGATAGTTAAAGGGGACATGAAGGTAGTTGGTGTGAGAGCAGAAGATGCAGAGGACAGAGTTAGATGGAGGCAACGGATTCGCTGTGGTGACCCCTGAAGGGAAAAGCCGAAAGAAGTACATTTTGTTATTTAAATTACATCTTTAATATTTTCTTTCCAGTGTTTGATGCCAACTGGCTAATTTCCAGCCAATACTGTAAGCGTTACGTGTTCGTTAGGTGACCCCGATATGATCTGGCAGCCCGATCACATCTGGTACCAACACAAGACTCTATATTAAAGGTGTATTCAAGGATTTATTGTCGCTACGTCTTACAGGTGGATCATCTTCACGGTTGGTTCTTGATAATGTTAATTAATCTGATATAACGACATTGTCGTGCATGCTTGTTCCTAGCTGTGCATGCGCACTTCGAATGTTTGTAGCGTGTAACCGGTGAGCTTCGGACTCAGCCATTCAGCGTTGCAGCTCCCCCGATCCCACCGCATATATTGAAAATGGCTGAGAGCCGCAAGAGGACAACTATCTATGACATAACGTCGGCTGCAGGGACTCATGAAGATGAAGATGAAGGTGAGCCCACACATTCCCGACATTTGATAGGCGTTTTCCCCGGACGAGCAGGAGAGCTGGTAGGGTGGCCTTCCGCAAGTGCATTTTTTCCTTTTTTTAAAGTGACAAACAGACGTTTAGCTTCTACTTTTTGAGAAAATCCTTGAATACACCTTTCAATATCATCTTCCAGTGTGCTTACCTTTGGCTTCATTGACTGCTCCATCTTACTCAAGATATTCTTTGCATGGGACTCCAGAGCTTTGAAACTTGAAAGTTTAGGTGGAGGGGGTGAATCTTGTATCGTTCTAATTTTCTTCTGTCCTCCATCTTTGGCCTTTAGCGTTTTCTGACCCTTGGACATCTTTGGGCATTTGGGTAGTCTATGGGGTTTAGAGAGGTTGAAGGTTTTCTTTCCGACTATCTCCATGCTTAGTGAGGGAACCTGAGCCGGTGAAACAGGATCTTCAGGATCAGAGTGGGGTGATGGGGGGCCCTCGACTGGCAGCGCACTCTTAATGGTTTTAGTTGCAATCTAGAGACAGAGGACAACAACTGAATCATCTTTAGACAAATCAATCATCAGAACATTTACATTTTAAGCTTACTGATCGATTTGGCTTTGAGAGGCTGGTTACTGGTGGCTTGGTTTATACTGTCCATAAGTAATGGTCTACAAGCCAATGGGGTTCTCGAAGAAACAGGACATTAATAAAGAGGTATATTTTCAATTGTATTCAGTAAATGTTTTGCATAAATTGATATAAAGTGTTTCCTTTATCCCCTCCCCAAAGTCAAAGTGTGGATCAGATACTTCCAGCAGCCATTGCCAAATTGCAATTAAAGGTAACCCTTATATGTGTTTACATCTAATGTATGCCACATGTACAACCATGTACACCGCTTACTGCTAATGATATTTAAAGATGTTGATCATGCTGAGACCGAATATTGTACATTTTAGACAAAGGGCGTAGTCATTACGGTGCCGCAAAATCTGATGTGCCGTGACAATAAAAGCTGCTTTGACTTGACCCAGAGGTCCTATTGCCCCACTATTTCACATTTTGTTGACAGTGCAAGGCCGAAGAGGTCCACAAACTTATTTTGCACCATAGTGGTCGTGCTGAAAAAACGTTAAAGAAAAAAAACAAAGAACATATTTGCCAGTAGGTGGTACGACTACAATAAAATGTAAGTTCTTAGATGTCTTCAGGACTGGAACTCTCATCAAATGTATGAAATTTTGAGATGATGGGATTATCTGGGTCAAGTTAAAGCATTGACTCAATACCTTCTGGCTTTTTCAAAACTATTGTGAAATCTCTTCAAATCGATTTCCAAGACATAATTAACTGCTCACTTCTATCAGGTGAGCTTCCTAAATCTCTAAAAGTAGCCGCCGTTAAGCCCATTCTAAAAAAAAGAACGCTGGATGTCTCCCTACTAGCAAATTATAGACCTATGTCAAACTTTCCCTTTTTAACCAAAATTGTTGAAAAGGTTTTTTTTTTTTTTTTTTTTTTTTTTTTAAATCAACTCAGCAAGTTCCTGAGCTCAAATGGACTTTTGATATAAGATTGAGCACTGATGCAGGGAAGGTATCGGTGCTCGTCATATTGGACCTCAGTGCAGCATTTGATACGATTGATCACAATATACTGTTGAACAGGCTGGAAACTTCGGTGGGGTTAAATGGTTCATATCCTACTTGGAGGAAAGGCATTACTTTGTGACCATTGGAAATTTTGAATCTGATCGAATCGCCATGACATGTTGGGTCCCTCGAGGGTCAGTCCTTGGACCCCTGTTGTTCAGTCTGTATATGTTACCTTTGGGTCAAATGCTTCAGAACATCAATATTGACTATCATAGTTATAAAGATGACACACAACTGTATTTATCATTGTCCCCCAAATGACAGCAGTTCAATTAACATATTGTGTCACGACAGCAAATTAACAACTGGATAAACCAAAATTTCCTTGAGCTAAATGAAAACAACACGTAAGTCATTGTTTTCGTCAATAAAGAAAAAGGATTGCTGTTAGAAAACACTTTGAGTCGAGAAACCAAAGGCCAAGTTTAAAATCTTGGGGTGCTAATAGACCTGACTTCCAGCAATCATATCATATCAAGCCTTTTCCATCTGAAAACTTATCTAGACTGAAGGACTGCCTGCTTCAAGCAGACCCAGAAAAGCTTATCCATACTTTTATCTCCAGACTCGATTACTGTAACGGTCTTCTGACTGGACTCTCTCAAAAGAACATCAGCCAATTGTGACTCGAGTTCTGACCAAAACAAAGAAATCAGAACATATCACTCCAGTCCTTAAGGCTTTACACTGGTTCCCAGTTAGCTGTAGAATAGATGTCAAAATTATTCTACTGGTCTATAAATTACTGAATGGTTTGGGTCCTGAATATATTCAAGAAATGCTGACTGAGTACAAAACCCAGCAGGGATCTGAGATCTACAGACTTGGGCTAACTAGTGGAACCCAGAGTTCGAAGCAAACATGGTGAAACTGCATTTAGCTATTTGGGATGTTTTAGCCCCATCTATGTTTAAAATCAACACTAATGGTCAGATGAGGGGGATCGTAATATGCTTATGAACCGAGTCAATATGTGAAGGAATTCAATGTGTGTGTGTGTGTGTGTGTGCATTAGCAAGTAAGTGCCTCTATATTAAGTGTTATTTTAGAGATTGTAAGTTGTTTATATACATTGCTGTTATGTACAAAATCACAATATTGTGCCTTTTCTTTATTATGAGCTTGTTTTTATTTTTTTTTAACAATATTGTGATCTTTTTTTTTCTTTTTTTTTTTAATATCGCCAACCTCCCCACAATATCATGATATTTATCATATCGTGAGCTTCATATAGTGATATCGTATCATGATGTTTGGATATCGTTACATCCCTAATCACAAGTGTCTCACCAAGTATTTTTGCTCGTTTTCAAACTGTTTGAGTATAGCAGGGGTCTCAAACTCAAATTCATTGTGGGCCAAAATTTTTAATTGAACAAAGCCGTGGGTCAATGTTGAACAAATGAATCTTTTAATATGGAACCAAACAAGTTTTGATTTAACAATGAATATTGAACCAAGCAATGCTTATATAACTTAAAAGTACAGGTGTGCAAAATCTATGGAAGCCCAAAAGTGTCAAAATTCAATAAATAAAAAGTGAATAAAAAATGACTTGGTCTGTCAATCAAATGACATGAGCCGGAGCCAGTTACGTATGTAAGCCCAAAAGTTTCAAAATTCAATAAATAAAAAGGTCTTTTTGAAATAACTATCCTTTTGATAAATAACAGACAATTATGTAATATGGACATTAAATTTTAAAATGAGGTGTTAGTATTATTATGAAAAGTGTTGTGCTATTCTTTAATATGTAATATGGCTGGGTTAAACGATTATATTTGTAATCGATTCATCTAGAAAATAGTTTTTCAAAGCATCGATGAATCTAACGGTTCACTTTTAAATGCGATTCGATTCGATTCCGATTCAATTGTCGATTATCTTCCTATAATTTGACCTCTATAGCAATTAATGCTAATTTATCTCCATGAGTAAAACACCATTTTCTTCTTTCCAATATATTTCTATTCAAGTTCAAAAATGAATTTTATTGAACAATACGACAAAGTGCACACAGCTCTAGTGCAATAGAATCCTACAATAATGAAATAATAAAATAAAGCTCTCATAACTAAAACTGCAAAAGCCACAATCTGAACATAAATCTTATCATTTAAAAAAAAAAAAAAAAAAAAAACTAACAGCAGTGGTGACGGCTGCAATTTTCAAAACAACACAGCTCCACCATCACTCTCACGCTTTCTGTGTGCATCTGCTCAGGTGTGTGTGTGTTGTAGTCATGTGTTGTGTTGGAGTGGATGTTCGCATCTCAACATGCTCAGCTGTCAGGCTTGCCCCTTTTTTTTGTTAACTATATTTCCAGTCACTGAAAAAAGCCTTTCATATGGCGTGGTTGTTGCTTGTTTATTAATAGACAGAAATAAAAAAATAAAAAAAAGTTTACGTGTATTTGAAGTGGGTGTCTGTGTCAATTAAAAAAAAAAAGTGTCAGCAACAAGCGAGTGTGTGAGGGTTGTGTGTTAAAGTGGGCAGCGGGTACGTGTTCTGTGTGCGAGGCTGGAGCACAAGTTACGTGGTGCAGTTTGGATGAATGACGGGGGTTACTCATTGCCAACAAGGAAAGAAAAAAAAGTTGAAAACTTACGATGTCTTCTCCACACAAGAAGCTCCGGGGTGCCTCCTCTTAATCGTGGTTGTGCTTTTATGGTATGCCAAGTACTTTGCATTTTTAGGTGTAAAGTACTCCCATACTTCGGACGTCTTATTAGAGGTCTTTTCTTCTCCCCGGACTCGCTGCTACTCGATGCTGCGGTCGCTGCTATTTTTTGATTCAATAACTGTATCCTTGATTGACAGACCAAGAGATTCGGCTGTAAAACGCCATTATGTAAAAGACGACCATTGTGGAAAAGGACATTATGAAATAAAAACTGACTTTGTAAAACGTTTTATTATCTTATAAAACCTTGAAAATAAATTAAATGTCATTATTTTTTAAAAAGTATGACGTTGTTAAAATAATCATTATGAAATATTTAATCAAAATAAAATATTTGTTCCATATTAAAGAAAAGCATTACACTTTTCATAATAATACTCACACCTCATTTTAAAATTTAATGGCCATATTACATAATAGCCTGTTATTTATCAAAAGAATAGTTATTTCAAAAAAACCTTTTTATTTATTGAATTTTGACACTTTTGGGCTTCCATACGTAACTGGCTCCGCCTCATGTCATTTGATTGACAGACCAAGTCATTCGGCGGTAAAACGCCATTATATGTAAAAGAAGACCATTGTGGAAAAGGACATTATGAAATAAAAACTGACTTTGTAAAACAACGTTTTCTTATCTTATAAAACCTTGAAAATAAATTAAATGTCATTATTTTTAATAAGTATGATGTTGTTAAAATGATCATTTTAAAATATTTAACCAAAATAAAATATTTGTTAAATATTAAAGAATAGCATAACACTTTTCATAATAATACTAACACTTCATTTTAAAATTTAATGGCCATATTACATAATAGCCTGTTATTTATCAAAAGAATCGTTATTTCAAAAAGGCCGTTTTATTTATTGAATTTTGACACTTTTGGGCTTCCATAAAAATCGAGTTGCTAATCATACTACTAATAATAACAATAGTAGTAATAATAATAATAAAAAAAAACATACAATGACATTAAATAAAATTTTAATAAAAATTGAATGCCTCCTTTCTGTTTGCAGCCTTCTGAGATAAATGAAATTAGCTTCTTACACAGACTAAGAAATTTGAAAAAAAAAAACAAAAAAAACATACCTATAAAAAAAAATCAACCATTCAGGCCTTGGAGTAGCAAGAAAAAGTGCAAAGACCTAAGCCAGACACCTGGCATCTTTTCATGCCAGTTCATCAATGTTGGGGCTCAGGGTTTGAGCTGAGGAAACCTTCATTATCGAACAAAGGTGTTCTTCAGTCAGACGTGTCCTGTGAGACGTTTTCGTCATCTTCATTGAGGAGAAAAGTTGCTCACACTTGGTCACAAACCTTCATCATGCATTTTTTTTTTTTACAGAGTCTCCCTCATTAAAGGGTCGGGCTGATTTGGCGATTTCTTCTGCCACGATATAACTTGCCTTGACAGCAGCCTCACTTTGTGTTGTCACTTTTGTGAATATTTTCTGCTGTGAAAGCTCTTTTAATTTCCTTTACCTTCTGGCTCCTTTCAGTCGTGTCCATGTCCTTATATTTGTCATGGTGTTTTGTTTCATAGTGTCGTTTAATATTGTACTCCTTGGTTACTGACACATTGGCTCCACAAACAAGACAAAAAGGTCTGTCTTTTCCATACGTAAACAGATATTCCGTCTCCCACCTGTCCAAAAAAGTTCTATTTTCTGCCTTTCTTTTCGCCATTTCTTGGTAGGGTAACACAGTGACAGCTGTCGTTTGAGGTCGCAGTGTGGTCCGGGGGTGAGGAACGGGGATACGGAGTCCACCGGGGGTTTTCGTCGAAGGAGTGTGCACGAAGACGGATCACTACCTTCTTAATACATCCATGACTGCTACCATAGACGTTACTGACACAGAGGAGGGGGCGTGTCTGCCTCTGTTGCGTTGTTTTGACACGCCAAAACAACAGCAGAGCATCACGGGATTTGTAGGAAAAGCGGTGAATGTGGCATAACAGCTCTGCCGCCATGTAATAACGGCGGACCAGCTCTAATATTAATTTGAAATTGCCTCGCGGGCTAAATATAATTACACTGCGGGCCAGAGTTTGACACCTCTGGAGTACAGTAACCCTTGATTATTTATTTATTTTTTAAATATCCATTACATACAATGTTACATACGTAACGTGGCAGCATTCAGTGATTCCATCACATGATATGGACAGTCCGAAACAGTTTGCAGCTCTGTATTAGTCCGCCTCACAGGATTCTGTAGAGATTTGAATAGGTACTCTGTAATTTAATGAATTGAGCTAGCCACCTGATGCATGATATAAGTTTTGACTGAGTATACTTTGTGGTTGTGGTTCTTTGGCCAGGGTAAAGTTGTCACAGCACTGTCCCCGTTTTAACACAACTTATAGTTCCAAATACATTTTTCAATAAGAGGTGGATTAAATACTTAAGACTTAAACGCGCACTGAAGTCTCAGGTCCGAAAGTCATTGCCACTCACGCCGCCCACCACACACCCCCAAACCCCCACTGTGTTTAAGCAATTTATTACTACTGTACTGTATTTGGAGCAAACACAATACACGTACCTCTGAGAGTCTAATCTCTCTAGCAAGATCTTTAATGAGCTGTGAGGGTTTCATGTTTTCTGGAAGCTCATCTTCGTGTTCTAAGAGGGCCTTTCAAAAGAAAAATCCATATCAAAACGTTTATATAATAAGAATGTGATCAACAACTTGTATCCATCCTCTTTTCTCCATACCTGCTTTTTTGTCCATGCTCTGAAGGCTCCGTTGATGATTTTGGCGCCATTTATCAGATATGGGGCTGGCTGCTTATTTTCTTTATGTAAGCCTGCATGAGCAGAAATTGAAAGTTATAGCAGTAGCAGCAGACTAATAGTAGGAAAAGTAGTGCTTACAAATGCAAGTGAAAATATCACAGACAACAGACAAAGTGAAAACCAGAAAATCAAAAAGGGTCCTATTCGTATTGTTAATATACAGGTAAGATTGGTCTTGATTCACACATATGTTGGAATCTTTGTTCAGAAACAACTGGAATTTTTGAATACTTCTTCATCTGTGCATTGTGTGCCAGCCCACATACAGGCACTAAAGCTGGTGAGAGTTGTGAAAACAATGAGTGATCTATCCATTTTCTTCCACTTTTTGTAAGGTGATTGGTTCATTGGGGTATTGTCTGGGCCATAATTCAGTATTAGTTCTCACACATTTTCCTGAAAAGCTCTTATAAACACCTCTGAAATGTTTTTTGCTCATATACACTAGTGAAATGTGTTTATACTGTAGCAATAATTGGGTCGTCGTTTTGACAAATTAATAATTTGGACGGTACTGAGGGGAGTTGTAATTCCCTCAGCAACGTCTTGGGGCACCACATTGAAATTGCTTGGTTTTAGGAGCAAAATAAACAATAAAATTCCTACTATGTTTAATTACGGAGTTCTTTGCTTTAGTAAAAGAACAATTCACTGCAAAACACAATGATTCAAACGAAGATGGAATTTCTAGACAACAAATTTATTTGGTAATCACATACAATATTACTCAGGCTAACCTATTAAAGACAGAAATAAAATGCGAATAAAAGATGAAAAGAAAACATGCAACCTAATGAACTAAGTTAAGAAGTAATAAAAAGGTGAATGAGAAAAAGATGGAAGTGTTTGACTTGTCTAACCTTTTATATTTGTCAAAAGTTGTGCCAGTGGTGGGTCGGATTGGCAATAAAACGCAACTTACTTCAGGCGGGTTTTGGCACGCGAAAGGGTATGACTCTCTGGGAATACTCGCATGGGAAAAAAAAAAAACTGTAATCCAGTCGGAACACTGAGCTAAATAAAGGACTGGATAGCTAATAAGCCAAGGATCTTGAAGTCGCTTGGCCGCCATCTTGCTCCTCCCATGTCCCCATGCACACATGCACCCATGCTCAAGAATGCTTGAGTAAAATGAATAAATTCCAAGTAATAGCCATATCAGAGACATAGCTTGATTATTAGAAAATAAGTGATATAGAAATGGAAGGATATGAACTGTTTGCAATGAACAGGGAAAACAGAAGGGGGGGGCCCATTTGAGAAGTGAGACCCGTAGTAACTGGGCTGACCTCATCCCTCCCTGATGATTGATGTGATACACAGTGGAGGTGTTGCCCGACCGCACCAGAACATGTCTCCCAGCCACGTCTGGCAAAAGGTGAATGAGGGCCAGATGCACCGCTCGCAGTTCCAGCACAGTGATGTGAAGCGATCTGTCCGCAGCAGACCACTGACCCTGAGCTCTGTGTTGCCAAACTGCACCCCAGCCACTCAAACTGGCATTGGTGGTGACTACTTCGCGACGTGCTGGTACCACCCCCAGCGGAAACCCCGTCGACAGAACAGACCTGTGCCTCCACGCCGCAAGAGCATCCATGAACCGCCTGGACACGCGAAGACACGTTTGACGGTTTCGTAGGGGATCGAGGCGGACACTGTTCAGCCACCGTTGCAATGGTCGCAGCTCCTGATCCAGAGCCAGTGCCCTCACCGGGTCGCTAATGACCGTCTCTCGGACCCGATTGGAGAGAGGGGGCCAGCGTCAGAATTGAATCCTGTACCCATGAGTTAAGGTTGAAAGTACCCATGCGTCCGATACGAGGGTAGCCCAGCAACTGAGCTGCCGACAGGAAAAATTACTGACTCCCGGCCCCTCGGGCTCAATCCCTAACCCTCCTGAATTTAGGATTCTGGGAGGGACGATGTGGAGTGCGTTTAGCCCGGGGACGACTGGGTTGGCCTCGCTCAGAGGGACGGTCCCCACAGGCATCTGTACCCTGTCTCCGTGAGGGCCGACGAGCCCCAGATCCCCCTGAATGACTAAAAGTCTGTCCAGGCCGTGACAAAGGGGCGGCTGGAACAGCTGCCGCGCGCCAATGACTTGCAGGAACAAATGGCCTGGTAAGGCTAGCGAACGTCTGCTTTGAGTCATTGGTACACACTGTATATTCAAGTGTTCCTGTCGCGGCCGAGCTGAAAAGTTGGCCCGGAACCACTGGGAGGCGCCGCAGTCATTCTGCTTCTTGGCTCTGATTGAGAAGGACGCAACTTATCGCTCTGCGATTCACTCCCTGTGGCACAGCTGTAACAACAACTCTATTTTTTTTTTTTTTACAACATGCCTAGTGGGAAAAGAACGGAGGATATTGATGAACTAAAGACTATTATCCAAAAAATGGATAAAACCATAATGGAATTAAGTCAGCAGATGAAGGAATCTAACCAACAGATGAACGAATCTAACCAGAAACTGTTGGAAGAGATGAAGGAAGAGATGAAAAACTGTGGGATGTGGTTCAAGCCCAGAAGGAGGAGATGAAAAAGAAACACCTGCAAATTGTCATCTTGCAGGAACAGGTAGATGTACTTGACCAAAAATCTCGTATCAATGATGTTATTATCACCGGCATTAAAGTCAGGCCGCGCACGTATGCACAAGCCGCGGCCAGAAGAAGTGAGGAGGACTCTGATCTAAATCCTGTTAATCAATCAGTGGAGCAACAGGTGATAACCAAACTTCGGGAATTTGAAATAATTGTGAAATCGAAGCACATCCAAGAGTGCTACACTTCCATCTGGAGGGAGAAAACCACCAATGGTCTTCATGAAACTTACAGACAGAAAAAGCAAGATCACACTCCTCGAGCAAGGCAAAAAACTGAAAGGCAAGAATGTCTTTCTAAATGAAAACCTGACCAAAAAGAATGCTGAAATTGCAAGAAAGGCACGCCAACTGAAGAAAGATGGGAAAATTATGGCGACCTGGACCGCCAACTGCAAAGTCCTTATCAAGACACAAGGGAGCTCACCAGAGGAGATCAAAACCAGGGTTATCAAGAGATTACAGGAGCTGGAAGTCTACGACAATTAAATATGTCCCAAACAACTGACTCCACATCACCAAACTACCCAGACTTAGATGATCAATTTGTGGAATATGCCTTGAACGATCCAAATGGAATATTTGACCCTGATTCAAACTCTATAACAACAAAGCGGACAAGTGCCACTATTACACTGATGAACAATTCAACAAATCAATTAATCTCATTGGTAAACTCTCAATAATTCATTTCTAAACTATTGAAATTAGATGATTTAATAAATTATAGGACTATTCAGATAATGTATAAAGCGGCTAGACACTGCCTCCTTTACAATTTATGAATTCGCTTCCAGGCCAAGGAATCAAAATATGATTTGAGAGAGAAACTTGTGATTGTACAGAGATGTTAGAACTACACTGAAGTCATTTTCGATCTCCTGTATTGGTATAAAACTATGGAATTCACTAGATTGGGGACGAACTAGAATACAGACACTAGCTGGATTTAAGAAAAAATATCAAGAATTTGTATTCAACAGTTACAGTGAAGAAAATGTATAACCTGTCTTTTGTTCAGTTCATATGTGGGAGGGCAATAACTCTTGTGTTATCAACAAGGAGGGAGCTTCAACACAGAAATGTAAACATGTCTGAGTATGTTATTGAAGTGCAAGGACAGTTAATCTTGAATCATTAGAAAACAGCATCTGTGCTGAGTGCTGAGAAAAGGACACCCTGTTACAAAAAACTTTTGACAAATCAGTATGGATCTAATTAGCTGGTCTCTAAGTGCGTTTGACAAAATCTTTTCTACGATGAGACCTGGACCTGCTCAGCGTTCATGTCCAAGTGGAACTCGCATGTCTGGATATGCTGAAGAGCCCTGGGCTAAATGGAGACTGTTGTGTCTGACCGCGCTGGATGTTGAAGACGTATACCTGCTGGATGTTCTGGTGGTTACACTGATGCTGCTGGGGATTGGATTCCACTGGCTTTTTCGTACGCTACGAAAAATGTCTGATCGCCAGAAGAATGCAGAGGAAATGGCTGCGGCCACTCTCACTGGCCATCACTGGCCATCACTGGCGTGCAAGCCGGCCGAACTAAGGCCTGTGACGACACTTCTCTGGTGAAAAACGACCTTGCAGCACTTAACCTTGCCATGAACAGAATGAGGAGAGACATGGCCACAAGGTTGCTTGACTTGGAGAGAAAAGCTGGACTGGAGACTGCGATGAACCGGAATCGTGATGAAGACGGATCTGACTGAAGGTGTGGTCACACAAATGGCTTTCATTATGTCCAGTTATCTAAAGCTACTGGACTGAGTTAATCTACATGGTTTCAATCAACAAGTGTTCAACAAACTATTGGAACGAATCTACTGTCTGGAACACAAACTACATGCGACCAAATCATTGGTGAAGATGAGCTGATTGAACTTTTAATAATCTATTTGCCTGAACTAAAAGACTCCGAACGCAATCAACTGGATACTAATATCATGGAAATGATGAACTGAGTGAACATTTATTATCCCTGCTGACTTTTAACTATTAGTTGTTTGATTTTCTGCGTCCTAGTATAGTATGGGGGCGGGAAATTATAAGCTTTATGCTCCTTCCTGCCAGCCCTTTTTCTTTTCGGTTATTACATGTTGAAATTGTATGATGAAATGTTTGATTGTCACAATGCTGTCCGAAAGGAAAAATTAACAAATAAATCAAATCAGTTCCTTCCGTGAGATCTCCCGCAAGGGAGACAGAGCCAGCCAGACCTGTCGGCGTGCTTGTGTGAGCAAAGACATACAACGGCCCTGCTCCCGAGCAAGGAGAGACAAATCCCTCAAAGCCATATTACAAAACGCTGAGGCCTCCTCCACTTCGTCGGCCGCGTTAGCAAGCAGGAGATGAGCCTGTGCATTGGCCAGGCATGCTACAACTGCTGCTGTTATATGACTTGGTTATCAGTTCATCCGTCAGGCGCCACTGAAGGTCAGGGCACCTGGCATCCTCTCTCAAGGCTTCCTCAGCAGAGACGATCAGTGAAGCAACAAAATACTCCACCTTAGGCATATGTTCCAGTCCGATAGGAGCAGGGAACCTTATATTAGCACACGTCCATCCGCAGGGAGCCGAGGAAAACCACTCGGGTTGAACCATCAGGCCTGAAAGTCAGTCAAGAACAGACGAGATTCAGGGATACAAAAGGACTCTGAGTAGTCCATCGGAGTGAGGCCACATTTAGCAGGAGGCTGAGAAAACACCGACGTGTCCAACTCAAGACGTCGGAAGGCGCTGAGCATAACCTTCCGCGCCACTTGCACACCAGCTGCAATCTGCTCTGAAGGAGGAGATGTTGGGGCCGAGGACAGAGTCCCCCTCATCCTCAGCATCCTGGAAACAGGCTCCAGAGGCCGCAATGGAGATTGCCTCATCGTCGACCACGTCCGCAGGGTGGGACAAGTGGGGGGTTGCATCAGGCATGTCCACCTCAGCTACAATCCTCATCCCCGCCGTGGCCTGCGAAGTGGAAGGTGTTTGGCCACTCCACTGCGCCTGCATCACTCTCATAGTCGCTTCCAAATGCCTCATTTGAGAAGCCAACACACACTGTCTTGCTTTTCTTACTTGTGGGGACATGCCCAGGAGAAGCAGACCTGCGTTTAGCTTGGTCACCACGAGGGAGGGGGGGTGGCATCGCCACTCCCAACGATGGCCGCCCCTGGTCGGCCACAGCAGTCTGCTGAGGCAGCACATCCGTCGATGTTGTGGCCACAGGAGGACGGGTCGCTGCCGCCATGTCCGCCCCTGAGCAACAGTCGAGGCAGCAATCAGTGCGACCTTCTTCTGGCAGGAAGGAACCTCCACAGTGTTTACAGCGAGCAGCGTCATCCATAGCAGCCTCCAATCGACGCACAGTCAGTGAGTGCGCGTCGAAATGCTGCTACCTTCGTCTGGGATAGGAGGCAAGCCGCCCCATCACCAACGGAATCAAACGGAGCTCCGCGCAACGACGGCGGCAGATACCGTGAGGAGAGGGCGCCCACACAGCGAGTAAGGAGTCACTCTGTGGCGTCATAAACTAGGAGACGGTGTGATAAACAGCACCTTAGCTAGCCGAAAACATTAAAGCAGCTGGTGCTCCCGGCAAGAGTTGTGTCAGCCATAAAGCACACACTCTGGCCGAAAACAAAACAAGCTAGGAGAGGATACGATCAGCTGTATCATCACTAGTGTTGTTCCAATACCGATACTGGTATCGGCAGAGCGCCGATACTGCATTAAAACAGTGGTATCGGTATCTTGCCATTGGTTCAGAGCATTCAAGGACCAATAAGATATCTTAGATCGGCATGCAGTGAGCATGTCACATATCTGTGAATGTCGTGCACGAGCAAGACACAAAGTGCTGCATCCAAAATCCTATATTAGCGTTGGAATTAATGGTATCGGCATGTTACTTGTGAGTGTAGTCACAGAAAGCTTTTTCATGTTGAGGAAAAAAAAAACTTAGTTATCGGTATGGTATCGGTATCGGCCGATACTGCAAAGCTGGGTATCTGAATCGGGGGCCAAAAAATGGTATCGGAACAACACTAATCATCACCAGCAAGTCATTAACAAAGCAATCCAAACGGCTTTCATTAAAGATGTTGACTTGACTCATATGCACCCCGGACTTGAAGCTGTACACAGCCGAGAGGTGTTAAAAGTGGAGAAATCCCGTAATGATGGCAGGTGAGCTCCAGCCTATCCGTATAAATGACGAAAGAGAAAATGCACCGAACCGGCGCAACCAAGGAGGAACACCCGTAGCCCTGATCAACCAGATGACAGGCTACTCTGGGGCCCTTCACCTTCGTTCTCGGACCCCGCCTTGGGTCCCCGCCTGGGACCTTCGCTTGGTTCTCGACACATTGTGCAGATCCCCCTTTGAGCCGCTGGCGGAGGTGGAGTTACAGTGGTTGTCTCGTAAGACGGCGTTTCTACTTGCGATCGCTTCCGCTAAGCGGATGGGGGAGCTCCACATTCTATCTGTTGTCCAGAATGCCTTCGTTGGCACCCCAACGAGGCAGGAGTCGCATTGTGGCCAAATGCTGCTTTTGTGCCCAAAGTTTTGTCGAGCTCCCACGCCAATCGCCCTATTCGGCTTGCGCGTTTTCCTCCGACGTCAACAGACGGGGATGCCGCGCCAGGCCTTTGCTGTCCTGTGAGGGACGCTCCGTTCTTATTTGGATGCTATGACACACTGCCGTACATGCACCCAGCTGTTTGTGTCTTACGATGGCTCGACTAAGTGGGCCGCTATTTCCAAGCAACGTCTCTCTCAATGGATCGGAGATGTGATTCGACAATCGTACAGTCTTTGGTCGGTCCCTTCCAACGACGGTTCGCAGTCACTCCACCAGGGGTGTGTGTCTACGTCGTGGGCTGCTCTGAGGGGCATGCCCTTGGAGGACATCTGTGCGGCTGCCTCTTGGTCATTGCCCTGCACGTTCTCGAGGTTCTACAGCTTGGGTGTCACCTCTCCTCATCCACTGGACGTGGCTCATGGTCCTGCGGAGGCCCCGTTGTGAGGTACACTTTGCAGGGTCTTCGTGATGTCGCTGGTATTCGGCGTTCTGTGCTGGTTACAGCACCGCCACCTGGCGGTCGGGAGGGACGAAAGTTACGAATGTAACTACGGTTCTATGAGTCCAGAACGACGGCCAGCATTGCTTGTCACTCAGACCCTCGTGTTGATTTACACGAAAAAGTTCTAGAGGATGGGTCCTGGCAACATTCCCTTTTTATATACGGGATTACGTCAGCCGGAACTAGGGACAAGCATATGTTGTTATTCTTGCTCGATGGCGCTGTCGCGATAAGGGGAATTTCGTGCTGGTCACAGCACCGCCACCTGACGGTCGTTCGGGACTCATAGAACCGTAGTTACATTCGTAACTTTTGTTTTAAAATGCAGTAAAATTGAACATCTGACTACTACCATGGACAATGTAATGGAATGTGTAACTATTGAAGTCCACATAAAAAAAAAAACGCATCAAATGTAATTATAAGTTGTATGTATAGGACACCTGGATCATGTCTTGACACATTCAATAATGAACTCGCAGGTATCCTTAGTTACGCAAATGATTAAAAAAAAATGTGAATGTGTGGTGTTTTAACATTGATTTCTTAAATCCAAATGGGCATCAGAAAGCTACACTAATAAATAATATATTCACAAATAAAATTGACCTTAAAATAGAAAATGGACTCCTTATTAATGATATAAGTGATCATCTCCCGGTCTTTGCAATTTTTCATGATTATTTTGATTTAAAAAAAAAAAAAAAAAAAGCAAGCCGATAACTTACACATTAGAAACAAGACTGAGAACACCACGCTACATGGCTGCCTTTATGTTGGATTTAGAAAAATACAACTGGTTTTGAGGTCTATTCAAACAATGATCACAATACTGCATAGAGTGAATTTCAGTCAACCATTATCTCTTTCTCCAATAAACATTTATTAAAAGTCCATTAATTAAAATTACAAGAAAGTATAAACGTCCAAATAAGGCATGGATGACGAAGGGATAGAGAATGCAAGGAAAAAAGAAAAATACTTACAAAAGATTTATTAAATTGAGGACTATGGAACAAAAGATTTATTAAATTGAGGACTATGGAAGCTGAAACAAAGTATAAGACCTATAAAAAATAAACTATTAAATATTATACGAACAAGTAAGAAAGATCATTACCATGCATTATTAGAGCAGAATAAAAGCAATACACAAGAAATATGGAAAATCCAAAGTCACGTAATTAAAAACAGCGTTAAAAAAATAATTATCCAGAATATTTTATAAAAGATAAAAAATATTGTAATTGATGAAATTTCTGACATAGCCAATAATTTTAATGAATATTTAGTTAATGTGGGCAGTAACTTGGCAAACGAAATCCCAGAGCCAAGAAACAAACATGAAATAGATAATTACATTGTAAATAATTCATCCTCTATGTTCCTTAATGAGGACTCGGGTTCGAGTCCATGCTCCGGCCTTCCTGGGTGGAGTTTGCATGTTCTCCCCATGCCTGCATGGGTCTTCTCCGGGCACTCAGGTTAATTGGGCGCTCCGAATTGTCCCTAGGTGTGCTTGTGAGTGTGGGGATGGTTGTTCGTCTCTGTGTGCCCTGCGATTGGCTGGCAACCAGTCCAGGGTGTACCCCGCCTACTGCCCAGAGCCAGCTGAGATAGGCTCCAGCACCCTCCATGACCCTTGTGAGGAATAAGCGGTCAAGAAAATGGATGGATGGATGTTCCTTAATGCTGTTAAACAGATTTAAGACTGTAGCTAATTACAGGGTTCTTGCAGGAATCACTGAGTTAAATTTTAGACCATTTTTAGACCATTATGACAAAAATTTTAGACAAACTTTGAGACCAAGATTTAAAACAAATTCAAATCTTCAAACACACGGAACTTGACATGTCGAGTTTACCTGTAATTTGACTGACAAATGTTTATGCTTAAAAATGACTGCAGTGACGGTCAATAAAACAAAATTTGCAGTGCAGTAGGGTGCACACTAGGTTTTTATTTTTATTATTTTTTTTGTTTTTTATAATATTGCACATGACTAGTAAATATAAAGGCAGAAAACAGCATAATCGACGCATTAAAGTCAGCAAGTGTCAAAAAGAAGGTAGTCTACCCTCAGAATAATTATGTAATTATGAAACTACACGATGTAGGTGCCTGACGTCAAGCGCAAAAAAAACACGTCTATCCCAGTGACAAATTTTAATTTATGGTAGGTGACTACTGCTGACTACTGATTGAAAATGGGTGGATGGGTTTGTATTTGTCATTTAACTACAAGTTGTCACGCTACCATAGGCGGGCCAGTGTCCACTTTGATTTTGCTAAGTCACTTCCTGTTTATTTTGAAATCACTAACCACCCTCTCACCTCAGGTCACTTGCTCTTCCTCCTGCTCTGCTCATTACCGGTCCCCGCCCATGATTGCTTCCACCTGCCACCAATTACCCAGCCATTAAATAGCCATCATCCACCACCTGCAGTTTGCCGAAGTGTCACAAGCAGTGCATGGAAGCGTCCCCACAGCTGTTGAGCCACAGTCCTTATTTTTTGCCTTGCCTTGCCTTGCCTTGCGCCTTGTGTTTGCCCCTCTTTTTCCTCCCCAGCGGAGCGTCTTTAGTTGTCCCTGTTTTGAGTGCCCTTTTTCTCCTCTCCAGTTTGGAGCTCTTTATGTTCAGCGTTTTTCCCTCTGTTAGAGGTGTTTTTTGTTCCTGTAAATAAACTGCAGCCTTTGAGGCCAACTGACCACCTGCGCCTGAGTCCTCCATTCCTACGTCATGTCAGCACACTTAATGGACTCAGCAGGGAAGTTGGAACCTGCACTGCGGAACCAGGCAGCTTGCTTGACGCACCAGGAGGAGTTCCAACAAGCCATGGCCACCCAGATGGGGGAACTTGCTGGACAAATTCAGGACCTGATGATTCAACTAAGAAGCTCCGCATCACTCGCCACGAGACAGGAAGAGCCAGCTGAACCTTCCATTTCGACGTCGGCGTTTGCCCCCCCCCGGAACGATACTCCAGTGAAACAGGACAATGCCAGGCCTACCTGACCGAATGTGACATCCATTTTGAACATTCTCCACAGGCCTTTCCCACAGACCGTTCCCGCGTGGCCTTCATGATTTCTCACCTGACTGGACGAGCCAGAGACTGGGCCAACGCTGAATGGGCACGGGACTCCCCGACCTGCTCAACCGCATCCAGGTTTTGCACAGCTCTCCGCCAAGTTTTTGATCCGGTCAGTATGGATCGAGAGGTGGCTCGAGAACTAAGCTATCTTCGACAAGGCAGAGAATCCGTCAATGATTATGCTATTCTATTCCGAACTTTGGCAGCCAAAAGTGGGTGGAACGCCACAGCACTATATGATCACTTTTTAAAGGGGCTCACTACATCCATGCAAGAACTTTTGCTTCCCATTGACCTATCCGGCGACCTGGACTCATTGATTTCGCTTGCCATCCGCACTGACCATCGGAGGCGAGAGCTCACGCAGATCAGCGGACTCCAAAGGAGACCTCGCCCTGGACCCCTCCAGCATCCACCGGCAAGGGAGTCTCCACGACGTGCGCTTCTCCAGTCACCTAACCCAAGGGAGGTCCGTGGGAATGACGAGGAATCCATGCAGCTCGACCGTGCCCGACTGACGCAAGAGGAACGCCAACGACGTCGCCAGGAGGGTCCGTGCTACTACTGTGGTGAATGTGGTCATTTGGTGGTAGCCTGTCCCATCAAGAGAGTCTCCCCGGTGAGTCCCGACTCCCCCACGCAAATCAAAGCCCGAAAACTCACTCACATCAGGATTGTTTGCCATGCGATCACCACAGATTTGCCAGCCCTCATCGACTCCGGAACCGACGAAAGCCTCATGGATTGGGGACTAGTGAAAAAGCTGCAGGCTGACACAGAGCCGCTCACTACCAACATGCGAGCCAGGGCACTCAATGGCAAGGACTTATTCGTTATCACCCACATCACAGAGCCCCTCGAGGTTCAAGTTAGACAACACACAGAGCACATTCGCGTTCATGTCTTGCGATCCCCGTCACACACTCTGGTTCTGGGACATCCCTGGCTGGGCTTACACAATCCACGTATTGACTGGTGATCCGGGCAAATCTTGGAGGGGGGAATGGACTGTGTGAACCATGGGCTGGAGCAGCCAGCGGCAAATGCACCCTCAGCTGCCGTACACCAGGTGACTCTCACAACCGACAATGACCTGAACACAGTTCCCTCCTGTTATCATCATTTCCGAGAAGTGTTCAACAAAACCAAGGCCATGGCACTCCCTCCACATCTACCCTATGATTGCGCCATCGATCTGATTCCAGGTTCTCCCATCCCCAAAGGTAGACTGTACTCGGTTTCGGGGCCCGCACGCAAAGCCCTCAACGACTATATTGACACGTCCTTGAAAGCCGGACTTATCCGGCCATCTTCATCACCGGCAGGAGCTGGTTTCTTCTTTGTGGGCAAGAAGGATGGCTCCTTGCGACCATGTAATGACTATAGCCCTCTGAACGACATAACTATCAAGAATCGTTATCCTCTGCCCTTGATGTCATCAGTATTCGACCAGTTGCAACAGGCCAAGGTATTCACTAAACTGGACCTCCGGAATGCAGATCACCTTGTCAGGATTCAGGAAGGAGACGAGTGGAAGACCGGTTTCAACACCCGCTGCGGTCACTACGAGTACCTGGTCATGCCATTTGGTCTCACCAACGCACCGGCAGTATTCCAGGCCATGATAAATGATGTGCTCAAAGAATTCATCGACTACTTTGTATACGTTTACCTTGACGACATCCTGATCTACTCACCAGACCTGACAACCCACCAGAAACGTGTGACCCAAGTCCTGCAACGTCTACTCGAACACCAGTTATATGTAAAGGCAGAGAAAAGCCTCTTTCATGTGAACACTCTCTCGTTCCTGGGCTTTGTCGTATCACCTGGGAGGGTCGAGATGGAGTCGGGCAAGGTCAGTACGGTACGGGATTGGCCCACGCCAGAGTCACGAAAGAAGGTTCAACAATAAGGTTCATGATCAAGGTCGCATCTGTTGAGGAAGGACGCATCTGTACTTGCTCCTGCACTCGCTCGTGAATCTAACTACTTTTAAACTATTTTTGCATTGCGATTTTTAACTACATTGTTGCAGAATGCCTGGCGGAAAAAGAGCTGACGAGAATGAGGAGATAAAATCTTCTCTTAAAAAACTCAGTGTAATGGTTGCTGAATTACTTGAAATGAAGAAGAGCATTGAGCCACTTCTTCAGGAAATACAGCAATTGAAGAAAGAGACACAAGAAAAAGATGGACGCATTGTTGCCTTGGAACAAAAAGTGGATGATTTGGAACAAAATCTTCGTATCAACGATGTGATAGTCACAGGTATCGAGATCAAGCCGCGCCGTGGCCCTTCGAGAGCTGCTAGCACGAGCACGGAAGATTCTGACAAATCTTCAGGGAACGAGACTGTGGAACAGCAAGTGACACTTCAACTCAGAGATTTGGGATTAACTCTTGATCCTGCGCACATTCAGATGTGCTTTTCGCTTCCAACTGGAGGGACACGACCACCGGCAGTTCTGATCAGGTTTGTTGACAGAAAGAAAAAGATTGCTCTTCTGAGAGACCGTCACAAGCTTCGTGGGAAACATGTCTACATCAACGAAAACCTCACCAAACGAAATGCTGACATCGCCAAAATGGCGCGACAAATGAGAAAGAATGGACTTATCGAAAGCACGTGGACAAAAGACTGCCGAATTTTCATTCAAACTAAAGATAACTCTGGTCAACTAAAAACACGAATCGTGAAAGGAGCTGAAGAATTGGCAGCGCTTGAGAGACAACAATAATTCACAATATCACAACAACATCGCTAATTACCCAAAGCTGGAGTTGTATATGATTACTTGCTGACTTTGCCAAGGCTAACTCTTGTTTATACACCTGCATTGATAACATGTATTGCTGTTCCCGTTTGAATCTAAATATTGTCTGGCTCGAATTCGGTTTGGACATTTGTTGTAACAGTCAAGGCTACATGATAAGGCTGTTATTGTGGCTACAATGAAACTGCTGTCAATACGCAAAATGCGGCTGGTGGTCTGGTTCCTGGCTGGCGTAGGCCGTTCTGCTGGGTGAGCTAGGCTGGGCAGCGCACAGGAGTCATCAGATCGACAACGTGCTAGCAACCAGTGGTGCTACCTGACCAGAATTGAGGCTGGAATCGCTTGAATTGCAATGGGCAGAATGCAAGCAGATCTACTCTTCTGGAAAGCACAACATGTGTGAAAGCTGATCCGAGGTCAGCGAAGACCCTACTGGTGAAAGAGAAGAATTGCGCTTGCCTTGGCTGCTCGCCTGGCGGGGTGGGCCTGCTGGCGGCGTCTGGGGACCGACTCACCAGTTCCAAATAACTGGGACGAGCCACAATCTACACACGGACATTCAAGATGAACTGAGCGAAGAGTGTCTGGGATAGTATGGGATGGATATCGATAAAAATCAATGACTATTCTAAATAATGTATATGATTGATGTGTTATAGTAATGGGTCGATGGGGACGGGTCTCGAATAAGCTTCGGCTTCTACCCGTCAGCCCTTCTTTCGGATGTCAATGTTGCAAATGATGTGATGTGATTGATGTAAGCTGTAATGTGTCCGAAAGAAAAAAAAAAAAAAAGAATAAACAATTCCTGGGCTTCGCCAATTTTTACCGCCGCTTCATCCGGAACTTAAGCACCATCGCTGCCCCACTACATGCCTTAACCCTCCACAGTTACGCTTCCGCTGGACCGCTGAAGCCAACACCGCCTTTATAGAACTCAAGCAGAGCTTCACCGAGGCACCAATCCTCAAAGTCCCCGATCCAAGACGCCAGTTTGTGGTCGAGGTGGATGCCTCCAATCTCAGAGTTGGAGCCGTCCTATCCCAACACTGTCAGGAGGATGGCAAGGTTCATCCCTGCGCATTTGTCCCGGAGACTGTCCAAGGCCGAACGCAACTAGTGTTGGTGACCGAGAACTTCTGGCGGTAAAAGTCGCCCTCGAGGAATGGAGGCACTGGCTGGAGGGCGCAGAACATCCATACATAATATGGACTGACCACCGAAATCTGGAGTATCTACGCCAGGCCAAGAGACTAAACACCAGACAGGCCCGATGGTCCTTGTTTTTTAACCGATTCTCCTTCTCCTTGACCTACAGGCTGGGAAGCCAGAACATCAAAGCAGATGCATTATCTCGAATCCATGGTCCTGACTCTACAGTGACCTAACCCATCCTGCCCAGGAACTGCGTGATAGGAGCAATGGCATGGCAAATTGAGGAAGATGTCAAGGAGGCCCTCAAGGACACTAGCTCGCCCAAAGAGTGCCCACCACGTAGGCTCTTTGTTCCAGAGACCCTGCGATCCCAGGTGATCCAGGTGTTTATCCTGTCACCCAGGAACCCGCAGGACCCTGTATGCCATCGCCCGGAGGTTCTGGTGGCCGTCTATGGAGGCCTCCGTGCGGGAATATGTTCAAGCTTGCCCAGTTTGTGCCAGGAACAAGGCATCAAACCAACCCCGGATGGGCCTTCTCCAACCACTCCCAGTACCTTCAAGACCCTGGGCCGAAATTTCACTAGACTTTGTTACCGGACTTCCCGCTTCACACGGTAAAACCACCATACTCACAGTTGTCGACCGCCTCTCTAATGGTACGATTAATCCCATTATCCAAGCTACCCTCAGCCAAAAGAACAGCAGAACTCATGATTGACCAAGTATTCCCGGTCCATGGATTCCCTCGCCACATTGTGTCGGACCGCGGAACCTCAATTTGTTTCCCGATTTTGGAAGGAATTCTGCAAAGCTCTAGGGGCCAAGGCGAACCTGACCTCAGGTTACCACCCGGAGGCCAACGGACAAGCAGAATGCCTCAACCAGCAGCTTGAGACCGGACTCCAATGCCTGGTCTCCCAAAACCCCTCGTCATGGAGCAAGAATCTCGTATGGGTCGAACTCGCACATAACTCTCTGCCCACGTCCGCTACAGGCATCACGCCCTTCAAATGTGTTCATGGCTACGATCCTCCCTACTTCGCTGACCTGGAAGAGGAAGCGTCTGTACCCTCGGTCACGCCATGATCCGCAGGTGTCGCCGAATCTGGCCGGCAGCCCGACTGGCGCTACAACGTCAAGGTGACATAGTGAAGAGGGCTGCTGACCGGAAGAGGAGACCCGCGCCTCCGTACCAGCCGGGTCAACGGGTCTGGCTGTCAACCAAAAACCTGCACCTCAAGGTACCATGCCCGTCTGGAGCCGGCCGTAGAGAAGTGGGGGGGCGGGGGGTACTGTCATGCTGCCATAGGCGGGCCAGTGTCCACTTTCACTAACCACCCTCTCACCTGAGGTCACTTGCTCTTCCTCCTGCTCTGCTCATTACCGGTCCCCGCCCATGATTGCTTCCACCTGCCACCAATTACCCAGCCATTAAATAGTTATTATCCACCACCTGCAGTTTGCCGGTGTCACAACCAGTGCATGGAAGCGTCCCCACAGCTCTTGAGCCACAGTTGTTGTTTTTTTGCCTTGCCTTGTTTGCCCCTCTTTTTCCTCCCCAGCGGAGAGTCTTTAGTTTTCCCTGTTTTGAGTGCCCTTTTTCTCCTTTCCAGTTTGGAGCTCTTTATGTTCATCGTTTTTCCCTCTGTTAGAGGTGTTTTTTGTTCCTGTAAATAAACTGCAGCCTTTGAGGCCAACTGATCACCTCCGCCTGAGTCCTCCATTCCTACGTCGTGTCACAAGTTGCTACTTAATAATTACTAGTAATACTAGTACTGTTTCTACTACTACTACTACTACTACTACTAGTAGTAATTAATAGGTAATTACTTTGTACTTTTCAGTTTATCTTTATTTCCTTCATTAGCATTCAGCTATTAGCATTCAGCTATTAGCATTCCCACGCAATTTCTCCAGAAATTGCACTTAGTCTAGTTTATTTAGTTATTTAATTATTCATTCTTTCATTCACTTACTTACTTCTTGTTATTAATTAATTGATGTAAATTTTATTCACTTGTATACTTGCTTGCAATGTTGTGTTCTAATTTTACTTATCGTCTCTCTTATCTTTACTGCATGACCGATTCCTGTGTACAAAACTTTGTAAATAGCAATGCTTGTTTTAAAGTTATTTATAAATAAAGTTAAGTTGAGAAGTGTGTATGAGTGTTTCAATTGTATGTAATAACACATTTCAGTGGTGTTTATAATAGCAATTCAGTTGTGTTTATGAGAGTATTTCAGTTGTATATATGAGTGCATTTCAGTTGTAAGTTTGAAAGCCTTTCAGTATTGTGTGTGAGCAAAAAAAAAAACATTTCGGTAGTGTTTTAAGAGCTTTTCAGTTCTACTTGTGAGAACTAATCCTGAATGATGGCACAGACGGCAACTCATATTGGGGCAGCAGCCTAACCCCTTAAGCCTTCACTCTCTCCAACCACTTTGTTGAGCTCATGCAGGTTGTACTCAAAGAAGAGGCAATCTCTCCAGCCTGTCCTACGTCTTCCACTCAGCGCCCTTCCATGTGGCTGACTGGACCTGAAATATTCCCTCATTTGTGGGCAATACTGCAAAAACTAAGGCTATATCCAAATTTCACAATATTCGGTCTTAGTCATGATCAACATCAACAATAACAGTGCATTACATTCAAATGTAAAACAAGACATTGCTTGTTGCCACTAGGTGGCACAACAAGTATAACAAAATCTTTCATACATAACTCTTCAGGCCGTGACTATTGATATTCATGTGAAGGTTATTATTTTTAGCAGGGGAGGTATTAAGCATTGCCTATTTTGTGGTGAAGTAAATACAGTGAAACACAAAATTTGATGTCCATATACTATTTTGAGAACTCAATTGATACTCAAATTATTCCCCTGTTGTTCTCCCAGGTCTTCAGAGGGTACACCAAGTTTGAATGTTTCAAATTTAGTTTCTCGTGTTACATATTCCATCCCATAAAAAAATATTTGTACTTGAGCAAAAACATTGTGACATCATAAGATGAATATCAGCCAAACATTAAACTTTTCAGCTTTTATCTCCAGCTCTTTATCAGGCGAGAAACCTGCTAGATCAAAACTAGCACGCAAAACACACAACACGCAGGTACATGGATGAAATAGTGGTGGGCAGGGGGGGATAGGGGGACCTTCTATATAGGTTTATGGTACTATTTAAATACTGGTGTTATGTAGCCGTGAGGCAAAGCAAGGCCAGGACCCAGGATGCAGAGCGAGAGACAAAGTCCACAGTTTATTGTTCACAAAAGTATCAACAGAAAATCACCTTGCTCAGGGAAAAAGTTCTATAAAACAACGTAGCAACAAAAAACACCTTGTTCAGGGACAAGAAAACACTAAAGCGCAAAGTAGCAACATAAAACACTAGGGACCAAAGTAGCAACTGAAAGAGTCGTCTTAATAGACCGGTAGAAAGAGAAACAAAAAACCACTACAAGCCGGAGAACAGGAACTAGACTACCCAAGGGTGTGGCAGGAGGAGACAAGCAAACGTAGCAGGTATGGCAAGGGAATCTTTCGGCACAGAACCAAAGGAGGGGCTGGTTAAATAAGTGGTTGGGTCATCAGGCTGATGAGCCCCAGGTGTGGGAGCAGGCCTCTGCCTGCGATGTTGGCGCCACCTCCTGCCACACTCCGGAACTGCAGTGAGAGACAACAGAACCATGACAACTGGCTCCAAATGATTCTTGCTCAGTCAAATACTTTGAAGTATGACGTGAGATCTTAGCAATTTGCTGATTTAATGACTTGGAAAAAAATTTGTAATCTCAGGAGCAGGCACACATTGCAATGAATTTGCAGGTCATCTATTTTTCTATCATAATTAATTTCAGGACATCTTTTTCTAGGTGTATGATTATGTAAGTTGGAATTGTTCCAGTACAGAACATATTACAGACAACTATGGCTTGGGTTTTTACATGAAACTAAAAGTTCACCTTTGAATCGTTCAAGGAGATGGCACCCCACGTACCAGCATGCTGTCTCAAAGTTGGGGAATGGGGTGAGGGTTTTCACCTTCAGTCGCCTCTCAATATCATTTGCTCTACAGAAAATCAATAGAACTACTTTAAGCATAAATTAAGTGTAGAATTTCAAACTGTTACCAACCAAAATGTTAGCAAGGCAGAATTAAGGGTGACTGTGTGTGTGATAAAACAAGTGTTCAGACCTCATCTGCATCTCGACACTCAGGTTGTGGACAAAATGGCCTGAGAATGCCAAGCAGTCAACCGGAGTCAGAATAGCATTGATCCAGCCTGAACAAATGCAGAGATCATTAAAAGGAAACTTATAAAACATTACAACTGTGTATGATATCACAGATAATAACAGAGCTCCACACGTTTTCTTTAATTGTGGTTTTCTGGAGTAGACCGGAGTACCAGTACATTTGCCAAAACAGTGTATGTAGCCTACATTTTCTTATTTTTAAATGTAGCATTAAAATGGCATTATGCAAAATCATGATTTAAAAAAATATGTTTTTAAAAAAAAAACTATGTAAAGGGTTGAAATTGTTTAGAAATATTATATGAATATTGGGCATGTTCACATACGATTGAAAAATAAGATAATACAGAACACTGAAATATGATTTAACATAGCTCATGTGACATGAAGGCAGTGATGCATTTATAACCTGATGGGATGAACAAAGTTTGTCCTTGCTTCAGAGAGCATTTGTAACACTTGTCCACTTGGTCAGCAAAGAACATTTCACTGTGATTGGATGATGACCTCCAGCGCTCATACAGAGAAAGGTTGGCAGAGGTGGGCTTGATGAGAAAGAAAATCTTTTCTCCCTGGAAATACACGACATCCATTTGTTGTACTAACAGTGAAATATTTTCAGGTTTGAAAGAAAATTGGGCAAATCTGAACACGGGTTGACCGCTCCAAAATCAGTTTGTACCTTTAATACATGATACCAGACAGAGGCACCTCCACACTCAATGTGGAAGTCTGTGTAGCTGTCTTTGACACAGATCAGACAGTATTTAGTGACTTTTGGCTTTCCAAGCAGAGCATCTTCAGGCCAGTAGTTTTCAACCCAAGACAAGCTCTGCACAATTTGAGGGCTCTTCACAATACTATTCATCCTGTTCCAGAGAAAAAAAGTTCAAAATAAATTTGGGCATGGATGTCTTTACACTGTCAAAAATGTAGAATATTGTTTAAGTACTCCACTGTGCGTGTACCTTGAGTCAGAGAACTCCAGATTGATTATATTTAATACTTTCTTTCTGTTTGTGCTGTAATAATAATCAACAAACTCTTTAAGCTTCATCTTGCAATGAGTCTGTTTAGTAACATCAACAACATCAACTGCGACATCAGGACCTGAGATGTAAAAAAACAAAACATGACAAAATTACGAATGTTCATGAAAACCTCAGCAAATTTCCATCCATCTTTCCATCTATTTTAACTCATTTGCTCCCAATAACATGTAAATACGTTTTTTCTTTTTGTTTTAAGTGTCCCAAAGACGTATTTATACGTTTTTTTTTGTTTGTTTTTTTGTTTTTTAAATGCTAGAGCATACAGAAGGCTTTGATGTAGCCTCTCAACTGCAAAGAACGGTTGCAGAAATGGTAGTTATTACACAAACGGCCAGCAAGTGGCAGCAGAGCAAAGGAGATCCACCAGGCCCATCAAAAAAATGCTAAATTACTTAGAATTTTAAATAGATTTGTGAAAACTGATGAAACTTTGCTTTCTTCTAATGCTAATTGCTGCAAAATGGAAACAGATAGAAACATACTTTTTTCTTGATGAAAGAAAAATCTTTCTTTTGATAGGTTCCATGCTTTTATAGTAATTGAACACACTATTCTGTGGGCCTTGCAAAATCAGATAAAATTCAGTAAAACAGCCGGGAGCGAACGGGATTGCTTCTGTGGCTGGGAGTGAATGAGTTAAAGTAAAAGAAGAGCCCAGATTTAACGTCATTTGGATCACACATTAATGCCCAATTTGGGTGGAACAATTTTATTTTTATTTTGGCTTGTCTCAGAGGTTGCCACGGGGCCTTTTCATTCTAATGCCTGGTAGAAAAAACATAACGATTTTTCAAATCTTAAAAAGATATTTTATCTTTGCCAGACCCCACAAATAACGATAAAAAAAATGGGCATTTAACAGTTTTGGTCGTATTGTGTGTGGAGTACTCAGATAATCTCATCACAGCGCCGCACACTCAAGTCAACTCAACTCAACTTTATTTATAAAGTGCTTTAAGAACAGGCATTGCTGTATACAAAGTGCTGTACATAAACATAAATATCGGTTGTGCAGTAAAGAATGAGGTAACAAAACAAGAACAAAGCAAACATTTTGAAGTGCATATACATTTTTTTTTACAAGTAAATACATTTTATATCAGTAAATTAATAAGAAGTAGGCGAGTGAATAAAGAAAAATAAATAAGTAGACTAAACATCAAATTCATACACACCACAAAACACCAAAAACAAATCTCATGGTGCACCAAAAGCCAAAGAAAACGTGTTTTAAGACGTGTTTTAAAAGAGGATAAAGAGGGGGGATTGTCTAATATCTAGTGGAAGGTCGTTCCAAAGGGAGGGACCGGCAACAGCAAAGGCTCGATCTCCTCTAAGCCTCCGCTTAGCCCTCGGTACCTCCAATTGAATCTGGTCTGCTGACCTGAGGCACCGGGAAGGTGTGTAAGGGTGCAAGAGCTCGGCGAGATAAGGTGGGGCAAGACCATTGAGAGATTTGAAAACAAATAGAAGAATCTTAACTCTTTGGCCGCCAAAAACGACATATGACGTTTAGTATAAACCTAGGGTATGCCGCCAAAAACATCATTTGACGTTAATTATGTTTTCTAATGGAAACGAGTGGAGGAAAGCCTTGGGCAGCTGTGCTCCAAGTATCAAGCCAATCGGGTTACTATAATGAGTATTCCTGGCCACTAGATGGCTGTGATGAGTCTTTTGGACAAGATCGGGTAGAAGACAACAGTAGAAGGAGAGAGGCTGAGCTAGAGTGTTGAGGGGTAGAGAATGGCTAACTTGGCTAAGGGAGTCAAAAAGGCTACAGATGGCAATCAGCTCTTGCTTGATCCTTATTTTCAAAGCTCAAAAGCATCGACCAGTGCTCAAGAGCACAGTGATGACGGGGTTAAGTCATAGTTGAAGCGGTGATGCGGCCGTTTCGACCACGTCCTAAGGCCCCACCGGCTAGCGATGCTAATAACGTCCTAAGGCCTCACCGGCTAGCGATGCTAACACCGGACAAAATTGGTGCACAACGGAGCACGTCTGCACAGATGACGTTTCATCGGACGATGACGACTACTATGGGTCCGATGCAAGACAGTCTTGGACAGTCTTTTGTCCTCCAAAGAACGTGAAGTTAAGCGCTAACATGCTAAGAGATTGCTAGTAAGATTACTTTCCTAACTTTTCGGGCGATCTGCTAGCAGCGTGTGTAAATGTGCTGATATACACTAGAACATCTATTACCTATACAAACGTGAATGTATATTTTATAGATCGTGCTCACAGCAACGTCCGACCGCTGGTTCTACGACAAAGAAAGGTAAAAAACAAAAAACAAAAAAAAACGTTTTCAATACACCGCAACAATAAAAGAAAAGTCTTCCGATAGTATTGTAATTGTATATGTTTCTTTCAGCTCATACTCATAGGGCCCAAAGTGACCCTTCTCACAGTGAGCAGAACAAAGGTAAAAAGAAAAAGAAAAGATTCTCCACAGCACTAATAAAATATTTGATGGTAAACGTCTTCTATAATTTACAGAATGTGCATCAACCAATACATCCAAGAAAAAAAAGGTAAACATATGCACACACACATTGCATCACACTGCTCTAAAATAATATATGATATTGAAATGTATATTTGCAGATCCCAAGGATTCTGGCTGGCAGCCAAACATCTTCCCCTTTGCTGCAAAACCAGGACTAACCCCGGGTTTTCACTGGATGCGGTTGCGGTGCGGTTGCGGTGCAGTGCGTCTTGACTGCGTGCTCCGGACGGGTCAATTTTTTTGTCAATCCACACCGGCTCCGCACAGCTGCGGTCCGGCAGCTCCGTCGCCGCCCACTTCCCAACGTGTCTCGCGGGACCGCGCGCGCGCGATCATGTGGCATTTCACAACGAGAGGTGGACTTCTTTTGATTTAACATTTTCTTCTTCTTCTGCTATGAGATTCCATGCAGCATCCTTTTTTTTTGGTTGTCCTTGTAAAGTATATTAATAACGAGAGTCGGGTCAGTGCGGGTCCACTCTTTATTTCTGTCTTCCCCGTCCGGCTGCCGCTCAGTACGGCAAGCGAGACGGGCACAACAAGCAATCGCGAACATCAAACTCACAATACATTACAGTCCTTATAAAAAGGATGTGCCGTGTCATATATTATTTTGTGGTTTTCCACCTCCAATATAAACCTCTCCTCGTCCATGTTCGCTGGTGTCTAAACCGTGAATGAGCACATGGCCCGGCGACGCCCACGTCACGTTTTGCTGAAAAACTTGAGAAATAGGAGCTGGCGAGTGTTTTATTGTGAAAGGTAAACGGAAATTTATTTTGAAACTGCCTCGGTCTTCCTGTCCCACTCGATGTGTTTTGTGCTAGCTTGCCATTTGCCGGAGGCCTACCGCTGCGGCGTCCGGCAAAAATAGAAAATAGGTCTATCCTTGCGGAAGGCTTGCGGCACGCCGCAGGCCTTCCGCAGTCGACACGCAACGCACCCGCAAGCGGTGTAAACTGCACCATTCGAATGAATGGAATCTAATTGCTTGCGTCGCCGGACCGCACCGCAACCGCACCGCAACCGCATCCAGTGAAAACCCGGGGTTAGGGACGCTGCAGCAGAGCTGAATTCCCACCTGCCAGCTGACATCCTGGAGCTCTTCATCACGGATGAACTTCTCCAGCACATCGTTCATCATACCAACCTTTACGCAAATCAGACCATGCAGAAGCAGACCGACAAAAACTGTGGCGCAAATCCTGCTGCATCCCCCTTGCACGCAAGGGATTGCTCCACAATATACCACACAAAAAGAAAAGTGTAGTTGAAACATCCACACAATTGTAAATAGTAACACGTATACACGCCACACATGCGCAGTTGCGCACGTGTAAATAGTTTGTAAAGAGTTTTCCAAATTGTTTGTTCGGATTGCTACTATTGAATGTAAATAAACTGTTATTTTGCAATCAAAAAACACTTTTTTTTAATTGTTGGGGTAGTGTTTTATAGAAGTTTAGGTGTTTGTAGAATCACCCGTGCAAAAAAAAAAAGTGCCAAATTCACTAGATTGCATGAAATAACATCATTTCACAAAAAGCTTGATTTCTCCGTATTTTGGAAGAAAATAGAGGATTTGGGTGAAACAAAGCTGTATTCTATTGTTGATTGTTGAAATCTGAATAAGGTAGAAACAAACTTTCAAACAAAATTCTGTAAATCAGCTGACATTATGGGGTTACCTTTTCCGAAAATGGCTGGCAGTCAAAGAGTTAAAGTGGACTCTAAATTTCACAGGCAGCCAGTGAAGAGAGACCAGGATAGGGGTTATGTGTTCCCTCTTCCGGGCACCAGTAAGGAGACGAGCAGCTGCATTTTGGACAAGCTGGAGACGGTGGAGGGAGGACTGGATGATTCCAAAAAGTGCATTACAGTAATCCAGCTGAGATGTAACAAAGGCATGGATTACTGTTTCTAAGATTGTCTTCCACCATCGGTCAAGAATCCAGTACTCCGAGGGAAAGCTCTCACGTGATCACACGTGACTTCACAAACACTTTTTTTTTTTCATATAACTTTATTGAACAATTTTAAACAATACAAAAAATAACACTACACACTACAAACACTATGCAAAAATGTTATTGACAGAGAACAAAACAAACAAACAAAGAAGTTCTCAAAGCGTTCTTGTTGATAGTGACTTCACAAACACGAAAACCAAACACTTCCGAATATGCATCGATGTTTGCCGAATGTTTCTGAAGATGACAGCAGATGGCAGCTGTGTTAAAGTGTTTGCGAGGAAATAATTGTTTTGGAAATGATTTTGTGGTGCCTGGGCAACCCACGTTTATGGAAAAATGACATTGTGTAGGCATACATACAGGCTGTTTAAAAAAAGAAAAAGAAAAAAAAATACACAGAGAAAGAGGGGCTCGAACCTGTGACCACGAACTTGCAGGTTAAAAACACTAACCTCCACCCCATGCAGGACCACACATTGTATTCAAATGAGGAGAATACGGGGTCAATAGTTGAGACAACTTTCCAGCTGGCACAGTGGAACAGAGCAACACCTCCACCTTGAAAACTAGTATGGAGTTAGAATCATGCCAAAACCCCGTAAACATTAAAAACGTGATCTACGTACAAAACGTGATCTACGTACACAAAACGTGATCTACGCACACAAGACCTGATCTACACACACAAAACGTGTAATCTACTCACACAAAACGTAACCTATGCACACAAAACGTGATCTACGCACACAAAACCTGATCCACACACAGAAAGATGCTGCAATACATTCCGTAACTGCAGCAGCATGGTAACAACAAGGCGTCCATATGACCAACAGTTGACCAATCACAGCGTAGTAGTTCTTAATCGAGTTGGCCAAACTCTCTCTCTCTCAATACAGCGGTGATTCAACAGCGCCCCCTGCTGTAAAGTTTACTGACTTTGCACGTGTGGATCTTGGGTTTTCGGCACGTAGAACTGCTCGGCAGAATATCACTGCCAAAAGTCACGTGACTTCGTAGTTGTAGAATTGCTTTTTACGTACGCAAAACATTTTTTTGCACTTGAAAGATATTTTTTGTACTCTAAAGTTTTTCTGTTGTATATTTGAAAGGTTTTTTTTTTTTAATTGAAGATATGCTTCTTTGTGTGTACAGATCATGTTTTGTGTGCGTCGATCACGGAGTTTGTCAAATCAAGTTTATTTATATAGCCCTTAATTACACAAAAGTCTCAAAGGGCTTCACATGACCACAGTTGACAAATAGCAACGACATCCCCTGATCAAACCACAAAAGAGCAAGGAAAAACTTAAAAAAAAAAATAAATATCAGGGAAAAAAAAAAAGAAACCTTGAGAAGAGGCCGCAGATGTGGTAATCCCACTTCCAGGATGACCAGGCTGCAATGGATGCCGAATGGGCAACAATTTACATAGTTTATGATACTAAACATTAGTACTAGAATCGTGCAAAAGTCCATTGAGGAAGTTGAAGCCCTACAAGAAGACGTTGTCAGGGAAATGGGTCATCATCCAAATCCAGCCCGGACGAACGGGGCAGTTATCTTCATGGCAGCAACTTCAAGGTAATGGTCCACCCCGGATCTCATCACGATCAACCAGCGTAGAACCCGTAAAACAGCATCCAAACAGTCACTGACACCTAACTCCCCCTCCAAGCCGTGGAGAAAATAGGGAAAGAAAGCAGCGGATGTTTTAAGTTTTCTAGGTCAGGTGGTAACAAAGAGTTTATCTTTTACAAACCCCCAGAAAAAAAACCCACAAACTGTAAGGTCAGGAGATCTAGGAAGCCAAGCACAAAGCGCATTTTTTATGCTGTCGCTGAAAGACCCATGAGTCTGTCAGTGTCACGTGACAATGATAGAAAACTGGGAAATCTAATCTTTCAAACACCCACTCCCTCATTCTGATTCATACATTTACTTACGAAAGATTTGATCTTGAAATTGGGTCATTCTTTTTGAATCACCCTGTATATTGGTGAAAACTCCTACCATTCTAGAGCGGTTGTTTTAACCAAAGAATCTGTCGGACACATAACTACCAGCTAGATTGGTCAAATTTAACCCTTTTTTGGTAGATTTGACCAATCTTTTTTTAGAGTGTATGAGTGTTGTTGTTTTGTTTTTTTTTTGTTTTTTTGGGGGGGGGGGTTTCCCCCATCGAAGGACAGTTTGGAGTGAATGTGCGTTTCAAATGCACCGAAAGTCAAATATAATTAAATATTTAAGCAGTACAGAATTTACTCAATATTTCAGTGTTTCATAAAATAATAAAAGATGTCATCTCCGAATAAATAAACAAAATAGGCTATATTACCCCGACGCATGTAAATACATTAAAATACAGTACTAATTGGCTACTAAATCATATTTTATTAAACAAAACTGAGCAGGGAGCGTGAGCAATGAGCTCAGATTTGAGTGGCATGGCCGCACTTGTCCCACGTGCTCCATTCACGCAAACGCTCCCTTGTCCTGCCTCTTTTTTTTTTTTTGGCTCTGCCTCCCCGACAACCAGTGCCGACGCGGTTCTCTTTGCTATGACAGCACGCGATGATCGGGTGGTGGCTTGTCAAGTTCGGACTTGTAGTGTGACTACACCTCCGGTCCACGACACAGAGCGAATTTTTCAGCTAATCTAACAACGCGACTGTCGTTAAAGACAAAAAAGTCGTGTAGTTTGAGCTTGGCATTAGCTGGCTGCTCCTCACTTGCAAGATTAACGTATCGTCCTGTGTCATCGTCAGTATCAGTCAGGTGTAAATAGGAAAAAACACAGGACTTGTGCTTGGGACCAATTCTGGCCACTCATGTTCACAATCATGCTCAGTAACTAGGTTGTGACTGACAAATTATGTTTTTGTTTTTTTTCGCTGAAAACGCTTTTCAGTGAGCGTTTTATGCCAGGATCCCTCTATGGCAGGGGTGTCAACCTTATGTTAGCTCAGGGGCCGCATGGAGGAAAATATATTACCAAGTGGGCCGCATCGGGAAAATAATGGTATATAACTTAAAAACGATTGCCGTCAATTATACGCAGATTTTTGCTATTTGTGGGTCAGCCCTATATTACGGAGCTCAACTGTAATCATATTGTTCCAAAAAAATAATACAAATGCAAATAGAATGAGGCAACTCTGAGTTCTGGACGTGTTAAATCACATGTTTTGCATATATATTGTTCCCAGAATGCATTGCGTGGCGCAGTTAATGACGTTATAAGGACGCTAATCCTCGTCATATCTATTTGTTACCAGTAATTTAATTTGTGTCGTATTTAACACGTTTGTCAGTCTATGATTAAAATAATAATAATAATAATAATAATAATACTTATTATTATTGTTATTATTGTTATTATTATTATTATCATTATTATTATTATTAAACAAACCTTAACTTTAAGTTGTGTGTGAAATAATTACACCCAGGACGATTCCCATGTACAAGTTGCATTGCTCATCTGAGGACTGCTTGTGAAATTACAAATTTTATATATTTTGATTGTGGCCGGCTGATTAATTAGTCCGACATTGCATTTTTTTTTTTTAGCTTTACAAAATCATCTCGCGGGCCGGATTAAACCCCTTTGCGGGCCTGAACCGGCCCGCGGGCCTTATGTTTGACACCCCTGCTCTATGGGGATTGAGAGCCTAGCAAAGAACGAACTATTATCTCAGTATCGTGAATCGGGACTTGCAGAAGTTAGGTTTGCATTTAACAGTGACTGGTTTTTCTTGATGGACTTTGCTTTTATTTCAGTGTTGATGCTTCTGACAACATGATGCAGACCAATCTTTGAGTAGCACTCTGAAAAATACCTTATGAAAGAAAATTTATTCATTTATTATTTATATATTTTGTATTTATTGTAGGGCTGTCAAAGTTAAAGCGTTAAAAGATTAATTAATCATAGAATAAAAAAATTTCAACCGCAATTGAGCCTTGAACGTAACCGCGGATGGTTACATTGAAGGCTGCGCAGGTGATTAGGTCAATGCTCGGCATTTCCTACGCCTGTTGTTCCAAAATGAGCGGGGTGACTCCAGTTTGGTGTGCTCGGTGGTAAATTTCGCTTCAAAAAACACCCCAACGCGACTTTAGAGAAAACAAAAGTAATTTGCGTTTAATTAATTAATAATTGCTGAATTGCACCCAATTGATATGATGCTGTTACGTTTTGAGCAATACATGCATGCATGCATTGCGTATATGCACTTAATCAATGTTTGCAAATGACATTCAGATAATAAAATGTGTTAATGTCAAAATATTACGGTATTTTGTATTTATTTTATATTATATTATGCAAATATGCAAGTAATTTAGCTGATTAATCGTGATTAATCAAAATTACGAAGTGTGATTAATCAGATTAAAAATTTTAATCGTTTGACAGCACTAAATTATTTATTATTTATTTATTTATTATTTATTTTCATTTCATTTTCTTCTTAACTCGAGCTGTTTGTACACACGCATTTTGATTGGCTAGCATTGGGCTAGCATCTGATTTACACCCAATTCACACTGGCTGCGAAACGGACGCGGTGCATCTTGCGTACGGTGCCCGTACGGACGCTGCAAGGATACAACGCATTCACGTCTACGTGTCAATTCACACCAGCTGCGGTGCAGTGCGTCTGCGGTGTGGAACTGATGCGGCGATTCGGAAGGTTTCCGCAAGCGTTCTATTTTTTCCGGCCGCCGCATGCGGATTTTCATGAAGCTGAAGAAATAACACGAGCCGGACAGGAAGTCGGGCGTCTCGCATCAAGGTAAATCTAGTATATTTCAAAATAAAACCGTTTGCAAACTCGTTTTTTGGGGAGGGAAGCTAGCTAACTACATAGCATGACATGAGTCGGACATTTAAGACAAAAAAAAATGATCTCAGTATAAATTAAACATGACAAAATAACTATTTAAACACAAAACGTACTTACCCATGGTAGAAGAGCCATGGTTGAAATCCCAGAAATAATGTCCAATAAGCATTACGATGTTACAACAGGCAAGCATGGCTATTGTGTACAAAATAGGACTCTATACACACGGTTGTTATCGCGTGAACTCAACTCTCCAGCGTGAACCCCCGTGATCATGTGGTCGGCGGGTGCAGATTTCACACAATGCACGCGGTGTCAATTGCAGTGCGTGCGGAAGCCGTACGGAAGACGCACCGCATCCTTATGATTTTGGCATAATTCACAGCGGGCGGCATGAATGACACATGCATGCTTCTCTCGTTAAGTACAGAGCTGTATGGATACTCAGCTAGACGTAGCAAGTGTACTCCGTGTGCGTGGTGATGTGAGAGTATGTAAAAGGACGCCCAACAAAGTAATTTGTGTCTTTCAGTCATAATCATCAAAATTGAAATAAATAAAGGTTTGAAATATTTCACACTTTGTGTTTAGTGAGTGAACTGTTATAACATACAAGTTTAACTTTGGAAATATATTATTGAAATAAATGGACATTTCCTCCATATTCATATTTTTCTGGCATGCACCTACCTGTACATGCTCACTTAATTAACATTTTTAAAATGGCGCCTGTCTAGTTAACTCATTCACTCCCAGCCATTTTCACAAAGGCAACCGCCTTCGCTCGTGGCTGTTTTACTGGATTTTGACTGATTTTGCAAGGTCCACAGAATATTGTGTTCTATTGCTATAAAAACATGGAACCTACCAAAAGAAAGACTAGAGTCTCTTCTTTCATCAGGAAGAAAAAGTATATTTCTATCTGTTTCCGTTTTGCAGCAATTAGCTAGGTTTCATCATTATTCACAAATCTGCTTAGAATTGTGGTAAACAGCTTGTTTTCAGCATGCCCCTGGTTGAGCTATTATACTCTGCTGCCACCTGTTGGCCGTTTTTGTCATTACTACAATTTTTCACCCATTCTCTTCAGTTGAGAAGCTGCATCAAAGCCTTCTGTATGCTCTATCATAAATAAATAAATAAATAAATAAATAAAAAATAAAAAACATGAAAAACTAGAAAATGCCATTTCTGGAGAAATGGCATGTGAAGGCTGAAAGGCTAAATAAAAACCCGTGGAATGATTAGGAATAATATTGAATGATGTTGAATGATACTGGAATATATTGAAGTTGGAATGAAGTAAATTGAATGAATAATGTGGAAGTAAATGGAAAATGTAGAACGTGGGAATAATCGGCGACGAAATCGTGAATTGTGGGTAAGGTGTGAATTTTGGAACTGAAAAGCTTGAATAGTTCAAGGCGTGAATTACTGGATTATATTGAAGTTGGAATGAAGTCAGTCCGATGAAAAATGTGAAGTAAATGGAAAATGTAGAATGTGGGAATAATCGGCGACGAAATTGGGAATTGTGGGGAAGGTGTGAATTTTGGAAGTGAAAAGTTGGAAGAGCTCATGGGATGAATTGCTGGAATATATTGAAGCTGGAATGAAGTGAATCGGATGAATAATGTGGAAGTAAATGTGAAATTTTGAATCTCCAATTAAGAATAATGGGGAATAAATCGGGTACGAAATCGGGAATTGTGGGTAAGGCGTGAATCGTAGGAATAAGAAAAATGGAAGCACCCTTGGAACGAATACTCGGAATAGTTTGAAATTGGAACGGAGTGAATCGGATGAAAAATGTGGAAGTAGTAGCGCGCCGAGGAATAAAATGGAATAATAAGAATAACGGAAATGGTGTAAATGGCCTCCAGCCTTCACACAAAAATGTATAAATACGTCTTTGGGTTACTTAACCTTTAATGCCTTTAAAATAGAATGTATTTATACATTTTTGGTTGAGTTAAGAACAATTCCATGATTATTTCATTAATGTAATGACAAATTAAATATTTTTTTACGTTACTACAAACTGAAATCACCAAAAAAGCACTATGTGTTTTGATTGTGTTTAATTTTAGAGGTTCCACAGTACATGGTTAGGAAATGTCAACAGGTACTGTATTTTTTTTTTTTTCGATTTTTTTTTTTTAAAATATTTTTTATTTTTAAATATTTTTTATTTATATTTCTCTATATATATTTACATTTTATATTTATAAATATTTTATATATATATATATATATATATATATTTTTTTTTTAACCCTCTTAAAAAAAACAGGTACTGTATTAACTCCAGCTTCTTATACTGGTACCAGGTATTGCATATGCGAATTCTTACTTTCATGAATTTACATGTATGTTATGTAATAATTCACTTTCGTGAATTACTGGATTATATTGAAGTTGGAATGAAGTCAGTCCGATGAAAAATGTGAAGTAAATGGAAAATGTAGAATGTGGGAATAATCGGCGACGAAATTGGGAATTGTGGGGAAGGTGTGAATTATGTAACATTTACATTATGACAAAAACAGTGTTGACATTACTGCGGCGATAGTTTAAATCCAGATAATCAGTCAAATGTTTTCTTACCAACATAATTTTCAACGTCACTGATGTAGAAGCTGGAAGGTGGCATAGACATGCCCAAACCATCTTTTTTCTGAATCAGGATGGGTTCCTCAAAACCATTGTCTTCCAGGTAATCCATTGTCAGCTGATTCCCACTTAGCTTAACAACGATATCATCAGAACTGGAAACAACACACAGGTGTTAAAGGTTGATGCGATAAATTGCCTTTTAATAACTGTTAAAGCAGTGTAAAGATCTGAAAAGTCAGCAGAGCAAGACAATGTGTTGCGCTTAAGTAGGCGTGTCAATTGGTTTTCATCACAGGCCATGCAGTAATTATGCTTGGTTTCAGAGAGCTGCTAATAACTGTGAAACCTTATATATGTATATGTTGCACTTTGGTTCAATGAAGGTCACAGTTTGGTTCACATTGGGTACATTAAGGGAGTGACATTAAAAAAAAACACACACACACAGCAAAGTCCTCTTTTGGAATTAATTTAGTGATGTTTGAAATGGAACCTGAAAAAAAAGAAAACAGATTGCAATCAACTGAGTTTTGGTGTATCCAATGATTCATATTTAAAAATCTAAATTCCAATGCATGTACCTTTACACCCCTCATAATCGTTCTGTCTAGAGTTCGATACCATTTTTTTCAGATTCGGATAGTCAAATGTTGAGTATACCGATACTAATAATAGTACAGGCGGCAGCAACACATATATATATATATATATATATATATATATATATATATATATATATATATATATATATATATATATATATATATATATATATATATATATATATAAACGGTGGTACATTTTGCTTTAAAAAACACGGGACTTTAGATAAAACAAAAGTAATTTGCGTTTAATTAATTAATAATTGCTGAATTGCGCCCAATTGATATGCGATGCATTTAATCAATGTTTGCAAATGACATTCAGATAAAAAAATGTGTGAATGTCAAAATATTACGTTATTTTGTATTTATTTTATATTACGCAAATACGCAAGTAATTTAGCTGATTAATCGTGATTGATCAAAATTTTAAAGTGTGTTTAATCAGATTAAAAACTTTAATCGTTTGACAGCACTAATTTAAATTAGCAGCATGGAGGAGCTATTTAGACTGTGTCTCACCACTACCACCCGTAACTTGCTTTGAAAGAACACACTCGGTTAGTCCTTAGCACCAACAGGTGTCCATAGGCACTCTGAAACCTCCGTGAGAGTAAAGAGCTGAATGGATGCCGTCTTGTCAGTTGGAGTGAACCCAGGCCTATTTATCTTTAAATGTGAGGCGTATTTTATTCAGCATCTCCACAATATCTCATAAGGGTGAAAGCGAAAGTACCGATGTGTTCGCTGTAACAGTAGAGCGGCCTCAGCTGCGTCATGGCGCATCCGAGAACTTAACAAAATAAAAGCGTCCAACGTCGTGAAAAGCAGTCACCATAACACAATTTAGCAGTAATAAATTCAATTATACTGCATATATTTGTGGGCATTGGCGTCAAGTTGTATTTTATAATTTTAAAATGTGCAGAAAATCGCAAGTTACTTATTGTTTAAAATCACCCCGCTCTTAATATGAAAAGAACACATCGATCGTTTCTGGTTCCTATGCAGTAAAAAGTCGTCATTTTACAATGCACATCCTATTTCACTTAACAAAATAAAAGCATCCGCGAATGCAAATATTTGTGGGGACTGTGTTGTATTTTACAGTTTTAAAAATGTGCAGAATTTCACAAGTTAATTCATGTTAAAAATTAGGCATCTCCTAATATGAAAAGAAAAATGCACTGAGCTGTCACTATTGTCTTTCAAATGCAATTATGACAATTTGTAGTGACAGAAAATGACCAAAACAAGTCAGTCACACTTTGGTTTGGTTTTACAGTACAGTACATATTTTATTTTATTTTTTTTTACTATTTTTTTATTGAATTGTTATGAAATTACTGTATCAATGACTAAAAAATAAAACCATATTTAAATTAGGGGGAAACATTTTTTACATTTTATTGTAAATTTATAATTTATAAATTGAAGTATAAAAAATTTGATTAATGTGCGATTAATAGCCAGGTAATTATTGAAGTCATGCGATTAATTACGATTAAAAATTTTAATCGATTGACACCTTTAATATATATATATATATATATATATATATATATATATATATATATATATGCTGTCAAACGATTACAATTTTTAATCTGATTAATCACACTTTTTAATTTTGATTAATCACGATTAATCAGCTAAATTACTTGCGTATTTGTGTAATATAAAATAAATACCAAATACCGTAATATTTTGACATTAACGCATTTTATTATCTGAATGTCATTTGCAAACATTGATTAAATGCATGTACGCAATTGCATGCATGCGTGTATTGCTCAAAACATCACAGCATCATATCAATTGGGTGCAATTAAGCAATTATTAATTAAACGGAAATTATTATTATTTTTTTAAATCCCGTCGGGCTGTTTTCTAAAGCGAAATTTACCACCGAGCACACCAACTGAAGTCACCCCGCTCATTTTGGAACAACAGGCGTAGGAAATGCTGTGCATTGACCTAATCACTGACCTATGCCTTCTATGTAACCATCCGCCGTTACGTTCAAGGCTCAAGTGTGGTCGAAAAAATAGTGCGATTAATCTGCGTTAATACGTGATATGTATATATATATATATATATATATATATTAGGCCTGGGACGTTTTTGAAAACCGTTCAAGCCGATCGGTTCAACAGTTTCGGTTCAGCCCGTCTGTGTTCCGTTCGGTCGCTCTCACACAAGACTTTTTTTTTTTTTTTTTTCCCCCCAATACGCCATGTTGTTGTGTAGCGTTTCGGCGGCGCGTTTGAAATATCAGCAATGGACTTGGAACGAAAATGCGTGGGGTGGCGTGGAATCGGGACCGAAAGGTGAAAAAAAAAAAAAACATTTCCAAGTACTGGTGAGTCTATTTACTTGCTGTTGAACTGTACCGAGCTAACAGCAGTGATAGTAGACTCGCAAAAGTGCTCTACAGAGCAAGATCTGTTACATAAAACGAACGTCGGAATTACAACTGGCTGGAAATCGTTGTTAATGAATGAGTTGTTTGTTTTGTTTCAAACGGGATCTTGGTTTAACGCGATGATATTCGATATTAGCATAGCAGCACTTAAGTCTTGTAAAACTCGTAGGCAGGTAAATCCCCCTCAAAATAACGGTGGAACGTCTGCAACTAAAGCGCATCTTGTCCGTTTCATTTGAAATCCAGTGTGGTGGTGTTTAGAGAATGTGAATGAAGAGATGAGAATGAGAATCAGCTGAGCTCATTCACACATCATGTACACAGTAATATACACGACATTTTACTCTATCCATATTCGATATGACTTATGACACATCCCTGTCTTTTGTTCATCAAATAAAACTTATTTAATAACTTCATCTTATAATTTGAATACTATAATTATAATTTGATCTGAGAATAATTCAAAGATCCACTCCGGGACAATAGAACATAAAATTAATCTATATGCCGATGATATACTACTCTATTTAGAAGAACCCGCTATCTCGCTAGGGGAAGCATTTAACTTAATAACTAAATTCTCTCACTTATCAGATTACTCTATTAACTGGACAAAATCAACATTATTACCTATTACAGAAAATTCATGGAATCCTACAAGTCAGGATCCACACTACTCCTTTCCTACAGGTAATTTAAAATACTTAGGTGTTAAAATTTCACCAAAGTTAACTGAATTAACTAATTTAAATTTTTTACCATTATTGGATAGTATCCGTAGTGATCTGGAGCGCTGGAATAATCTTCCGATCTCTTTAATAGGACGGATAGCTACTATAAAAATGAAAGTTTTACCAAAGATTAATTATTTATTTTCAATGATTCCATTTAAACCTACGTCTAACTGGTTCCAATCGCTGGACTCTGCTATCATAAAATTCTATTGGAATAAAAAAAAAGCCAAAATTAGTCTATCTACTCTTCAGGAAAGTAAATCTAAAGGAGGTTTAGAGGCACCAAACTTTATGTACTATTATATAGCTAATCAACTACAATATCTTGTGCTATGGACACAACCCAACAGAGATACTAACTGTTGGTTGGAATTGGAGCAGAAGGATTGTAATAATCTTAGACTGTTAGATTTACTCTTTATTACAAAATCAATAAAACGACATAATTGTTTTAAAAACCCAATGATAGCCGCCACCCTGACTGCCTGGTGGAAGGCATTAGAAATTACAAATTCCCAATTGGCGCCCTGTGGGCTCTCTCCCATTTGGCATAACCCCGACTTTCAACTTAATAATCAGTCGTTCCATTTAAGCTTATGGGAGCAGAAAGGAATTACACACCTTCATCATCTTTTCTCAGATAATAAGTTTATATCGTATACAAACTTGGTCCAGAAATATGAAATAAAAAAAGGAAATTTCTTACATTATCTGCAAGTTAAAAGTATGGTTAAGAAACAAATCCCAACACTTCAGGATACACTCCAACTGCCTGTCTTAGCTAAAGATATTATAAAGCTTTCCCCAAAAACAATAAAGAAAATATCAAAAATATATGTTATTTTTATACACAAATAAAACGTATTTACCGACTTTAAAATGGGAAAAAGACTTGTCTATAGTTCCGGAACCAGACTTTTGGACCCAAATCTGTGAAAATGTATTTAAAATGACCAAACAGACAAATTTGCAACTTATCCAATATAAGATACTTCATAGAACATATATTACACAATATATGATGAAAAAAATGGGACTCTCTGACTCCGACATTTGTCTCCAGTGCTCACAAAACACTGCCGATACTTATCTTCATGCTTTATGGTCATGTACTCCAGTGATGCATTTCTGGACTAAAATCTTGGAAAAGCTCGCTGATATATTAAACTGTAGGCTTCCTTTATCTCCAAGATTGTGTTTACTAGGTGACTTAACAATAACTGAGCTACCATGTAAACAATCCCAATCTATATTTATAGCCCTTACTATTGCTAAAAAAATAATCCTTGTCAATTGGAAAAATAAACAATCTCTGAATATCGACCACTGGTTAAACTTACTAATAAATTATATCTCAATGGAAAAAATCTCTGCCTTAAATAAAAATCAAGTATCAAGATTTAAACAAATATGGTCTATGTACATAGAGTATTTTAATCTTAATTTGGCAACTTAATCCTGCCAAGATTCTGCCTGTTAACGAGAGCCACCACATCGTTACAACTTCTGTTTTCGCTGCTTCTGTATTTGGTATTTTGTATGATTGTTTTTATTTTTATATAGTCAGGAACCTAGTTGCTGCTAGTGGGCTCAAGCATACCACACTACACGACACTTTACTCGCTAACTCCTTAAGATTTATTTCTAGTGGGCACTAAGCATCAACACTTGGTGTTACTGCATGCTAATTAGTCAATTTTCTTGACGCCGTCCCCCGTGGTCGGGCGGGGGTGGTTCTGCCCCCCCCGTTGTCTGCTCGGTAGCGGTTGCGTCTTGGCCGCTCCCTGGGCCCCCTGTGGGGTGCGGTGTTGGGGTGCTTTCCCTGGTGCCCGGGGCGGTGCCGTCCCGGCGCGGTCCGCTGCTCCGTGCCCGGCGGCGCGGTTCAGGGCGGGTGGGCCTCTGGTGTGCCCCGTGGCTCCCTCTCCCCTCACCCTTCCTCCCCCCCATCGCCTCTCCCTCCTCGCCTCCTCCCGCCCATCCTCCTCTGCCTCCCGGTCCCTTTTCCCTTGTCGCCCCCCCCCCCCCCCCTCCTGCCCTGCAGCCGCCCTTTCGCCTTCTTGTCGTCTTCCCCCCGCTCCCCCCCCCCCCCTTCCCTGTCTGCCCCCCGCCCCCTCCCCCTCCCTCTCCCTGGGCCTGGGGCTCCCT